>NC_141072.1:47126710-47724210 GCF_041138505.1 Cibotium barometz
CCAAAACGCTCACCACACCTGTTTACTCAGGGGCCTTTTCAATAGTTTCTAGCTCATAGTACCCGACAATATAATCACATAAAAATATCCAGATGGAATCTCCATTGAAGATCAGTAAGATCAACCAATAGATCCATATAAAAGAGCCATGGACTCATTCGTTGAGGACCAGCAAGGTCAATCAACCAGATCCATGCCCGAATTCAAAAAACAACTCTTACTCCTTGTTCCAATATCTTCCCCGACGTACTTGTGGGTATCTTCGGTGACCTAGAGCCCGAACACCGTATGGTCAGCACCCTCTAGGATCCTTCGCAGGTCACCTAGCGCTTCACTTATAGGCTGCTTCCTTGGTCCCTCATCCACTGTACCGGAAGCTCACCATTTAAATCAAACCGAGGCTGGTCGACCGACCTTGCTACGCGTGATGTCCTCCCAATGACTCTCCGTCTCAGCAGTTGCAACTTTAACAGATAGGTCCCCCATGACCTCATTCACAAGACGGTCAAAAATGCTTCCCCAGCATTCTTGACATAAAACACTCATTTAAAAATAAATTTCACATACAAATATAGTTCCAACAATATTTCCATGTTTTCTCATTACTCCGCATCCTTTCACATTAGACCCCATCTTTTCTCATCTTACCACAATTTTATTTTCTTCATCGATCCCTATCACATCACATCATTCCCACATCAATTCACATCCAATCGCATCATCCACACATTAATCCACATCATCTATACATCCATCCACATCAATCCACATCATCCATACATCCATCCACATCAATCCACATTAATCCATATCATTCACTCATCATACACACACCAATCCACATCATTTATACATCAATCCACATCATTCATCATACATCCATCCATATCAATCCACATCATCCATACATCCATCCACATCATCCATCCATCCATACATCCATCCACATCATCCATACATCCATCCACATCATCCACATCAATCCACACAATTTCATAAGTATTCCCATTCTTATCTAATCACATCTTTTTCTACCTCAACACTTAATTCCTCATCAGATCTCATCCCCTTGTATCCACCCATACATCTCATCACTTCACATACATTAACATCTATCCAGTTTACATTGCATATCACATTCACATCATATATCATTCATTCACATCCTGATTTGCATGCTAACACATTCATTCACATCCCATATCATTCATTCACATCCTTTATCATTCATATCTATCCAATTTACTTCCACCTCATCGCCTCTATCCTCGTTCATATCCATCAAATTCACATCCACATATATTCTTCCACATACATCCCCATCCATACTTATCACATACATACATCCACATCCATTCTTTCTCATACATCCACTTCCATCCTTCACATACATCCACATCCAATCTTTAACATGCATCCACATCCATTCTTTAACATACATACATCCACATCCATTCTTTCTTATATATCCACTTCCATTCTTTCTCATATATCCACTTCCATTCTTCACATACATCCACTTCTATTCTTCACATACATTCACTTCTATTCTTCACATACATCCACATCCATTCTTTCTCATATATCCACTTCCATTCTTCACATACACCACTTCTATTCTTCAATTACATTCACTTCTATTCTTCACATACATTCACTTCTATTCACATACATTCACTTGTATTCTTCACATGCATCCACATCCATTCATTCTCATCTTTCTGATTCGCATCCCATCTCATCACATCTATTTACCTCTCATTCTCATCACATCTATTTATAGAATGTAAGATAATTCTTATTTTTAATATAAAGATTATTTACACATTTATTTATGTATAAGAACAACTTCAGTGGGAATTAACACTTTTATAAAAATCCGTTTATGCATCTAATTATGCATAAATTCAATTTTAAGGAGAATAACACTTTCGAAATAAAAACAAATCTTTTATGCATCTTTCTATGCATAAATTCAATTTTAATGAGAATAACTCTTTTGAAATAAAAATAAATTTCTTTATGCCTCTTTCTATGCATAAAATCAAAATTGATGAGAATAACTCTTTTGGAATAAAAATAAATTCTTTATGCATCTATTTATGCATAAAATCAAAATTGATGAGAATAACTCTTTTGGAATTAAAAGAAATTATTTATGCGTCTAGTGTTTTGGGTTTAGGGTTTAGAATTTTGATTTTTAGAATTTAGGATTTAGGATTTAGGATTTAGGGTTTAAGGTCTAGGGTCTAGGGTTTACGGTTTCGTGTTTATAGGATTTGAGCTTTATGGTCTTTTTCTTAATCTTCTAAATGTTTTTCACTTCTCAACCCCTCTCAAGCTTGAGAAGCATTCAATTGAATGGTTCTTCAATGCAAATGAAGCTCTCTAATGAATTTTAATGATAAATCACATAAAGTTTACATTTATGCTTAAATTAGAATTTTTTTAAAGCATATCTCTCTCTCCCCCAAAGAATGGTCATTCCTATGACAAATTCTATATTCAAATGATGCTTCTCATGGAGCAATTCTTAATTCTAAAAGTAAACTCTATGCTTGTCAAATTAGAGGTCAAAGAAGTGGCTTTTTAATGCTTTTATGTTACTTAAATTATGATAAACTTAGGAATCAAGTCCATAATTCGATATATTGATCCAAATTATGGCTATTCTATCATATTGTATTACTAAATTTTATGCTTTTCAAAATTATTGAAAATTATCAGTAATAGAGGCAGACCTATGGTAAAATTTTTGGAAAATTAACACATAAATCATTTTCATGCATAATATGAAAAGGGACTTCCTACCATATTCTAGTATTAGTCATCCTAGGTTAAATGAATAATTCTCATCATATCCATGGAAAATTTGATTTTTAATGTTTATGCATAAATAGTTAATTAGGGAAAAAGAGAAATTTCTAGTAGTTCATTTTTATGATATAAGAGAAACTCTCATGACAATGGAAATCCATGTATTCCAATGAAGAAAGAGAAAATTTGGAATACTAAAATAATGGATATTTTATTTAAAAATTAAAGAAGAATTTTAGTTAAATTAATTTTTATGCATAAATAAATTTAAATGATGAACGAGGAATTCCCACCATATTTAGAATTCAATCATTTAAATAAGAAAAGTGAAATTTTTGGTATAATGGAATTAATGAATATTTTTATTTAATTTTTAAGAGAAAATTTAGTTTAATTTTTTTTTATACATAATAAATTTAAATGATGAAAGAGGAATTTCCACCATATTTGGAATTAAATCATTTAAATGAGAAAAGTGAAATTTCTAGTATAATGGAATTAATGGATATTTTTATTTAATTTTTAAGAGAAAATTTAGTTAAATTTATTTTTTATACATAATAAATTTAAATGATGAAAGAGAAATTTTCACCATATTTGGAATTAAATAATTTTAATGAGAAAAGTGGAATTTCTAGTATAATAAAATTAATGGATATTTTTATTTAATTTTTAAGAGAGAATTTAGTTTAATTTTTTTTATGCATACATAAATTTAAATGATGAAAGTGGAATTCCCATCGTAATTGGAATTCAATCATTCAGATGAAAAAAGTTGAATTTCTAGTATAATAGAATTAATGGATATTTTTATGTAATTTTTAAGAGAAATTTTAGTTAAAACTATTTTATGCATGAATAGATTTAAATCATGAAAGAGGAATTTCCATCATATTTGGAATTTCATCATTTAAATGGAAAAAGAAGAATTCTTAGTATGTTTGGAATATTGAATATTTTTATTTAATTTAAAGAGAAATTTTAGATAGATTTAATTTATGATAAAAGAGGAATTTCCATGACATTTGCCATTGAATGAGGAAAAGAGGGATTTCAAGCTTATTCAAAAAAAAAAGATATTGGTATTTAGTTAAACGAAGATTTTTTATGATATTTAAGAAAAGAAGGATTTGAATTAATTTTTAGTGTCAAAAAATAAATTTCCACCATAATTCTACCTAGGGAATTAAGGTCGAGAAATTAAGTGGTAGAAAGAATATCTTTAGATATTTTATTTGGTTAAATTACTAAATTGGTATTTATCCAAAAATAGATGTTTATCTGAAGGGAATCCTTGTTTGAACTCAATCTAATGAATTTGGTTAGACTACGAGAGGGACGGACAGTAAACCTACTTGTCCATCTCTCGATCTGAATCAAGCAAAAAACTTCGTGGTGACGACCAATTCAATTCCTAAATACAAAGAATAGACTACCGTTGAACTAAACTAGTTTTCCTTTGACCAAACTCACCAAGAATCTAGTTGGACAATCAGTCAAATGATGGGTAGATTATGATGAGAGATCCAGGATCCTCATTATGAAACTGGGAATTATGGAAAAATGGGATCTTGTGGAGCCAATCTCAAATTGGGAATTTTACTTGCATTGAAGCCTCTGTTTTTCATTTAAAGGACTTTTTTACGGAAGCATTGGGCATGTGTTTTTACTAAGAGGAGGTTCCTTGCAACAGCTGGCGCGGGGAGTCATCGAGGGATAGCCTGCCGAGGTCTTGACCAATCGCGGTACGGTTAAAATGGTGCACTTCTGGTACGATAGGTGAGGACCAACGAAGCGGTCCCTGAGTGAAGTGCTAGGACACCTAAGGAGGATCCTAGAGGGTTCTGACCAGGTGATGCACGGGCTCGCGGTTGCTAGGACACCCATGCATGCATCGAGGATGATCGTTTTCCCCAAATCATCTCTGTTTTCTACACAGTCCTGATCGTATATAGCGCTTTCGGCATCTACAACCTGCCATCGTCTAATTCTTATCTCAGTAGTGGGTGCACTTATAGGTGACCTTTCTTGCCCTAAGAGGGCTTGGCTAATAGTTTTCTCAGCTAGGAGAACCAATCTCTTTAGTAGTGCTGTGTTTTTCACAACCATAGCCACAAGCACTTATAATCTTCATTAGTGATTAATTATCACTAATCTTACTTATTTTAGATTCGGATGGACTAAAAGGAAAGATTTTTGTGAATCAAATTTTGATACTGGATCTCGTTGGTTGGCTAGCTGATCTTCAATGAAAAGTCCAGAGGACACATTTTGTAATACAATGGACTCCGAATTTTGGGAGGATGATGATCAGTAATATTATGATTTCTATTGAAGGATTGTTTTAAAGCCAACCGAATCTGTTATAAATGACAATTTCATATTGGGTGTGTACGTGGTATGTCTACCTTAACTTTTGCATGAAATGCCGGCTAGGGGGCTTGGGAACTCTTTTCCTCGGTACCCAAGCAAAACACAACCAAATTTTTATAAAGGAATCCCACCACTACAGTGGTCAGGTGGTTGGCTAACCCATCCGGTTGGCTATTTGAGGATACCTGTGAAACAATTAAGATGCAATTAGTTACGTTAGTTAGAAGAGGGAAAGGTCAAAAACTAGTGAATTATTAAGAAATTCACAGTTCTTGGCTCTTGGGAGGAGTAGAGTAATAGTGCATAAGCACTATTATTTTTCAACAAAGGGGAAGGCTTCTATTTGTAGGAAAAAGTGAGCTCCTAACCAATTCTAGAATTTTCCAGATCAGTTTGGTTAATTTTTGACCAATTTCAAGTCAGTTTAGCTTACTTTTTGGAACTAGACTTGAATTAGGAGAGAGGAGAGATGAAATATCTCAATTTTTGATGATTTAAAACTCCATCTCCCATTGTGAGGTGTCAAAAATCCATTTTTTTAGTTTTCCCTTTGGTCCTTAGTCCCACTCTTCATCTTATGTGAGTATTTACTCACTTTTGGGGGGATTTTCTTTGTTTATTCTATTTATCTTCTTCATACATTTGGATGAATTTGATTGGCCCTTCAAAACCTTAATTTGAAATTTTTCGAAAATCTAGACCCCTAGGATAAGGCCTCTTGAATAGAATATACTTAATTTCTAATGCACCTTCTGAAAATCTTTTTGAACTTCTGTTTTGGGGGAACTTATTTTAATAAGAAGAGATATTCTTCCATCCAAAAATATTCAAAATCTGAATATTCTCTCTCTAAAATATTTTCTCTCTCTAAGCCAAGGTAGAAACAAGATCTTTTATATTTCTGAAGAGGAAATTGATTACAGGGGAAGATGCTGGACATCTTGAGAGACTGGGGAGGAATCTTACATTCTCTCCCACTTGAAAAACGCGAGATGTCCTCATCTCGCAAACTGGGGGTAATCTCGCAACAATAGATTGGCTTCTTTCTCCCAGGTGGCATCTTCAAAAGGATAGAACTTCCATTTAACCAATAATTCTCTCAGAATTCTGTTCTTGAGAATCTTTTCTCGAATATCAAGGATTTCTTCATGTTGGAGTTCCATCTTCCCTTGGGTTGAAGAAGTTAATATTTCATCATCAAGCACATGATATTTTACAATAAACATTGGTCCATCGTACAATATCTTCCTCGACATACGCATGGGTGTCCTCGGCACCACGAGCCCGTGCATCGCCTGGTCAGAACCCTCCAGGATCCTCCTTAAGTGTCCTGGCAGTTCACTCAGGGACCGCTTTGTCGGGCCTCGTCCATCGTACCGAAAGCACACCATTTTAACTATACCAAGGCTGGTCAAGACCTGGGCAGGCTTTATTGCGTGAGCTATCCTTTGAACACTCCCCACCAGCTGTTGCAACCGAACTTCCTTTAGAAAACACATATACCAAATGCTCCCTCCAGCATTCTGGCGTAAGACAGTCCTTTAGGGTTTCTATGCAAGTTTTCAGTTTTGATATTCTTTTGAATACAATGAGTATATCTTAATTCCATATCCCAAAAACTTCTAGATCACAGGTCTGGATTCCCAAGCAGAATTCCTCGAATTCTCACTTCTTGATGCTCAGATCAAAATCAAAGGTCTCAACTTAGTTTCAGATTCGGTGGGTGATTTGAGTGTAGATTACTGAACTGGTCACATCGTCATTTCTTGAAACTGACAAAGGAGATTAAGTCATGGTCATAGACTGATTCAGGGTTTGCGTCTGGAAAGGTTCTCCCTGAACTATTCAATTACTACTTAATTGAATTTCATTCATTGAGTATTTTGCTTAACTCAATTCAAAACTAGTCACGAATTCCTATGAGGAATAATTAATCATTTATCTAAAATTCGAACTTCGATAGTTTTTCTGGATTTTCTCATTACCATCTTAGAGAATATGAAATGGTAGAATTTCCTCTCACAAGTATTTATTATTCATTTTCCAATATTCATAGGATTTAAACATAGGATTAAAGAGAACTCTTATTTTGATATAAAATTTTTGTGTGCATCTATTTATGCATAAAATCCAACTTTTACAAAAATAATACTTTTATATAAAAGAAAAATCCTTTTATGCATCTTTTTATGCAAAAAAAATCAATATTAGTGAAAGTAACACTTTTTTATTAAAAAAATTCTTTTATGCATCATTTTATGCATAAAAATCAATAATGATGAAAGTAACTCTTTTATAATAAAAAAAATCTTTTATGCATCATTTTATGCATAAAATCCAATAATAATGAAAGTAACACTTTTATAATAAAAATTTTCTTTTATGCATCCTTTTATGCATAAAAATCATTAATGATGAAAGTAACACTTTTATAATAAAGAAAATTTTCATTTATGCATCCTTTTATGCATAAAAATCAATAATGATGAAAGTAACACTTTTATAATTAAAAAATTTCTTTTATGCATAAAAATCAATATTGATGAAAGTAACACTTTTATAATAAAAAATTTTCTTTTATGCATCCTTTCATGCATAAAAATCAATAATGATGAAAGTAACACTTTTATAATAATAATAATAAATTTTATGCATCCTTTTATGCATAAAAATCAATAATGATGAAAGTAACACTTTTATAATAAAAAACAAATTTCTTTTATGCATCCTTTTATGCATAAAAATTAATAATGATGAAAGTAACACTTTTATAATAAAAATTTTCTTTTATGCATCCTTTTATGTATAAAAATCATTAATGATGAAAGTAACACTTTTATAATAAAAATTTCCTTTTATGCATCCTTTTATGTATAAAAATCATTAATGATGAAAGTAACACTTTTATAATAAAAAAAACTTCTTTTATGCATCCTTTTATGCATAAAAATCAATAATGATGAAAGTAACACTTTGATAATAAAAATTTTCTTTTATGCATCCTTTTATGCATAAAAATCATTAATGATGAAAGAAACACTTTTATAATAATAAAAAATCTTTTATGCATAAAAATCAATAATGATGAAAGTAACATATAGTAAAAAATTTCTTTTATGCATCCTTTTATGCATAAAAGTCAATAATGATGAAGGTAACACTTTTATAATTTCAAAAAAATTTCTTTTATGCATCCTTTTATGCATAAAAATCAATAATGATGAAAGTAACACTTTTATAATAGAAGAAATTTCTTTTATGCATCCTTTTATGCATAAAAATCAATAATGATGAAAGTAACACTTTTATTAAATAAAAATTTTCTTTTTTGCATCCTTTTATGCATAAAAATCAATAATGATGAAAGTAGTACTTTTAGAATAAAATGTTTCTTTTATTCATCCTTTTATGCATAAAAATCAATAATGATGAAAGTAACACTTTTATAATAAAAACAATTTCTTTTATGCATCATTTTATGCATAGAACTTAATTCTATTTAAAATCACTCTTTTATAATAATAAAAAATTATTAATATACATCTTTTTATGCATAGAACTTAATTCTATTGAAAATCACTCTTTTATAATAATAATAAATTATCAATATGCATCTTCTTATGCATAGAACTTAATTCTATTGAAAATTGTTGAAATATACAAGTGAATAGGGTGTCTGCGGGAACAAGCCCTTGGTTAGAGGCTATAAAAGAGGATGTGTAAATGTGAAAGAACATGTGAAAAGGTGAGAAGAATCTAATGGGAGAGAATAAAGGGTAGCATGAGAAGATTTAGGAAGTGTGGAGATATCTGGGAAGTGTGGAGATATCTGGGAAGTGTGGAGATATTCTGGGAAAAGTGAAGAGGTGGAGAGAATCAGGGAAAAAAGGGGGAGTGAATCATGGAGAAATCAATGGGATTTGATGCTTGATGTAAACTCTATAAATTGAGACATTTTCTAATGAGAATTTGCTGGTTTTTGGGTATCCATGCCTACATTAATCTATTTGTTAATTATCCACGTCTTAATTATTTGCTAATCACTTTGTTAATGATGTTGGATCCACCATAGCTCATCACAATGCTCTAATTTTAACATGGTATCAGAGCCATGCTAATTTGTGAGCCCATTATCTTGCTAATTATTTTGCTAATTAGGATTAGTAGAAAAGTATAATTTTTCCTCTTTTTTCAACTCATCTCTGTACCCCCAGCCAGTGGTGGAGGAGCTCCCTCTCCTTGCACACATCACATTAGGCCAAATCCTTCCAACCATAGCTAGCCAACATCATTGGGCTCTAGCCTATGCAAGAATCATAGCAAACCGCCGAGTAGAAGCGTAAATTTTTGCAGATTAAGGGGTGCCATTTTTTGAGCTATTTTTGACATTACTACTTCATCAGTTCAAATGTCTCTAATTCCTCTTAGCCCAAGGTGTTTTCAAGCATGCTCTACAAGCTGGTGAAGACAGAATTTAGTTTCATCAAGTCTACAGTGAGATCCAAGCTCTTCATCAAATCTACAGGAGGTGACTTTGGTAAAACAGAGATTAAGCTTTCAATATTTGGTCAAATCTTGTGTTTATTGGCTGAATCCTCTACTAGACTCATTGCTATTGATTCCTTTGAAAGCATTTGAGCTCATTTGAAGTCTAAGGCACCAGATCTGGACTCCCCGCATACTCTGTTTTTTGCACACAAAATAGTGGATTAATTTGTTAATCATTGATTAATTAGTGCTAATCACTGTATTTTGGTATAATTGAGGGTTCAAATCAACCATAAGGTATCTAATACAGATCCCTATAACTTCAGATTGCAATTCGGAGTTGGTTTGATACTCCAACCATTTCGTACAAATTGGTTACCCTTGATTTAATGTAATTTTTGGTGATTTTATGCTGATAAATTTGTTGTAATCATCTATTAAACACTAGATTGAGTTGTAAAAGGGTACCCACTACCCTTGAATCTTGAAATTCGATCAAGAGGTAAGACCCCCTTCACATCACCATGAGTACAGCACAAGAAATAGCCAAATTTAATGGGGAGCAGTTTTACACATGTGGCAGACAAAAACCATGTATTTGCTCATGAGGAAAAATCTGTGGGGGTTAGTTGAGGGAAGAGATGAATGCCCAGAGAGAGGAGAAAATGAGTGGAAGAGTAGGAATGAAAAAGCATTGGGACTTATTGCACTCAGTTTAAATGATGAAATCATTCATCACATCACAGGGATACAATGGGCAAAAGATGCATGGGATGAACTCAATAAATTATTTGGCACACAAGCACAAAATTCAAAGATAAATCTGTTAATGCAATTCTACAAATTGGACATGAAGGAAAGTGAACCTTTAATCACACACTTGAACAAATATAAAAGCATTAAGCAACAGCTGGCAGCTTTGGCAAAAAGGTAGAAGATGATGAGGCACTAGCAGTGCTTCTAAAGAGTGTGGACAAAGGTGAATATGAAAATATTGTAGCAACACTAAAGAATGTACCTGAATTGAAGCTACACGAGATAGAAGCAGCTCTTCTAGAGCAAGAGAGCAGAGGCAAAGAGAAGAAATGGCTCGACTCAATAGCAGAGGAGAAGAAAAAGCATTCTTCACCACCCGAGGAGGATTCTCTCAAGGACGAGGACGAGGAAGAGGCAGAGTAAGAGGAAGGACCTTCACTTGCCACATATGTGGAAAGCCAGGACACATGGCAAGAGACTGCTATAGCAAACCCAGTGGAGAAGGAACGACATCAGCAAACTTCATGGAAGCTCCAAAGGAAGTGGAGTCGGATCATCTTTTCTGAGAGAGAGAGAGAGAGAGAGAGAGAGAGAGAGAGAGAGAGAGACCCCACAACCCAATGTAACTTTCCCCAACAAAGTAAAACCACCTCTGAGCCACCGATGATGTAGGCCACGTGGTAGATAGATGTATGTGTGAGCACTTTAGTCAAGGTCGTGGGCACTTATAGTAGCCTTGGACACATAGAGAGAGAGAGTGTCAAGGACTATGGAGTTTAGGGACTTGAGGCACTGGTCGCGGGCTATCAAGTAAGGGGAGGCAAACTTGGTATAGGGTCTAGGTGTACTAGGAGTATTCACTTGAGGTGAGGTGTTGAAATATACAAGTGAATAGGGTGTGTGCGAGAACAAGCCCTTGTTTAGAGGCTATAAAAGAGGATGTGTAAATGTGAAAGAACATGTGAAAAGGTGAGAAGAATCTAATGGGAGAGAATAAAGGGTAGCATGAGAAGATTTAGGAAGTGTGGAGATATTCTGGGAGATATTCTAGGAAAAGTGAAGAGGTGGAGAGAATCAGGGAAAAGAGGTGGAGTGAATCATGGAGAAATCAGTGGGATTTGATGCTTGATGTAAACTCTATAAACTGAGGCATTGCACTAATGAGAATTTGCTAGTTTTTGAGTATCCATGCCTACATTAATCTATTTGTTAATTATCTACTAATTATATCTTAATTATTTGCTAATCACTTCGTTAATGATGTTGATTCTAGTGTTTGATCCACCATAGCTCATCACAATGCTCTAATTTCAACAAAAATCACTCTTTTATAAAAATATAATCAATATGCATCTTTCTATGCATGAAAATGACACTTTTAGAATATAGAAACGATAGGATTACTCTTTCAGAATAATAAAAGATACTACTTATTTCACCAATTTTTTAATTTTGCCATAACCTCCTTTGTATGGCTGACCATTTTTCAAAATTTTCTTCTTTATTTTACTTAAAAATTTACCTCAATCGGTTTTAAGCATTCTAACTAAATAATTTTTACTTTTTAATGAGAAATAATATGAAAGTTTAATTCCAACTATTAGTTCACTTGACTAGGATCATAAAGAAGGGCTGATTTTAAGAATGAGAGAGGGGGAAAGCCTTTCCACAAGGCATAGCATCCATTTATCACTTAAAACAACACAAAAATTAGAAAAGCATAAAAAGAATAAAGAAAAATATAAGATTTCTAACTTACATGAATTCTGGGAGCTTTCCTTTGGCTTGATGGTTTGAGGGTTCTCCTCTTGTTTACAACAATAGTGGCCACCAATCTTTAGAAGACGGAAAGGTCAAAAACTAGTGAATTATTAAGAAATTCACAAATCTTGGCTCTTGGGAGGAGTAGAGTAACAGTGCATAAACACTATTATTCTTTAACAAAGGGGGAGGCTTCTATTTGTAAGAAAAAGTGAGCTCCTAACCAAGCAAACTGGTTCTAGAATTTTTCAGATCAGTTTGGTCAATTTTTGACCAATTTTAGGTCAGTTTAGCTTACTTTTTGGAACTAGACTTGAATTAGGAGAGAGGAGAGATGAAATATCTCAATTTTTGATGATTTAAAACTCCATCTCACATGTAAAGTAGGCGCCTCATTCATGAGGGGGGAATCCCCATTGTGAGGTGTCAAAATCTATTTTTTAAGTTTTTCCTTTGGTCCTTAGTCCACTCTTCATCTTATGTGAGTATTTACTCACTTTTGGGGGGATTTTCTTTATTTCTTCTATTTATCTTCTTCATACATTTGGATGAATTTCATTGGCCCTTCAAAACCTTAATTTGAAATTTTTCAAAAATCTGGACCCCTAGGACAAGGCCTCTTGAACAGAATATACTTAATTTCTAATGCACCTTCTGAAAATCTTTTTGAACTTCTATTTGAGGGAAACTTATTTTAACAAGAAGTGATATTTTTCCATCCAAAAATATTCAAAATCTGAATATTCTCTCTCTAGGCCAAAATATGTAGAAACAAGATCTTTTATATTTCTGAAGAGGGAATTGAGTACAGGGGAAGATGCTGGACATCTTGAGAGGCTAGGGAGGAGTCTTACACATGGACTCATCCGTTGAGGACCAGCAAGATGCTAACATTCATTCACATCCTGATTCGGATGATGCTAACACATTCATTCACATCCCATATCATTCATTCACATCCTTTATCATTCATATCTATCCAATTTACTTCCATCTCAACGCCTCTATCCTCGTTCATATCCATATCATTCATTCACATCCCATATCATTCATTCACATCCTTTATCATTCATATCTATCCAATTTACTTCCATCTCAACGCCTCTATCCTCGTTCATATCCATCACATTCACATCCACATATATTCTTCCACATACATCCACATCTATTCTTTCTCATACATCCACTTCCATCCTTCACATACATCCACATCCAATCTTTAACATACATCCACATCCATTCTTTAACATACATACATCCACATCCATTCTTTCTCAAATATCCACTTGCATTCTTCACATACATCCACTTGCATTCTTCACATACATCCACTTGCATCCACTTGCATTCTTCACATACATCCACTTCTATTCTTCACATACATTCACTTCTATTCTTCACATACATCCACATCCAATCTTTAACATACATCCACATCCATTCTTTAACATACATACATCCACATCCACATCCATTCTTTCTCATATATCCACTTCCATTCTTCACATACATCCATTCTTTCTCATATATCCACTTCCATTCTTCACATACATTCACTTCTATTCTTCACATACATACACTTCTATTTTTCACATGCATACACTTCTATTCTTCACATGCATTCACTTCTATTCTTCACATACATCCACATCCATTCATTCCCATCTTTTTGATTTGCATCCTATCTCATCACATCTATTTACCTCTCATTCTCATCACATCTATTTATAGAATATAAGAGAATTCTTATTTTTAATATAAAGATTCTTTACACATCTATATATGCATAAGAACAACTTTAGAGGGAAATAACACTTTTATAAAAATCCGTTTATGTATCTAATTATGCATAAATTCAATTTTAACGAGAATAACACTTTAAAAATAAAAATAAATCTTTTATGCATCTTTCTATGCATAACTTCAATTTTAATGAGAATAACTCTTTTAAAATAAAAATAAATTTCTCTATGCCTCTTTCTATGCATAAAATCAAAATTGATGAGAATAACTCTTTTGGAATAAGAATAAATTCTTTAGGCATAAAATCAAAATTGATGAGAATAAAACTTTTTGGAATAAAAATAAACTCTTTATGCATCTATTTATGCATAAAATCAAAATTGATGAGAATAACTCTTTTGGAATAAAAATAAATTCTTTATGCATCTATTTATGCATAAAATGAAAATTGATGAGAATAATTCTTTTGAAATAAAAATGAATTTCTTTATGGATCTTCCTATGCATAAAATCAAAATTGATGAGAATAAATATTTTGGAATAAAAATAATTTTCTTTATGCATCTTTCTATGCATAAAATCAAAATTAATGAGAA
The DNA here is from genome assembly GCF_041138505.1 of Cibotium barometz. Classification (NCBI taxonomy): domain Eukaryota; kingdom Viridiplantae; phylum Streptophyta; class Polypodiopsida; order Cyatheales; family Cibotiaceae; genus Cibotium; species Cibotium barometz. The sequence goes on from NC_141072.1 coordinate 47,141,245, forward strand.
TAACTCTTTTGGAATAAAAATAAATTTCTTTATGCATCTATTTATGCGTAAAATCAAAATTGATGAGAATACCTGTTTTCGGATCAAAATAAATTTCTTTATGCATCTATTTGTGCATAAAATCAAAATTGATGAGAATAACTCTTTTTGAATTAAAAAAAATTCTTTATGCATCTATTTATGCATAAAATTAAAATTGATGAGAATATTTCTTTTGGAATAAAAACAAATTTCTTTGTGTATCTTTCTATGCATAGAATCAAAATTGATGAGAATAACGCTTTTGGAATAAAAATAAATTCTTTATGTATCTTTCTATGCATAAAATCAAAATTGATGAGAATAACTCTTTTGGAAGAAAAATAAATTCTTTATGCATCTATTTATGCATAAAATCAAAATTAATGAGAATTACTCTTTTGGAATAAAAATAAATTTCTTTATGCATCTTTCTATGCATAAAATCAAAATTAATGAGAATAACTCTTTTGGAATAAAAATAAATTCTTTATGCATAAAATCAAAATTGATGAGAATAACTCTTTTGGAATAAAAATAAATTTCTTTATGTATCTATTTATGTATAAAATCAAAATTGATGAGAATAACTCTTTTGGAATAAAAGAAATTTCTTTATGCATCTATTTGTGCATAAAATCAAAATTGATGAGAATAACTCTTTTGGAATAAAAATAAATTTCTTTATGCATCTTTTTATGCATTAAATAAAAATTGATGAGAATAACTCTTTTGGAATAAAAATAAATTTCTTTATGCATCTATTTATGCATAAAATTAAAATCGATGAGAATAACTATTTTGGAATAAAAATAAATTTCTTTATGCATCTTTCTATGCAGAAAATCAAAATTGATGAGAATAACTCTTTTGGAATCAAAATAAATTCTTTATGCATCTATTTATGCATAAAATCAAAATTGATGAGAATAACTGTTTTGGAATAAAAATAATTCTTTATGCATCTATTAATGCATAAAATCAAAATTGATGAGAATAACTCTTTTGGAATTAAAACAAAATCTTTATGCATCTATTTATGCATAAAATGAAAATTGATAAAAATAACTTTTTTGGAATAAAAATAAATTTCTTTATACATCTTCCTATATGCATAAAATCAAAATTGATGAGAATTACTCTTTTGAAATAAAAATAAATTTCTTTATGCATCTTTCTATGCATAAAATCAAAATTACACTTTTAAAATACAAAATTGGTGGGGGATTACTCTTTTTGGATAATAATAAAGGATAAAACTTATTTCACCAATTTTAAGAAAATTTTGCCATATTCTCCTTTGTATGGCTGACCATTTTTTAAATTTTCCTAACTTAAAATTACTTAGAAATTATCCCCAATTGGTTTTAAGTACTCTAAACTAATCAAATTTAACTTTTAAAAGAGAAACAATATGAAAAGATTAATTCCAACTATTATATCACTTAACTAGGATAAAGAAGGGTTGATTTTGAGAATAAGAGAGGGGAAAAGCCTTTGCACAAGGCATAGCATCCGTTTATCCCTTCAAACAAAACAAAAATTAAAAAACCATTAAAAGAATAAAGAAAAATATAAGATTTCTAACTTACATGAATTCTGGGAGCTTTCCTTTGGCTTGATGGTTTGAGGGTTCTACTCTTGTTTACAACAAGAGTAGCCACCAAATCTTTAGAAGAGGGAATGGTCAAAAACTAGTGAATTATTAAGAAATTCATAGTTCTTGGCTCTTGGGATGAGTAGAGTAATAGTGAATAAAACACTATTAACCAATTACAAAGGGGGAGGCTTCATTTATAGGAAAAAGCAAGCCTCTAACCAAGCAAACTGATTCTAGAATTCTCCAGATCAGTTTGGTCAATTTTTAACCTTTTTTAGGTCAATTTAGCTTACTTTTTGGAACTAGACTTGAATTAAGAGAGAGGAGAGATGAAATATCTCAATTTTTGATGATTTAAAACTCCACTACACATGTGAAGTAGGCGCCTCATTCATGAGGCATGGAATCCCCATTGTGAGGTGTCAAAAATCCATTTTTTTAAAATTCCTTTGGTCCTTAGTCCGGTCCTTAGTCCACTCTTCATCTTATGTGAGTATTTACTCATTTTTTGGGGGGGATTTTCTTTATTTCTTCTATTTAGAGACTTGTTTGCCATAGTCGATGCCTTCAAAAAGTGGCATCATTATTTGTATGGTGTGCACTTCGAACTCGTGATGATGGATCATGACAGTCTTAAATGGCTTTTTTCACAACCAAAGTTGAAGGGGCGGAAAGGCCGATGGGCATATTTGCTCTATTTAAGAGTTTGATATTCAAGTACGGTATCAACAAAGAAAGTTTAATGTTGTAGGCAGCTAACCAAGCTTGCCTATAACGAGAATCAAATTCACACTTGCCTTTTAATGTGTCTAAGAACATACTCTGAAACTTGAGGAAACTCAACTTATTCACCATCAGCATACAAGTACTTAAAAATCAGGAAAGACTAGCTAGTTCTGGGGTGGCACCCACATTGCCTATTGAGTCTAGTCATGGATACAATTTAGAGACTCTACCTAGTTTTGAGTCAAGGCATTTAGTTTTCAATGAGCGTGGGACATCGCTATAATGCCCAATAGTAGTATGCTCTTCACCACCTGGAGGTGATGAATCCGTCAAAGGGAAGAGCTTTGTAAAATTTTCCATAAATGAGGATTACCTACTCTACAGAGGGAGAGTATGCATACCTTATGATGGTGACTTTAGGGCCCAAATTGTACAAGAAAGTCACAATAGTTTGAGTGCTGGGCATCTAGGAATTCAGAAAACCTATGCACTAGTTAAAAGACAGTTCTATTGGCTTGGTTTTATAATGATGTTAAAGAAGAGTATGTACTCAAGTATAAGAAGTATCAGGTCAATAAGCATGAGCGCCTTGTTGTGGGTGGACTATTATGTCCTTTAGATATTCCTCAAGCCAAGTGGGAGAGTATATATATGGACTTTATAGTTGGATTACCAGGAACAAATCGAGGACATGACTCGATTTAGTGACAAAAGACTGACTAACAAAGATGGTAAGATTTATTCTTACCAGAAAATATGTAAAAACACTAGAATTAGCTTGAATTTTTATTAAAAACCTCTATCGGTTATACAATCTACCTATCAATATAGTTTTGGGTAGGGATATAAAGTTTGATAATCACTTTTTGTGTGCAATGTTTAAGTAATTAAGCACTAGTATTAGCACGAGTACCAAAAATCATCCTGAATCTGTTGGTTAGATAGAGCAAGTTAATTAAGTTTTGGAAGACATACTTCGAGCGTATGTGAGTAAAAAGAAATCTAACTGGGAGTAATATCTACCCCATTTGGAGTTTGCTTATAGTTTTCCTCCATGTCAGTGCTAAGACGTTTCTCCTTCTTCTTATGCTTCTTCCTCTTCAACATCTCTTCCTTAGCCTCTGTTGAGAAATCAAAATCCCTCTTAACAAAGAGACTCTGGCAAGTAGGTCGCTTAGAAAGGGACACCAGACTAAGAACACCTGCTTTCTCTTGTTCATTTGCCTCCATAACCTGTTCTTCTGAATGAAAATCCTATGATCCTTTACAAAGTAAAGGGGGCAACTTGATTCTCCCGGCTCCACAGTTGGAAACCCTTGCTCTTTTGTCTGTTCTCTCACAAGTTGTGGCTCATCTATCCTTGCAATAACCTCAGGGTCGTCACAGTAGTGAAGTCAATAGATCTTTTCTTTGTGCTCATCACAGCTTTGCAGACTTCATCTGCATGTTGCTCCCAGCTGCAGCACTAAACTCAGGATCCAGCACAGTGACTCCTGCTTAAGCTTTCTCTATTCTGATAAGAAAGACACTGGCATGAATTAGAAAAGGAGAGAAAGCCCTTCTTATATTTGTGCAAGTTGGCGCGATAAAGCAACTCCATTACCCTTACAAGAGTCATATCGCGCCAAACTGCACAAACTTCTCTCTCTCTCTCTCTCTCTCTCTCTCTCTCTCTCTCTTTTGTGGGTGTACTATATGTGTGTGTCTGTGTGATGTATATGGTTCTCTGCACAAACTTCTCTCTCTCTCTCTCTCTCTCTCTCTCTCTCTCTCTCTCTCTCTCTCTTTTGTGGGTGTACTATATGTGTGTGTCTGTGTGATGTATATGGTTCTCTGTGTGTGTCGGTGTGTGTGTGTGTGTTTCTGAATTCTTAAAATAGGTGGGCTCGTGAGAAAGTATTCTGGGAAAAGGGTCTTCCTTTTTTAAACAAAATCTTTCTTTTATTTTAGAAAGGAAATAATTATAAGATCAGAAAGGGAGGTTCTTACTCCTATATACCTCGAAGGCTGGGGGAGGAATCTTACATTATTTAACTTATCTACTTTCAACCAAAATTCAGAAATTATCGTCTTTCAATCAGAATCCAAATCAATTCATCAATTCTCAACCAGAATTCTAAAAGCATATCAACTAGCATCTGAAATCATCATCTAGGATAGCATTTTCGCTTATAACTTCAAGGTCTCATATTCACTCGTATATATTATCAGTAAAGAGCTGCAGTCATACCCATGGTGTATACGGGTAGTCACGGTCCTTAGAGTTATAAGGTAAATACCATCATATCTAGGCCTCAAGCAAGTCAGGAATTCCACACAATTACGGTACTTCCATCTGAAAACCCAATTCCCAATTTATGAATCTTCATTCTGAATATCAATTCGTATGAATAATTACAATCTTTTACTGGTAACTCATACATTTTTGACAATTCTTGCTTCTTGGTTTATCAACTTTAGCCAATTTGCTCTAGTACCAAAACTGAAAGATCCCTGTCCCCTCTGTGCATCAAATTCTGGGGTGCTAGTAGTGGAAGTAGCAACTTCTTGCACAGGAGGGCAAAGCCTCCCACTCGGGGCCTCACCCCCACAAATGTCTGGACAAGGGACTAATCCCTCGGTTCTTCCAAAATTGAACCCAGAAAAACTTCCCTCGAATGCATAGGCGATTCCTCTAGGAAAAATTATTCTAACCTAGTCAAGAGCCTTAAATTACCCTTTTTTATTCCGATCGAACCCACAGGTCACATGGCCGGATCAAGGGAGGAACTTGCACTTGGATCATAGAAACCAACGCTTTTTCCCCGTCAAGAGGCACAACCGTTGATTCTTTTCCATAGAACAAGGATTATCCGTGATTTACTTCGACTATCATAACTTAACAAAATTGAATTTTATTTTAGGAATCCATTAGTCCAGCCTAACCCCATCCAATCCCATGGGTTAGCCAACCACCCAACCACTGCATTGATAGGATCCATTGTAAAATTTGCTTATGTTTTGTCTCAGGTAGTACCAGGGAGAAGAGTTCCCAGGCCCCCTAGACCGCACACATGCAAAATACAATTCAGACATACCTTTTACGCACCCAATATGAAATTTCCTTTCACAGATTCGGCTATCTTTAAAGTAGAATTGAGATGAGACCATAGTATTCAGTCATAATCCTCCAAAATATCCAGTTTGAAGTCCAATTTTCAATCATTCCTTCCTCGGTGTACTTATGGCATCATTGGTAACTAGAAAGCTCACCACCTACTCACTTAGGGACTGATTCAATAGTCCCTAGCCCATAGTACCTAGGAATATAATCATATAAAATCCAGATGGACTCTTCATTGAAGATTAGCTAGATAAATCAACAAGATCCATGTAAAAGGGTCATGAACTCATACGTTGAAGACCAGCAAGGCTAATCAACCAGATCCATGCCCGTGTTCAAAAAACAACTCCAACTCATTTTATTCCTCGACGCACGCGTGGGTATCTTCAGGCGACCCAGAGCTCACCCAGAGCTCGAGCACCATATGGTCAGCATCGTCTAGTCTCCTTCGTAGTTCACCTAGTGCTTCACTCATAGGCCACTTCCTTGGTCCCTCATCCACTGTACCAGAATCTCACCATTTTAATGGAACCGAGGCTGGTCAAGAACGACCTTGCCACGTGAGAGTCCTTCATTGACTCTCCGTCAGCTGTTGCAACCTTTTCACTTAGGTCCTCACGACCTTATTTGGACAAGATAGTCAAAATGCTTCCCCAACATTCTTGACATAAAAAAGTCTTTTAAAAATAGGTTTTATATACAAATATAGTTTCCAACAACTCCCACTATTCCATGTCATTTCTGATTATTCCACATTCTTCTACATCAATTCACATCGCATCATTCCACATTCATTCATATCCATTCACATCGTCCTACATCCATTCACATCATTCTTATCCAATCACCTCCATTCACATCGTCCTATATCCATGCATATCCATTCACATCCATTCTCATCAATTCATATCCATTCACATCCATTCACATCAATTCATATCCATTCACATCCATTCATATCCATTCACATCAATTCACATCAATTCATATCCATTCACATCCATTCACATCAATTCATATCCATTCACATCCATTCATATCCACATCCATTCACATTGTCCTACATCCATGCATATCCATTCACATCCATTCTCATCCATTCTCATCCATTCACATCCATTCTCATCCATTCTCATCCATTCACATCCATTCTCATCCATTCACATCCATTCATATCCATTCACATCCATTCACATCCATTCACATCCATTCACATCCATTCACATCAATTCATATCCATTCACATCACATCCATTCGCATCCATTGACATCATATCACATCCATTTACATCCATTCAGATCCATTCAGATCCATTCACATCATTCAGATCCATTCACATCCATTCAGATCCATTCACATCATTCAGATCCATTCACATCCATTCAGATCCATTCACACCCATTCACATCCATTCAGATCCATTCACATCCATTCAGATCCATTCACACCCATTCACATCCATTCAGATCCATTCACATCCATTCACATCCATTCACATCCGTTCACATCCATTCACATCACATCACATCCATTTACATCCATTCAGATCCATTCACATCACATCACATCCATTTATATCCATTCACATCACATCAAATCCATTCACATCACATCACATCACATTTACATCCATTCACATCACATCACATCCATTCAGATCCATTCACATCACATCACATCCATTTATATTCATTCAGATCCATTCACATCACATCACATCCATTCAGATCCATTCACATCACATCACATCCATTCAGACCCATTCACATCACATTTACATCCATTCACATCACATCACATCACATCCATTCAGATCCATTCACATCACATCACATCCATTTATATCCATTCAAATCCATCACATCCATTCACATCCATTTATATCCATTCAGATCCATTCACATCACATCACATCACATCACATCCATTTATATCCATTCAGATCCATTCACATCACATCACATCCATTCAGATCCATTCACATCACATCCATTCAAATCCATTCACATCACATCACATCCATGTATATCCATTCAGATCCATTCATATCCATTCACATCACATCACATCCATGTATATCCATTCAGATCCATTCATATCCATTCACAACACATCACATCCATTTAGATCCATTCAGATCCATTCACAACACATCACATCCATTTACATCCATTCACAACACATCACATCCATTCAGATCCATTCACATCACATCACATCCATTTATATCACATCACATCACATCCACTTACATCCATTCACATCACATCACATCCATTTATATCCATTCAGATCCATTTACATCTCATCACATCCATTTACATCCATTTATATCTCATCACACCCATTTATATCCATTCAGATCCATTCACATCTCATCACATCCATTTACATCCATTCAGATCCATTCACATCTCATCCATTTACATCCATTCAGATCCATTCACATCTCATCCATTTACATCCATTCAGATCCATTCACATCTCATCACATCCATTTACATCCATTTATATCCATTCACATCCATTCACATCCATTTATATCCATTCACATCCATTCACATCTCATCACATCCATTCACATCCACTCACATCCATTCACATCTCATCACATCCACTCACATCATATCGCATCCATTCACTTCACATCACATACATCCATTTACACATGTTGAAAGTACAGTTACTCTATTTTTAATATTATCGATAGAACTTTTCTAAGTTTATGCCAATTACTTGGCTTAGTTAAAGGCAACTTTTTCTCGATTCCATTAAATCTAAAGTATCAGAACATTGTTGAAGGCTTAAAAAGGAAAAATGAATTTTATCAAAAATTTATAATAAAAACTCTTAAGCTTCATTAATGAAGACTTTTAAATGAACTGGATTTTATAGATAGAAATCTAAATTTTCGTTCACTTTTTGTATCCTTGATCCTCTCAGGGATTCCAGATTCCTTTTCCAGGGAATCTAGGAATAAATCACTTATACGTTCATTCAACTAAGCGTGTTTCTGGTCTTTTTTGGGAAGTCCTTTTCCCATTCAGAAAGTACTCCAAGATTCTATTTTCTAAGAATCTAAACGTATACTTCAAATTTCCAAAAGTTAAATGTGTTCAAAATTCCTTTTTCTAATTAAACATTATCTATGTTTTCTCGATGAATATTTTCACATTCTTTCTCAAATTTCTCAAAATACATTATGCTCAATATTCTTCTTTTTGAATAGGGAAAATTCATGGGATTTACAAAATCAATTATACCCATATTTCCTAATTCATTTATCTAAATGAATCATTTCCATATTTCTCATAAATTGAATGATTTTAGAAAAATGTGTGCATAACCTTCTTTATTTTCCTCTCAATTGAATAATGCTCAAAACTTCACTTTTAGCATAAAATTTATTATGCATAAAGTCATTCTCTAATGTTATAAATTTTTCCATAGCTTCCCCATATTTTCTAAGAATTGATAATTCTCTAAATTTCACTTTTAAATAAGTAAAAATATCCATATTTTGAATTATGTCAAAAATTCCTCGTTTAATATTCAAAATGTTTGTACCTAGAATATCGTAAGAATTCATCTTTTTACATCTAGTTTTTTATGCATGTAAAAATAAATATAACAAAAATTCCTCTTTTCTCAATTTAAATAATTATGCATAAATTCTATAAAAGTATTTCCATAAATATGAAAAAAAATCATTCTTTTAGCATAAAAATATCTATACATAGAATATGATAGGAATTTTTTTTTGCTTTATTAAAATTATGCACAAAAATAAGATTTATCTTTTTTCTGGAAAATTTTACCCCATTGCTTCGCTACAATTACTCGAAATGCTCAATTTTCTACTTTAAAATGAACACTTGTAATTGAAATGTGATAGGAACTCCTCTTTTAAACTAAAATTTATTTATGCATACATAACCTAATTATAATCATAATTATAAGCATAATTATGATTAATTCTCTTGATTATTCTTAAATATTCATTCCTCATTTCTAAAAATGCTAGCATAATCCTCTTTCAACTTAAAATGAATTAGAAATATTTTTCTTAATCATAATCAAGTTTAAAAGACTTAATCATGATTTTTAACTAGATAAAATCATAAAAATACCTAATCTTTTTCTCTAGCTTGTCAAGCATAGAGTTTAGATTAAGATAATGAGATTATCATTAAGAATCATCCTTCTAACAAGGATCTAACCGTAAAGATGATTAATCTTTTCAAAAGAGAGATTTATTAATAAAAAACACTATAATTAAGCATTAAAATTTGCATTAAACCATTTAAGCAGTATGAATCATTGGAGAGCTTTATTTCAAGAAAAACCCATTCAATTGAAAGCTTCTCAAACATAAGAGGGGTTGAGAAAATTAGAAAAAACCATTAAATTAAGGGTTGAGAAAATTAGAAAAAACCATTAAATTAAGGCTTACCTTTAATTTTAGCTTGATTTTAGAAGTGAAGCCCACAAAGCAAGGGTTGGCCACCACCAAGTTGGGGAACGTTATCTCAAAGAGAGGATGGAGAATTGAGAAGCTCCAAAGCTCCCAAAAGTAGAGGCAAAATAGAGGGATAATAGAATTACACTAAAATGAAGATAATATTGGCATGTAGTTACCCAAAGATGAAAATACAAAGGAATGAGAGTCTATTTATAGGTGAGGGAGGCCACTAACCAAGTCCAACTGGGTTCTAGAGGCTTCTAGATTTAGATTGACCCAATTTGGACAAGTTTTGAACCAATTTGGCTCCCTTTTTGATCCAGTTTGCAGGAGGAGAGAGGAGAAATGAAATATCTTGATTTTCTTGAAAAAATATCAAAAAGTAATGATGAGAAAAAGGTGCCTACTTCATGGGGATTCTCCCTCCTTACTGAGTTGTCAAAAATTCATCATTTACCTAAGATATCCTATTTTTTTACTAATAAACCCAGTACTTAGTCAACTCTTCATCTTATGTTAGGATTTTCTCATTTTTGGGATATTTTCTTTTATTCTTTGTATTTTTGTCATCCCAACACTTGGATTAATCCTATTGGCCCTTTGGAACCTCATTTGGACCTTAATAAAAATTTTTTTAAAATGTCGACCCTTAGGCTAAGGTCTTTAATACACATATTCAATTAATGTCTAATGCACCATGGAAAATTCTTTTTGAACTTCTATTTCAGGGAAATTCTTCTTAGATCTTAGGAGAAATTTGGTATCAAAAAAATATCTCAATTTTAAATTACCTCTCTCTAGACATTTTCTCTCTAGGCCAAAAAACAAGGGAAAATAATATTTTCTTGCATTCGAAATAGGGGATGATTACAAAAACTGAAGGGGAGGTTCTTACACCTTTACATCTCAAAAAGCTAGACGGAGGAATCTTACACCTTCTGCAGGTTGCCACTTTGCTCATCATGGGTGTGTGTGTACATGGCCTCTAAAAGGTTCTGTACAAGGCATTAACAAACAATACTCACTCAACACCATTCAGAGCACAAAGTCTGATTCATCACGACAGCATAATGATTGCACAAACATCAAGAAAGACATGATAAAACACTGAGCCAAGACATAGCAGAACTTCTCCTTCATTCATTAGAAATTAGAATCAACGCCCCTTCCCTAGATGCAACTATTAGGGAATAACTACTCGGTTCAGATCCCAAAAGGTACATCCACACGTAACTAACCCCCAAGCCCTTTGACTAAGGTCTAAGAATTACATAAGAAAGCCCTAACACCTGGTGGCTAAATTTTTCCCAAAAATTTGACTTGAACCCATCAATCCCTGATCAGCAAAATCTAATTTTTGCAATAGACCTCTGATCATATAAAGAGAGTGTCTAGAACAAAATGAAATTTCCCTAAAAAGAAAATCCCAGTGTTTGTCTGTGTTTTTTTTAAAAAACTAGTGCTGAAAAACACTGTGGTAAACATTCCGAGCATCACTATACCTGACCCAGTTGGTCAATCTGAATCTCTAAGACCAGTTCCTGCTGAGCTTCCACGTCCATTTGAACCTCCTTTGCAATGTTGATCACGGCCTCAGGGTCCTCATCATCTGATAAAGCTTTATCCATACCCATCAACAAGCTCACATGCTCATGAGAGCTCTTTTTCTGAATAGCTCCAGATGTTTGTCCTTCAACAGCACCTGCTTCTTCTTCCTGTGTCGAAAAAAGGGCTCTACTCTTCTTCAGCTTCCCTGCAGATGATTTCAACTTAACAAGCTTAAATGGATTAGAACTAGGACTTTCTATCCCCATCATATGGGACTCCTCTGGCCTGATTGTGCCTTTCAGAGCAAAACCACGTGGCGTCTTATATTCCAGCATATCCTCTGTCTCATCTACCTTGCTCTAAAATTTGGACTTTTCAGCTACAAGTTGTACCACCTCTGCTTCCAATTGAGCAATGCGCTTCAAATTCACCTCTTGCTCCATTGTGTTCACAACTCCTTTGAGGTTGTGATATGGTTTGAAAACAAACTGCCCAATTCTTTCTCTGATCTCTTTCCATATCACTGATCCCTACTGAATCATTTTTGATTTGATTCTCCCCACATCTGCTTCAGAGACCAGAACACCTCCTACAGACAGCTCTTCATGCTCACTTAATATTTGCTCCTTCATCTGTTCTAAGGGTTCCAATCTATTTAAAAGCATCCTATTCTCTATTTCAAGCTCCACTTGTCTTTCAAGAAATCTTTGCATCTCTGACTCTACACTATTCTTCAAAGATGTCCATTCTTCAAACAACTTCAGAGACAATCTATTCTTAACCAACTGACTAGTCTGTTCAGAGATCTCCTTGGCTGAAGAAACTTTCAACTCAGCCATATCAGCCTTCAGAGCTTTGATCTGATTCTGCAACAACAGTTCAACTTCTTGAGCTTTTTCTGCAAGCATTAGTCTAAGTTGATCATTAGCCTTTTGCAACACTGCTCTTCCGCATAGGCTCTATTTTGATATTCCCTAATCTTTTCAACTTGTTGTAGACAAAACTTCCTCAATAATACAAGAGTATCTCCCACATTTTTTGTAGTAACAGTCCAAGACTGCTCTGAACTGGGTTTTGCTGCCAACGGAGTCACCTTCGAAGGCATCCCTTGCATCTTCAATAGGTCATATCTTTTGCTGCCTCCTGCTACATGTTCCTTTTCAATCAATTGTATCTTCTTCCCCAACTTGGTTTGAGAAGGAGTCGGAGATTGCCCTATCCCAGAGACTTTTGCCCCTAAAAATGGTTCATCATCTTCATCTATCCCAGACTGTAACACAGAAGTTGTAGCCTCTTCCACGAGACACCCTACTGTTTTCTGCTCCTCCTCTATCAACTGTCTATCCCTAAGTTTCCTCTTCAGAGTCAGAGCCAATGTATGTGAAGAAAGTCTAGGGTCCACAGGCTTTGCAGGTATAGCTATTTGAAAAGAGTCATAATCAAATAAGGCCTTGAGGAAAGGGCCAAGCCTACTCTTACTAACTGCTCTCCTTTTATCCTTCTCTCCCACTTCAATCATAATCCTCTGATATACCACAGTGGCCCAATCCACATCCACTCCTGCCTCTGCAGCTAAAGGAGTATAAGATTCCTTTGACATGTAGTCAACCTTTTGAACCAAAAGAACATGCTCCATAAACCATCGCAATTGCTGCTTCCTGGCGGTCTCTACTATCTTCAAATGATAATAATGTCTGGAGCCCATAGGGTTCCCAAATTCTCTCTCCATATCCTCATCAGAAACTAAATTCAAAGCTTCCAAACGTGGGTTAAAAGGTAAGTCAAATACCTAAGAAATCAGAGCTGGGGTTACCCTTGTATCCCTTTGAGTACTCCCTCTGTCTTTCTAGCAGAGCTAGCTGTGTGGGAGCATAGATATTGTCTTGCCACTCAGCCCAGGCTAACTTTGCATACCCGATCAACCCAATTGAAGTAAGCCACTGAACATTTGCATTATTCTCCAAATCCATGTTGTACTTGAAGGGTGCAAAGTTCTCCATCAGGCTACCCACAGCAGTAGAAATATCCTTCGTAGAAGTCTCCTCCTGTTGTCCCGTCTCTTCAGAATCCGAGCTAAAACACTGCTCCACTTCTTTGCTTGGTGCTGAATGCTCTCGCAGGGACCGTCGAACTGATGTGGTCTCCACCTTAGGTCGCCCTTCACCATGGCTAACCTCTGCCTAACAGTATTCAGAGCAAGAAGGTCTGGCCTAGTGGTAGAACTACGGGGCATGTGAGTAGGGGGATAAGTAGAACAAAGAGAAAAAGAATGAGGCACACAGCACACAGCACAATGAGGTTTTTGTGATGGACGCCTGTGAAACGCAGATGTCTCCTCATGCAATCTCCTCTTCCATGCACTGCTAGAACGGGTTGGATGAATTCGTGCATGCCGTCCCCTCACTGCTACGGATTTATAGGGGTTCTCATGCATCACGTCGGCCATTACTGCAAATAATGTCGGACAAAAAGTTAAATCAAGCCAATTGACAGCCAACTCGTGCGAAATATATTCCCCACCGTTCAAATTGAAAAATCCATACGGACTTTGATCCACAAAAAAGCTCTGAATTTCCTCTGTTCTCTGATCTTTTGCTCCACCCTGATCTAAACATGTACTCTGAACTACAGGGGAGTGCCCACAAACGGCTTAAGTCTAAACCCATTCACCCCTTTTGGTACCAATGTTCCAAAGGCATCTGAAAGCATGAAGGTTCCTTGTCCCAAGTATTTTTCAATTCTGTAGGGCCCAATGTACCTGAGCCTCAACTTCCCTCGGTGTGGCCCTAACTTGGAATTGTAAAGCATGACCCAATCTCCCACTTTGAAGACTTTGAACTTGACATTCCTATTTACCCAAGCTTGTCTCCTTTTTTGAATGATCTCTGAAACATAAGCACTCATTGCTCTGTCTTCTTCCAACTGATTCAGATTGTGCTGTCTATAGATCAGAGATTCTCCGAGTGGAAGTCTGCTTTTTTCTACAGCAACTCTCAAGCTAGGCACCACAAACTCCATGGGTACTACTGCTTCTAACCCATAAACAAGCCTAAAAGGAGTCATTCGAGTGGTTACTTTAAAGGCTGTTCGAAATGACCATAAAGCTAAGTTCAATTTCATATCCCAATCAGACTTGTTGTCTTGAACAATCTTCTTAATGATTTTAAGCAAGATTTTGTTTGAACTCTCAGCCTGTCCATTTGCCTGAGGATGATAGGGAGTGGACTTGTTATGCAAAATCATATGGGTTTGAGTCAACTCTCTGATAACATCATTCAAGAAGTGTGTTCCCTGATCACTGACAAGCTCAATGGGACATCCAAACCTTGTCATGATGTTACTATACAAGAATTTGGCCACACTAGCTGCTTTATTGTCTCTGAGAGCCACTGCTTCCACCCATTTAGTAATATATAGCCACTGCTTCCACCCATTTAGTACAGTAATCTATAGCCACCAGAATGTAACTCTTACATGTCTTGCTCTTTGGCTTGATAGGACCCACATAATCTAACCCCCATTTCTGAAATGGATCTAGAGGTAGCACAAGGTGGTTTGACATCCTATCTTTAGAATTGGGTTGGCCCACTTGCTGACAAACCAAACATTCTTTGGCATATGTGTGAGCATCCTTCAAAATTGTTGGCCACCATAGACCTGATTTGTAAATCTTCTTTCTAGTTATTTTCCCTGAGAAGTGACCTCCAGACAACCCTGCATGTACCTCTTGTGCTTGTTCAAAATCAGGAACAAATCTTCTTATTATTATCTGATCTATCCCCTTTCTATACAATGCTCCTGCAATGACTAAGAATGGCTTGCTTTTTAGCACAAACTTCTTTTTCTGATCCACACTCATCTTTTCTGGTAACAATCCATCAGTGAGAAACAGCAACATTCGATCATAAAAGGAGTCAGAGCTCTAGCTCTGAACAGCAAACAGATCAGAGTCAGGGAAATAATCATTAACTCCTGCAGCATCCTCCTTACTTTCATGTTTGCTTAAATAATCAGCCACACAGCAATGTTGATTCCCTGGAGCATGCACTATCACAAAGTCAAATTCTTGCAACAACAACATCCATCTTGCTAACCTTCCTGTCAACTGTGGTTTCTTCACAAGAACAACATCCATCTTGCTAACCTTCCTGTCAACTGTGGTTTCTTCACAAGAAATAACAGAGCTTGATGGTCAACATGGAAAAAGACTTTGTTAGCCAAGAGAGAATGTCTAAATTTCTGTAAAGAGAACACCATGCCCAAAGCTTCTCTCTCTGTAACTGAGTAATTCCTCTCAGCTGAAGGTAGCATTCTACTTGCATAGTAGATAGGTCTGAACCAATTCTTGATTTTTGCCTGTATAAGAACAGCTCCTACTGAAATGTCTGAGGCATCAACAAATACATGGAATGGTAAAGACCAATCAAGAGGCTGCAAAATTGGAGCTACCACCATCATCTTCTTTAAAGTTTGAAATACCTTTTCCTGTGCCTCTGACCACCTGAATTCTACTCCTTTCTTGGTTAAATGTGACAAGGGTGCACATACATCTGACAAATATCTTAAATGTCTACTGTGCCACTTGATTTTACCCACAAACCTAGATGTTTTCTTCAGATTCACTGGGCTCTTGGACTTTATGATGCTCTGAATTTTTCTTGGATCCACCTGTATACCTTCCTCTGAAATTACGTGGCCCAACAAGACTCCTCTTTTAACTGCAATTGCACATTTGTATGGATTCAATGACATACCATACTTCCTGCATCTCTCAAAACCTTTCCTCAAGTGCTCCAAATGCATCTCTTTGGATCCAAACACACATCAGCCATTTTAACCTGAAAAGGTGCTGGATGTAACTCTTGGCTCCCAAATTGAACATAAACTGACTCAGGAAGTATGTTAACTCCTGATCCACCATCCAAAAGAACTCCATGTATGGACTGGCCGCCCTGATATTTGACTGATATGGCAAGAACTTTGAAATCAACATCTTCCACCTGAACAATGTTGCTCATTGAAAAATTACTTTGAGGTGAATCAACACCTTTTCTCTGAAGAATTCTTTAAAACAGCAAATCTCTAAACCTTGGTACTAATGTCAGCAATTGGTCAAGAGAAATCTGAATTTCTGAATGTAACAGAGCTTCATAGAGTGAATCAACCTTAGAAATTTCCTCTTCTCCTTTGTCCTATCCTTTTTCTTCACAAATATCTTCTATTTGTTCTGACAATAGTTCTTCCAAAGCTGGCTTCTTCTTGTCCAACTTCCTCTGGAACCTTGCTTCTAACTTTCTCCTGATCCACCCATTGAATCGAACCTTTATTCAACTTTGCAACTCTTGTCACTGCCAAGGCAGGAACCTGTTGTTTCCCATCCTTATCATTTGCATGGACTACACATCCAGAACAATCACAAGCAACGTTCTCAACCATATCAGAGTTGCTCTGAAACTGGTCCTCTGTCTCACTGTCACTACATTTAACTGTGTTATTTGTTGGTTTTGCTGCATCTTTCCTCTCTGATTTTGATCTGCTGCTGCAGGGTACCTTACAATTGGGATACCCCTCTCTGTCCTATGCTTGCACCATAACTCACAAGCTGGACCCTGTCTATGGCCCTCTTTGTCATCACAATAAGTGCACTTCAATTCTCCTCTAAAATCTGATTGCCATGTTTGTCTAGGCTGTGATCTGAACTGTCTATTTGGTCCTCTATCTTGAGCAGGGAAAACTTGATTAGATGAAGTTTCTTCCTGCTGCTGCTTTGACCTTTGTACATCGAGGGGAACTCTTCCTCTGAAATTTGGGTTATACCAGCAATTGGTTGCTAAATGTCCTTCCTTTGAGCACATTTGACACACTGGTCTGTCATTGGTTAATACTGAGGCATACTTCAATGCTTTAAGCCTCTTTAACAGTTGTTCATCATCCAATCCTTTCTTCTTCTTTTTGCCCTTATCTTTGGACTTAGAAGATTTCTTCTTCTTTTCCCTTTTCTGGCTAGTTTATTCATCATCTGAATCTGAGTCATTATTATATTCTGAATTATCATCAGAGCTCTCTGACTTTGTGTCTTCATCAGAGTCAGAGTCGAGGTCTGAATCAGACCTCTTTTTCTTTTTCTTCTTCTTGGTAACACCCAACCTTTTTTCCACTCTTACTGCTGCTTTGCAAGCATCAAAACCTGCAGCAATGTCTACATTAGCCACTGCTGATCTGATTGTCTTCCTTAATCCATTCAGGAAATAGAAAGCTAGCATTTCATTGGAAAGCCTATCTGCTCCTTCCAATCTTCTAGAGAGAACTCTGAACTTTTGAGCATAGTCCTCTACTAGCATTTCTTTTTGTTGAAGATCTTTAATTTTATTTATGATATCATTGGCTGTTTTCTCCCTTCTAAACTGGGCAAGAAAACTATCTCTCAAAGCATCAAAGTTTCCAAAATGTCCCAAACCATACTGGCTAAACCAATCCATTGCTGAGCCTTCTAGGGTAGCAGCAAACTGCCTCTTCTTCACCTCTCCCCCATAAAGTGTGTCATAGCCACTAGCCTCCCACCTTGTTTGGAATTGGGCTACATGGCAGTCAGGGTCCTCCTTGGGTTTTCCCCTGAACTTTGCTGATCTCACCTTTGGGTTCTGTGCTAGTGGATTTTGAGGATTCATTGCTGCCCCTCTAACTGGCCTTCTTGCTAAGACTGGTAATGGTTGAAATTGCAACCTTCTCCTACTAATTCCCTTGATAACTCTGTTCAACAAGGTTCCTCCAAGAAATGTCCTGAAAGTGCTTGAGAATACTGGTGGATTTTGAGCATCCCCAACACTTCCTGCTTCTGCATTAACATTTGAATCACTATTTAAAATTGGAATGCCCGAATCAGATTAAGATTGTACCGAACCTATCGGAATCCTTTCTCCTGGAACAGTATCCACAAACTGATCATGTGCTTCTTCCTCATCATCAATATCCTCTGCTTCTTGATCCAATGTTTCCTCCTCTACATCTTCTTCCAAAACAGTTTCCAAAGGTCCACTTGTCCATGGAGGAACTTCATAATCTAAATCATAATCATCAACTTCTTCGTCATCATTCCTGCTTGTTAAAGCAGCATGATCATCTCTAGCCCTTAACCTTGTATAATATCGTCTTGAGTTCCACGAATTATCTTCAGACATCCAAGGCTAGCGGTCCTCTGAATATGTCATATCCTCCTAGAACTCAGGGCATTCGAACTCGCAGGATTGCCAGTGTGTACATGGCCTCTAAAAGGTTCTGTACAAGGCATTAACAAACAATACTCACTCAACACCATTCAGAGCACAGACTCTGATTCATCATGACAGCATAATGATTGCACAAACATTAAGAAAGACATGATAAAACACTGAGCCAAGACATAGCAGAACTTCTCCTTCATTCATTAGCGATCAGAATCACTGCCCCTTCCCTAGATGCAACTGTCAGGGAATAACTACTCGGTTCAGATCCCAAAAGGTACATCCACACGTAGCTAACCCCCAAGCCCTTTGACTAAGGTCTAAGAATTACATAAGAAAGCCCTAACAGTATGCTTCTGAGCCTTCTCCTTGCACTGCATTATGGCGGTGGCAAGGCACCAAAACCAACAGATCTCCCTAACGTGCTTGCTTGGAGCACATACCTTCAAAGAGATTTTATCTGGAGAGAAAGAGAGTCTCCTTTAGCTTCCTTCTGAGACAAGGCCTTAATTGAGGACCCTGAGTTTCGCCCTTATGTGTGGAGTTGTATGCCAAGGATGAAGATGCTTTTTTTTTCAAGGATTATGATGAAGCCCACATGCATATGTCTGAGCTCGGGTTTGCTCCAAGTCCTTGATGTTCTTGCCAAGGTTGGCAATAGCTTTCTATATATTTAGGGTGTCTTTTTGATTGGAATACACGAATGTATCTTTCACCCTTACATTGGAAAGTTTGTCCACTTTGTCAGATAAGTCTTTTATGTCACTACTCATCCTCTTTTCTTTCTCCAAAGTGAACTCCAAACATCCCCAACATCATATGTTTCATGGATATGCAGTTTTGATCAGAATGTTCAAGGCTGTGTCTTTTATTTCACTACTCATCCTCTTTTCTTTCTCCAAAGTGAAGTCCAAACATCCCCAACATCATATGTTTCATGGTGGATATGCAGTTTTGATCAGAATGTTCAAGGCTTTGTCTTTAGTAACTTCTAGCAGTAGGATAAATGCCCTTTCATCAACCTTTCCATACATACATGTAACTATCTGCACATTTGTTCATCATACATGGATTCAAATTATCTGCATAGATGCATTTCACTGGTTTCTTCATGCACGCATTCAAATTGTCTGTAAGTTTGTCAATCTTGGGGACTGATTCAGACCATTCTTGCTAAACATTCATCAAGATTTGCCTGCAACTACCTTGAATGTAGAAAGATTCACAATTGTTTAGCTTGTTTGCTAGATATGTAACATGATCTGTCAATTCCTACAACTCTAATATATAGCAGTAGAATCCCTTGCTAACACATTGGCTTGCCAATAATCTTAGTTCAATTCTGAGAGGGATTGCTATACTTTTGAACTTTCTTGCAAAGATCAACTTGCTGAATATTTTTTTTTCTTGCATAGAAACAAGAAAATCAAGAATAGAGTGAAGTTTAGGGTAAAGATCCTCATCACTGATGTAAATTTTTTCTCCAATCTTGCTTTAAACACTCAAGTTCTTCACTCTGCACTATCTCTTGATAATCTTTATGGATTTTCTTCATAATCTTTGCACTAACCGTCGTCACTATTTCAAGGAACTCTGCACAGCTACATAAAACTTTGCACACAAACTTCAAGAAACTGCACAGACTTCAATGAATTGGAGTAATTTTTAATTTTCTGCACAGAATCTACAACTGTTATAATAATCTGCACCATAACTCTATTTTGCACAGTAATCTGTACTCTACACTATAATCTACACAGAAATCTAAAAACTATCCACAACAATCTTTAAAACTGCAAATGAAAATTTCTACAAAACTGCTTAGAAACCAAGCTTCTTGTAAATCTACTCTACTCAAAGAACCCCAAGATTTTGGAAGATAGAATAGAAATAGAGGCTTAATGGATTAATAATTAGAACTGTAAGCTCTTTAAGCAAGATATTGCACCAGAATCTCTCAATTTTGGTTGCTAAAATCTCTATAAACCCTAATTCCAAAATTAAGATCAAGAAGTTCAAGAATCAAATAGTAAATTAGATTAGGGTTTCAAAAATAGTGTTTAATACAAATTCAAAAATGATTAACAGAAATCTCTTTGCTAATCCTTTCAAACAAGAAATTAGCAAGTCTGAAAACTGTGTGAAAATTAATTTCAAAAATGATTAACACTAATCACTCCCTAAAAGCAAGGACCTAAGCCAAAGGCTCTAATAGACCAATGCAATGGAGGAAACTCAAGGACTGCACTCATTAACATGGAGTACACACATGTTCCACTCATCATAGGGAGTAGCACCTACTGCACTCAATAATGCATTACACACATGGCTTCTCAAAAGGGAGAAGTCCACCATGGAAGCTGGGAGCTAACAAAGAGTAAGCGTACTCAAGAAAGTATAATGATCAAAAAGGTACAATGTCCATGAGCCCTATGCCTCATATAGGGTACTCTAAAAGTACACATGTAAATGTTAAATGTCCCTAAACCCAAGTACCTAGGCCCCATTAGCCCATGTACATGTGCACCCAAGCGTACATTATTACATTGTGCATGAAAAGAAAGGCCCTTGGGCAATTCTTGGATGCCCCAATGACCATTCCAAAATGACCTTGAGGCATCCAAGAAAGGCCCTTGGGCCATTCTTGGATGCCCCAATGACCATTCCAAAATGACCTTGAGGCCTTGGGGTCATGCAAGAATGGCCCTAGGGCCATTTGTCCACCTGTTGTGCGGCATGAAAAGAATGGCTATGGCCATTCTTGGATGCCCCCATATCCATCCCAAAATGACCTTGAGGCCTTGAGGTCATGCAAGCATGGCCCTAGGGCCATTCTTCCACCACCTGTTGTGCATGAAAGGAGGCCATCCAAAATGACCTTCGGGCCTTGGGTCATGCAAGAATGGCCTCTGGGGTCATTCTTCCACCTATTTTGTGAATGAAAAGAATGGCCCTACGACCATTCTTGGATGCCCCATGGCCATCCCAAAAACGACCTTGATGCCTTGAGATCATGCAAGAATGGCCCTAAGGCCATTCCTCCTCATGTTGTGCATGAAAAAAAATGGCCCTAGGACCATTCTTGGATGCACCCATGGCAAGAATGGTCCTTGGGCCATGCTTGAATACCCCCATGGCCAAATTTCATGCAATGTGATGCATTTTAAAGTAAAACGGTGGATATATGAGGCCTTGGGGTCATGTAGGAATGGTCCTTACACTTGTCGTGCATGAAAAGAATGGTCCTAGGGCCATTCTTGGATGCTCCATCGCCATCCCAAAAATGACCCTGAGGCCTTGGGGTCATGCAAGAATGGCCCTAGGGACATTCTTCCTCATGTTGTGCATGGAAAAGAATGGCTCTAGGGCCATTATTGCAAGAATGGCCATAGGACCATTCTTGGATCCACCCATGGCCCCTTGGGGTCATGCCAAAATGGCCCTTGGGCCATTCTTGGACGCCCCCATGGCCACTATTTCATGCACTGTGATGTATTTTTAAGTAAAGAAGTGGATATTTGAGGTCTTGGGGTCACGTAGGAATGTTCCTTACACATGTTGTACATGAAAAGAATGGGGCCTTAGGGCCATTTTTGGATGACCCATGGTCATCCCAAAATGACCTTCAGGCCTTGGGGTCATGTAAGAATAGTCCTTAGGCCATTCTTCCACCTGTTTTGCATGAGAAGAATGGCCCTAGGGCCATTCTTGGATGCCCCATGACCATTCTTCCACCTGTTGTGCATGAAAAGAGGTCGTCCTTAGATGCCCCATGGCCATCCCAAAATGACCTTGAGGCTTTGGAGTATTACAGGAATTGCCCTAGGACCATTCTTCCACATGGTGTGTATGAAAAGAATGGCCCTATGGCCATTCTTGGATGCCCCCATATCCATCCCAAAATGACCTTGAGGCCTTAGGTTTATGCAAGCATAGCCCTAGGGCCATTCTTCCACCTCTTGTGCATGAAAAGAGGCCATCCAAAATGACCTTGGGGCCTTGGGGTCATGCAAGAATGGCCTTTGGGGTCATTCTTCCACCTATTGTGCATGAAACAAATGGCCCTAGGGCCATTCCTAGATGCCCCATGGCCATCCCAAAAATGACCTTGAGGCCTTGGGGTCATGCAAGAATGGCCTTAGGGCCTTTCTTCCTCATGTAGTGCATGAAAAAGAATGGCCCTATGACCATTCTTGGATGCACCCATGGTCATCCCAAAAATGACCTTGAGGCCTTAGGATCATACAAGAATGGCCCCGGGTGATGCATTTTAAAGTAAAACGGTGGATTTTTCAGGCCTTGGAGTCATGTAGGAATGTTTCTTACACCTGTCGTCGTGCATGAAAAGAATGGCCCTAGGGCCATTCCTTGATGCCCCATGGCCATCCCAAAAATGACCTTGAGGCCTTGGAGTCATGCAAGAATGGCCCCAGGGCCATTTTTCCACCTGTTGTGCATGAAAAGAGGCCATCCAAATGACCTTCGAGTCTTGGGGTCATGCAAGAATGGCCTTTGGGATCATTCTTCCACCTATTGTGCATGTCAAGAATGGCCCTAGGGCCATTCTTGGATGCCCAATGGCCATTCTTTGATGCCTAATGGCCATTCTTTGATGCCCAATGGCCATCCTAAAAATGACCTTGAGGCCTTGGGGTCATGCAAGAATGGCCCTAGAACCATTCTTCCTCATGTTGTACAAGAAGAAGAATGGCCCTAGGATCAGTCTTGGATGCACCCATGTTGGGCCATGCTTGGATGCCCCCATGGCCACAATTTCATGCAATGTGATGCTTTGTAAAGTAAAACGGTGGATATATGAGGCCTTGGGGTCATGTAGGAATGGTCAATTTCTAGGACAATTCTTGGGTGCCCCATGGCCATCCTAAAAATGAGGCCTTGGGTGTTACAATTTCGTGGTGCTCATGCTAGATCATTATGTGGAGGAGAGAGACTCACAAAATACAAGAAAATATCTTGCTTATTAAGTTGCTCAAAATACAACTAGGCTTCTTGCTCCATACAAAATGCCTTCTAGCTCCACCTTTAAATAGGTGAGCTAGTGGACCATAAGTCCATTCACACACACACCCTTCTCCTCCCCTTTTAGAAAACCTTAGTCTCTTAATACCCCCCCTCAATATACCAACTATGAAAGAAAATTGGAATAGGTGGAATTGGACATAGGTTGCCTTTATAACATTAGGCGTACAAGGTTAGGAATATAGGTGTGGTTACATTGAGATTTAAAACAATTTCTCAGTGGAGTTATAGGCTGATACAAAGTTAGCCTCTGACTCTTTGTTAGGACATTTAGAAGTGATATGTCCTGTTTGTTTACGCTTGTTACATTTCATTTTGTTGGGATATTTGATCCATTGCCAAATGACCCACCTTCTAGAATTGTACTTGAGGCCTTGGGTGTTACAATTTCGTGGTGCTCATGCTAGATCATTATGTGGAGGAGAGAGACTCACAAAATACAAGAAAATATCTTGCTCATTAAGTTGCTCAAAATACAACTAGGCTTCTTGCTCCATACAAAATGCCTTCTAGCTCCACCTTTAAATAGGTGAGCTAGTGGACCATAAGTCCATTCACACACACACCCTTCTCCTCCCCTTTTAGAAAACCTTAGTCTCTTAATACCCTCTCTCAATATACCAACTGTGAAAGAAAATTGGAATAGGTGGTATTGGACATAGGTTGCCTTTATAACATTAGGCGTACAAGGTTAGGAATATAGGTGTGGTTACATTGAGATTTAAAACAATTTCTTAGTGGAGTTATAGGCTGATACAAAGTTAGCCTCTAACTCTTTGTTAGGACATTTAGAAGTGATATGTCATGTTTGTTTACACTTGTTACATTTCATTTTGTTGGGATATTTGATCCATTGCCAAATGACCCACCTTTTTGCAATGGGGACACATCTTACTTTGATCACTTGATGTGACAAAGCTTGTTCGATATTCGATGAAGTTGTTGCATTTGAAGATTAAGCTCCTCCCTTTGGCCTTTTCTCTTCATCATCAAGACAAGATTGAATGACTCCTTCAAGGGTGGGATTAGGTATGTTCTTCAGGGTGGTGACTAAGGTGGGGTATACCTTCTTATTACTGCTTTTAGCAAAACAGCCACTGCATCATCTTCATCCATTCTCGCATTCACTGATGCAAGTTGAGCCATAAGGCCCTTCAAGTGAGAGATGAAAGCTCCAATGCCGTCTCCCTCTTTGAGTTCCAAGTGAAAAATTCAATTTTAAGTGAGATCTTGGAATTCTTACCCCACGAGCTCCATAGAGCTTATCAAGCTCATCCTATTTCTCCTTTGCAGTCCACATGATGAATGAGAGCCTCATCAAGATGAAGCATGATGATGGCTTGTGCCCTCTCATCATCTTCAATATCTTCAGCCTTAGTTTGATCAATAACCTTAGTGCCATAGATGTAAGATCCCTGTTCCCACCGAGCAACGGATTCAGGGTACTGGCAGTAGCGCTTCTCGCGCGGGACAGGGGTCCCACACTCGGGGCCTCACCCACGGATATCCGGATAAGAGACTAATCCGTCGGTTGTTCCAAAACCGAACCCGGAAAAACTTCCTCTACCGGAAAGCACGGGCGATTCCACCAGGATAACTTTTTACTCTAACGTAGTCAAGATCATTTCTGATCGAGATGATCCGATTACATCTATAAGATACTTAGTCAGTTCAAGGAAGAAACTTGCACTTGGATCATTGGGATCAACGCTTTTTTCCCCATTCAAGAGGCACAGCCGTTGATTCCTATCCATAGAACAGTTTCTGTCCGGGATTTTTTTTTTCTATCGTAAAAACAAAAGTTTGAGTCTCGATTTACGGATCCATCAGTCCAGCCTAACCCCATCCAATCCCATGGGTTAGCCAACCGCCCAACCACTGTAGTGATGGGATCCAATTAAAAATTTGGTTAGGTTTTGTCCCGGGTACCAAGGAAAAGAGTTCCAAGGCCCCCTAGCCGGATGTTCATGCAAAATAAAACTAGTCACACCACTCACACACCCAATATGAAATTGCCTTTTTCAACCAGATTCAACCAGTTTAAAACAATCCTTTAATAAAACCATAGTATCATTGATCACCATCTTCCAATTTATCCAATTGATTCTTAATTTCCCATCATTCCTTCATCAGAGTATCTATGGCATCATTGGCAACTAGAACGCTCAGGAGCCGTTTCGATAGTTCCTAGCCCATAATACTTGGCAATATAATCACTTAACATGATGGACTCTCGTTGAAGATCAGCAAGATCAACCAACAGATCCATATAAGGAGCCATGGACTCATCCATTGAAGACCAGCAAGGTCAATCAACCAGATCCATGCTCGATTTCAGAAAACAACTCCAACTCTGTTCCAATATCTTCCTCGACGCACGCGTGGGTATCCTAGGCAACCCAGAGCCCGAGCACCGTATGGTCAGCACCCTCTAGGATCCTTCGCAGGTAACCTAGCGCTTCACGCATAGGCCGCTTCCTTGGCCCCTCATCCACCGTACCGGAAGCTCACCATTTTAATCGCACCGAGGCTGGTCAAGACCTCGGCCGACCTTGCTACGCGAGACGTCCTTCATTGACTCCCCGTCAGCAGTTGCAACTTTACCATCACGACTTTAATCACAAGACGGTCAAAATGCTCCCCCCAGCATTCTTGACATAAAACAATCATTTACAAACAGCATTTACAAACAGTTTACAACACAATTTCTATTTTAACTTTCATTTTTCCACATTATCCCTCATCAACCTACATTACTTATTCCATATTCCATTTATATGTATACTCATCCCATCACATCATTTCTATCTCATCACTTCAGATTCCCTCACATCGCATATCGTATATTCACATCCATACATCCACATCTATATGCGTACATTCACATCTACATGCATACATCTACATCTCTATGC
This sequence comes from Cibotium barometz, assembly GCF_041138505.1. Taxonomy (NCBI): domain Eukaryota; kingdom Viridiplantae; phylum Streptophyta; class Polypodiopsida; order Cyatheales; family Cibotiaceae; genus Cibotium; species Cibotium barometz. The sequence goes on from NC_141072.1 coordinate 47,167,878, forward strand.
ATACATCCACATCCACATTCCCATTCACCTCCATACATCTACATCTACATGCATACATCCACATCTCCATTCACATCTACATCTATACATCTACATCTACATGCATCCATCCACCTCCACATCCACATCTACATCTATACATCTACATCTACATGCATACATCCATATCTCCATTCCCATCTACATCTATACATCTACATCTACATGCATCCATCTACCTCCACATCCACATCTACATCTATACATCTACATCTACATGTATACATCCACCTCCACATCCACATCCGTATCTATACATCTACATCTACATGTATACATCCACATCCACATCTATACATCTACATCTACATGCATACATCCACATCTCCATTTACATCTACATCTATACATCTACATCTACATGCATCCATCCACCTCCACATCCACATCTACATCTACATGCAAACATCCACATCTCCATGCATAATAAAATTCTTTTAATTAATTCTAGGATGATAGTTCCTAGAATATGGTAGGAAGTCCTCTTTTTATGCTTTGAATGAATTTATTTCATGCGTAATTTCTATAAAAATTTTGCCATAGCTCCGCTACTATGACTGATAAATCTCAATTTTTTTCTAAGGGATAAAGCTCATTATTAAAGAAATAATTAGAATGGTCTCTAATTGGATCATCAATCCATAATGGTCTCTAATTGGATCATTAAGAAAACAATTAGAATGGTCTCTAATTGGGTCATCAATCCATAATGGTCTCTAATTGGATCATTAAGAAAACAATTAGAATGGTCTCTAATTGGATCATCAATCCATAATGGTCTCTAATTGGATCATTAAGAAGACAATTAGAATGGTCTCTAATTGGATCATCAATCCATAATGGTCTCTAATTGGATCATTAAGAAAACAATTAGAATGGTCTCTAATTGGGTCATCAATCCATAATGGATTGAATCATCAATGTGCATAAACTAAAAGCATAGCAAAAAGCTATTAATTTGGCCTCAAGCATAGCTTAATCTTGGATTAAGGAAAAGCTTTATGAAAAGCTTCATTTGGATTGAGAATGGGTCATGAGTATGACCATTTCTTGAGTGAGAGAGAGAAATTATAAAAACCATTAGAATTTAAATATAAGTGGAAATTAACTTCTATAGCATTTATTAAATTATGTAACTCTTCACTACTATTCACCAATTAACTTCAATAGCATTTAAAAAAACCATACCAATTAAACTTCTCAAGCTTGAGAGGGGTTGAGAAGAGAGAATCATTGAGAAATTATAGAAAGATCAAAATTCAATATACTTACCTTATAATTTGCTTGATTCTTTATTCACGGTAGAGGCCCCCAACCAATCAATTGGTTTAGTATGTTGATGGAGCCACCAATGGGGATTGAAGAAAGAGAGAAGTATCAAAAACTAGTGAATTATTAAAGAATTCACAACTCTTGGCTTAGGTAGAGTAGAGTAACAATGCATAAGACACTCTATATTTTGGCTTAGGTGGAGTAGAGTAACAAGCGTAAGACTCTATCTAATTTGGCTTAGGTGGAGCAGAGTAACAAAGCATAAGACTCTATATATTTTGGCTTAGGTGGAGTAGAGTAACAAAGCATAAGAGACTATATATTTTGGCTTAGGTGGAGTAGAGTGACAAAGCATAAGACACTATCTATTTTTCAACAAGGGAAGGCTTCTATTTATAGGAAAATTTGAGCTCCTAACCAAACAAACCGATTCTAGAATTTTCCAAGTCAGTTTGGTCACTTTTTGACCATTTTTAGGTCAGTTAAGCTAACTTTTTGGAACTAGACTTGGATTAGGAGAGAGGAGAGAGGAAATATCTCAATTTTTATGAGTTTAAAACTCATTCAAGCATGTGAAATATGCACCTCCTTTAAAGAACTCCCCTTCCTTACATATGTGTCATAATGGAATCATTTTAATATTGTTCATAGTTTTTTACTAATAAACCTTGTACATTTTCAACTCTTCATCTTATGTGAGCATTTAAGGGACTCCCCTTCCTTACATATGTGTCATAATAAAATCATTTAAGGGAAATATGCACCTCCTTTAAAGAACTCCCCTTCCTTACATATGTGTCATAATGGAATCATTTTAATATTGCTCATAGTTTTTTATTAATAACCCTTGTACATTTTCAACTCTTCATCTTATGTGAAATATGCACCTCCTTTAAAGAACTCTCCTTCCTTACATATGTGTCATAATGGAATCATTTTAATATTGCTCATAGTTAAATACTAATAAACCTTGTACATTTTCAACTCTTCATATTATGTGAGCATTTAAGGGACTCCCCTTCCTTACACATGTGTCATAATAAAATCATTATTCCCAAAATATCTCATATTTTTAATATTGCTCATAGTTTTTTTTACTAATAAACCTTGTACATTTTCAACTCTTCACCTCATGTGAGCATTTACTCATTTTTGGGTATTTTCTTTTTACAATTTGGATTTATCTCCTCCCTACACATGGATTGATGCTATTGGCCCATAGAAACCTTAATTGGACCATAGTCTAAAGATTTCTGAAAATCTAGACCCTTAGGCTAAGGTTCTTTATACCTATTTCCAATTAATTCCAATTGCACATTGGAAAATTCTTTTTAAATTTCTGTTTCAGGGGAACTCATCTGAATTATAAGAGATATTTTTCTATCCAAAAATATTCAAAATCTGAATATTCTCTCTCTAGAATATTTTCTCTCTCTAGGTTAAAACAGCCACAAACAAGATCTCTTATATTTCAGAAAAGGAATTGATTACAGGGGAATATATTAGACATCAAAAAGGGGTTGGGGAGGAATCTTACATTCTACCCCACTTAAAAAATGCGAGATGTCCTCATCTCGCAACTTGGAATAATTTTGCAAGATGCACGAATATGAGACTTAGAGAAAAATTTTAATCACGATTAACCACCAAGAAAAGTCTTAAAGAGAGCAAGATTCAAAATAAGAACAAGATTTAAATTTTATTCATTCTCAGAACTTATACAGTAAAGATAGAGAAACTCTTTACACTTCCATAAGCCCGTCCATCATATGGTCACAAAAGCAGTCCTCACAAGCTGCACAAGTATAGGGTAACTCATCTATGGGAATGATTCTGCTGGTTATTGCCGCACCTATCTCAGTGGTGTGAGGTGATCTAACAAAAGGACCTCTGAGAGGCAAGCCAAAAACGGGATAAAGGCATATCTTCTCATGAGGAAGAAAACACGCCAGTAAGAAGACCCACTCAGAAAACCCAAGATGCCTTGATCTCATGACGCAGTAGTATCGGGGACCCAAACCCAAAGCTTCAATAACCATGGCCAAGCGGACATTGTTACGAAAGTGCTGCTGACCCCAAGGTGTTACCCTAGTTATGTTTTGATAGGTCCGCCATTTGGTCTGCGCTACAGAAGTTCCTAGGTGAGGAAAAAGTGAGCGCTCATACTGTTCTATAAAGTCTTTCTTCACAGACTCTCTTGCGTCTTAAAGGTGAGAAATCATCAGGGATAAAACTAATTCCTGTTGCCAAGCCATGAAGGAGATTAAGAAAGAAAGGAGATTGATGGGAGTAAGATTACTGTGAGCGACAAGTAAAAGTTACGACTTATATAAAGGAAGGAGCTAGCGTAACCTAGAAGCCAACGGTAACTTGCCACTGAAGTTTTACCGTCTTTCCATGATTTGTGTTTGACACATTTTTCTATAGAAGGCATTAAGAATTTTGAGATGAGGAGATAAAAGAAACTTGTAGGCTAAGTCACCTACTTTCATTGAATTCAGATATAATGATCACAATATCTGGGGGATAACTTCTTATACTCCCCAAGAGATAAAGAACTTCCTTTTGGGCCATACTCGAATGAAAACCAAAACCTTGGTATCCAAAACACCGATTCTCACTTCTAAACTCATTGTTCTAAATCCTTAAAATAGGCGTGACTCCTGAGAAGTATTTTAGGAAAAGGGTATTCCTTTTTTAAACAGAAACTTTCTTTTATTTTAGAGAGGGAATAATTATAAGATCCGAAAGGGAGATTCTTACTCCTATATACCTCGAAGGCTGGGGAGGAATCTTACATCCTACCCCACTTAAAAAGTGCGAGATGTCCTCATCTCGCAAGGTAGAGGACAGCTCTTATTCTTAAGATCCAATTTTATTCTGGGGTTCCTTATATTCTGGGTGGTCAACCCAACAGAACACTGGGATAAATATCCCTTATATAGAACTCATCATTAAATAACAATTCATTCAGATTATATCATTCATATCTTTAACATGATACTAGTCCATTAGACCGAAAAGTTTCCTTCGGAACATTCCTCCACACGGAAATTTCATTCAAGCAAGTTCTCAATTTGACATCCCTTAACTTGACCTACTGGTCAAGTATTAACAGTAGCAATCTGACCGCACAACCCACTAATCTCATAGTGATTTGCTGAATTCGTTATCATCATTCTAGTTATGAATATCATCACAGGGACTCGTCCCATTCCCCCTCATTGTGGTTTTATTATATTTCAACTAATTTTTAAAAATCAACATTTTTTTTTCAATCAGCATTTTCAATCAGCATTTTCAATCAGAATCCCAATCAATTCATCAATTCTCAAACAGAATTAAAAATCATATCAATCACATTCGAAATCATCATCTGGATAGCATTAATGCTTATAATTTCAAGTCTTAGATTTACTCGTATATACTGTCAGTAAAGAGCTGCAGTATACTCTCGGTATATACGGGTAGTCACGGCCCTTGGAATTATAAGGTAAATACTATCATGTCTAGACAAACTAATAACATGTGGCATACCTATCTAATCCACTGATAAGAGTGATTCATATGCACAAACACATAAACATAAGTAAGGGCTAATATCCAATTGGAGGTATATCAAAAATCTAGGCAAATATTTTTATAAACCTAGGGAAGTGTTCCCATATGAATTCAATATCAATTGATGATTGCTTTTGTTTACAATAAAAAAGGCTAGCTCCTTTTGTGAAACACATAGACTAATTTTGCTCACTAGAGGACACTGAAATTTTCCACCATAAACTCCTTAATTTCTAGAAAAAGACTTAAACCATATTCCAGTGGGCTTGATTAACCCCTTTACCACCATTAGAAGAAATATGGAATAGACTGGCAATTAGTTTTCCCTTGTCATGTGAATACATGTATTCTTTTCCCAAGTACTAGAATAAAAGTCTTAATGGACTAACCTCCAAAAAAAAAGCCATGTTGGTTAGTTCTAAAACCTTTTGAAATATCACAACCAATAAATAATGGCTCATTGAGAATCGGTTCGAGTTAAAACTCAATATCCCTAAGAGTGCAACTACTCTTACCACCTTTAATATCACACCAATAATTACTGGCTCATTGAGAATCGATTCGACTTGTAACTCAATATCCCTAAGAGTGTGACTAGTCTTGCCACCTTTGATATCACACCAAGCTATGAAGCTATCCCTCACCCCCATGGGAAGGATGACATCATAGAATCATTACAAGTATTGTGCAAATTTGAACAGTCATTGGGGTTTAAATACTTTGACTACCATGGCCCTAACATTTTACGCATTCAAAGAAGAGGAAAATTGAATGTTTTAACCTTTCAATAGTTCCTTGACATAAACACAATTATGTTACGAAGTTGTCACACTACAGTTGGGAAGCACACTTAAAAAACACAATTGGCAAAAAAATCAAAGGGATAATAGATACCAATGGGATAGGCATGCTCATTGACATGGTGTAGGATATGAAGTTTAATTCATGAAAAGACTAAGTAAACTCAACCAGATTGATTACCTTCACATGAATTTAAATTATCATAAATGAATCCAAATAGTTAAAGAGAGGAAGATAAGGATATAATACCCATTATAACACGTAAGCATTCACAATTTTGGCATTAATATAATTGTGAGATTCTTAAAATGTAAAAGCATCCTAGTGGAAATGTCATAAAAAATGAACACACACAAATATTCCATCAATACATTGAAATTGGGGGACCTCATCCATTATTATAATAAATGACATACACACTCTCTCTCACTCTCTCGCTCTAAAGAGCGGAGTGATAATGGTGGAGAATGTAGCTAAGTAGGTGTGTGGTTCATGCATGTATTGAGAAAGTTTGAATTGCCCCAATTTTTGCTAATGGTAAGGACCTAAAAACATAAGTAAAGCATGGCATTGATTAGTAAAATTATGTGATGATTTAAATACTTTGACAACCATGATCCTAACAATGCACGCTTACAAAGAAGAGGAAAACTGAAATTATAATATTTCAACCGTTCCTTGTAAGATCCCTGTTCCCACCGAGCAACGGATTCGGGATACTAGCAGCGGAAGTAGCACTTCTCGCGCGGGACAGGGGTCCCACATTCGGGGCCTCACCGACGGATATCCGGACAAGAAACTAATCCGTCGGTTGTTCCAAAACCGAACCCGGAAAAACTTCCTTTATCCGGAAAGCACGGGCGATTCCACCAGGATAACTTTTTTCTCTAACGTAGTCAAGATCATTTTTGATCGAGCTGATCCAATTACATCTATAAGATACTTGGTCAGATCAAGGAAGAAACTTGCACTTGGATCATTGGGATCAACGCTTTTTTCCCCATTGAAGAGGCACAGCCGTTGATTCCTATCCATAGAACAGTTACTGTCCGGGATTTATTTTGTCTATCGTTAAAACAAAAGTTTGAGTCTCGATTTACGGATCCATCAGTCCAGCCTAACCCCATCCGATCCCATGGGTTAGCCAACCGCCCAACCACTGTAGTGATGGGATCCAATTAAGAATTTGGTTAGGTTTTGTCCCGGGTACCAAGGAAAAGAGTTCCAAGGCCCCCTAGCCGGATGTTCATGCAAAATAAAACTAGTCACACCACTCACACACCCAATATAAAATTGCCTTTTCACAGATTCAACCAGTTTAAAACAATCCTTTAATAAAACCATAGTATCACTGATCACCATCTTCCAATTTATCCAGTTGATTCTTAATTTTCTCATCATTCCTTCATCAGAGTATCTATGGCATCATTGGCAACTAGGACGCTCACCACCTGTCCACTCAGGGGCCGTTTCCTAATCCCTAGCCCATAATACTCGGCAATATAATCACTTATCAAGATGGACTCTCGTTGAAGATCAGCAAGATCAACCAACAGATCCATATAAAGAGCCATGGACTCATCCATTGAAGACCAGCAAGGTCAATCAACCAGATCCATGCCCGATTTCAGAAAACAACTCCAACTCTGTTCCAATATCTTCCTCGACGCACGCGTGGGTATCCTAGGCGACCCAGAGCCCGAGCACCATATGGTCAGCACCCTCTAGGATCCTTCGCAGGTGACCTAGCGCTTCATTCATAGGCCGCTTCCTTGGCCCCTCATCCACCGTACCGGAAGCTCACCATTTTAATCGCACCGAGGCTGGTCAAGACCTCGGCCGACCTTGCTACGCGAGACGTCCTTCATTGACTCTCCGTCAGCAGTTGCAACTTTTTCAGTTAGGTCTCCACGACCTTAATCACAAGATGGTCACAATGCTTTCCCAGCAATCTTGACATAAAACAGTCATTTACAAACAGCATTTACAAACAGTCACAAAATACAGTTTCTATATTAACTCTCATTTTTCCACATTATCCCTTCATCAATCCACATTACTTATTCCACATTCCAGTTATATGTGTACTCATCCCATCACATCATTTTCCATCTCATCACTTCAGATTCCTTCACATCACATATCATATATTCACATCCATACATGTATCTACATCCACATCCACATTCACATCCATACATCCACATCTACATCCATACATCTATTTTCACATCCACATCTACATGCACATTCATGCATCCACATCCATACATCCACATCTACATGCACATTCACATCCATACATCCACATCTATATGCGTACATTCACATCTACATGCATACATCCACATCTCTATGCATACATCCACATCCACATTCACATTCTCCTCCATACATCTACATCTACATGCATACATCCACCTCCACATTCACATCCACATCTATACATCTACATCTACATGCATACATCCACCTCCACATCCACATCCACATCTACATCTACATCTACATGCATACATCCACCTCCACATCCACATCCACATCTATACATCTACATCTACATGCATACATCCACATCTCCATTCACATCTACATCTATACATCTACATCTACATGTATACATCCACATCCACATCTATACATCTATACATCTACATCTACATGCATACATCTACATCTCCATTCACATCCACATCTATACATCTACATCTACATGCATCCATCCACATCTCTATTTACATCCTCATCTATACATCTACTTCTACATGCATACATCCACATCTCCATGCATACATCCACCTCCACATTCACACTCACATCCATACATCTACATCTACATGCAAACATCCACATCTCTATGCATACATCCACATCCACATTCAGATTCTCCTCCATACATCTACATCTACATGCATACATCCACCTCCACATTCACATCCACATCTATACATCTATATCTACATGCATACATCCACCTCCACATCCACATCCACATCTACATCTACATGCATACATCCACCTCCACATCCACATCCAAATCTATACATCTACATCTACATGCATACATCCACATCTCCATTCACATCTACATCTATACATCTACATCTACATGCATACATCCACATCCACATCTATACATCTACATCTACATGCATACATCTACATCTCCATTCACATCCACATCTATACATCTACATCTACATGCATCCATCCACATCTCTATTTACATCCTCATCTATACATCTACTTCTACATGCATACATCCACATCTCTATGCATACATCCACCTCCACATTCACACTCACATCCATACATCTACATCTACATGCAAACATCCACATCTCCATGCATAATAAAAACTCTTTTAATTAATCTAGGATGATAGTTCCTAGAATATGGTAGGAAGTCCTCTTTTTATGCTTTTAATGAAATTATTTTATGCGTAATTTCTATAAAAATTTTGCCATAGCTCCGCTACTATGACTGATAAATCTCAATTTTTTCTTTAAGGGATAAAGCTTATCATTAAGAAAATAATTAGAATGGTCTCTAATTGGATCATCAATCCATAATGGATTGAATCATCATTATACATAAACTAGAAGCATAGAAAAAAGCCATTAATTTGGCCTCAAGCCTAGCTTAATCTTGGATTAAGGAAAAGCCTTATGAAAAGCTTCATTTGGATTGAAAAGGGTCATGAGTATGACCATTTCTTAAGTGAGAGAGAGAGAAAAACCATTAGAATTAAATATAAATAGAATTTTATGTAATTCTTTACTATCATTAATTAATTAACTTCAATAGCATTTCAAAAACCATACCAATTAAGCTTCTCAAGCTTGAGAGGGGTTGAGAAGAGAGAATCATTGAGAAATTATAGAAAAGATCAAAATTCACTATACTTATCTTATAATTTGCTTGATTCTTTGATCACGGTAGAGGCCCCCAACCAATCAATTGGTTTAGTATGTTGATGGAGCCACCAATGGGAATTGAAGAAAGAGAGAAGTATCAAAAACTAGTGAATTATTAAAGAATTCACAGTTCTTGGCTTAGGTAGAGTAGAGTAACAATGCATAAGACATTATATTTTTTTTCAACAAGGGGAGGCTTCTATTTATAGGAAAATTTGAGCTCCTAACCAAACAAACTGATTCTAGAATTTTCTAAGTCAGTTTGGTCACTTTTTGACCATTTTTAGGTCAGTTAAGCTAACTTTCTGGAACTAGACTTGAATGAGGAGAGAGGAGAGATGAAATATCTCAATTTTTATGAGTTTAAAACTCATTCAAGCATGTGAAATATGCACCTCCTTTAAAGAATTCCCCTTCCTTACATATGTGTCAAAATTTTATTGCTCATAGTTTTTTACTAATAAACCTTGTACATTTTCAACTCTTCATCTTATGTGAAATATGCACCTCCTTTAAAGAACTCCTCTTCCTTACATATGTGTCATAGTTTTTTTACTAATAAACCTTGTACATTTTCAACTCTTCATCTTATGTGAAATATGCACCTCCTTTAAAGAACTCCCCTTCCTTACATATGTGTATATTTACTAATAAACCTTGTACATTTTCAACTCTTCATCTTATGTGAGCATTTACTCATTTTTGGATACCCAAAATATCTCATATTTTTAATATTGCTCATAGTTTTTTTACTAATAAACCTTGTACATTTTCAACTCTTCATCTTATGTGAAATATGCACCTCCTTTAAAGAACTCCTCTTCCTTACATATGTGTCATAGTTTTTTTACTAATAAACCTTGTACATTTTCAACTCTTCATCTTATGTGAGCATTTACTCATTTTTGGGTATCTTCTTTTTCAAATTGGATTTATCTCCTCCCTACACATGGATTGATGCTATTGGTCCATAGGAACCTTAATTGGACCATAATCTAAAAATTTCTGAAAATCTAGACCCTTAGACTAAGGTTCTTTATACCTATTTCCAATTAATTCCAATTGCACATTGAAAAATTCTTTTTGAATTTATGGTTTCAGGGGAACTTATTTTAATAAGATGAGTTATTTTTCTACCCAAAAATATTCATAATCTGAATATTCTCTCTCTAGAATAATTTTCTCTCTCTAGGCTAAAACAGTTAGAAACAAGGTCTTTATATTTCTGAAGAGGGATTGATTACAGGGGAATATGCTAGACATCAAAAAGGGGTTGGGGGAGGAATCTTACATTCTACCCCACTTAAAAAATGCGAGATGTCCTCATCTCGCCAACTGGGATAATTTCGCAAGATGCACGAATATGAGACTTAGAGAAAAATTTTAATCAAGATTAACCACCAAGAAAAGTCTTAAAGAGAGCAAGATTCAAAATAAGAACAAGATTTAAACTTTATTCATTCTCGGAACTTATACAGTAAAGATAGAAGAACTCTTTACACTTCCATAAGCCCGTCCATCATATGGTCACAAAAGCAGCACTCACAAGCTGCACAAGTATAGGGTAACTCATCTATGGGAATGATTCTGCTGGTTATTGCCGCACCTATCTCAGTGGTATGAGGTGATCTAACAAAAGGACCTCTGAGAGGCAAGCCAAAAATGGGATAAAGGCATATCTTCTCATGAGGAAGAAAACACGCCAGTAAGAAGACCCGCTCAGAAAACCCAAGATGTCTTGATCTCATGACGCAGTAGTATCGGGGACCCAAACCTAAGGCTTCAATAACCATGGCCAAGCGGACATTGTTACGAAAGTGCTGCTGACCCCAGGGTGTTACCCTAGTTATGTCTTGATAGGTCCGCCATTTGGTCTGAGCTACAGAAGTTCCTAGGTGAGGAAAAAGTGAGCGCTCATACTGTTCTATAAAGTCTTTCTTCACAGACTCTCTTGCGTCTTGAAGGTGAGAAATCATCAGGGATAAAATTAATTCCTGTTGCCAAGCCATGAAGGAGATTAAGAAAGAAAGGAGATTGATGGGAGTAAGATTACTGTGAGCGACAAGTAAAAGTTACGACTTATATAAAGGAAGGAGCTAGCATAACCTAGAAGCCAACGGTAACTTGCCACCACCGAAGTTTTACCGTCTTTCCATGATTTGTGTTTGACACATTTTTCTATAGAAGGTATTAAGAATTTTGAGATGAGGAGATAAAAGAAGCTTGTAGTCTAAGTCACCTACTTTCATTGAATTGAGATATAAGGGTCACAATATCTGGGGGATAACTTCTTATACTCCCCAAGAGATAAAGAACTTCTTTTGGGTCGTACTTGAATGAAAACCAAAACCTTGGTATCCAAAACACCAATTCTCACTTCTGAACTCATTGTTCTAATTCCTTAAAACAAGTGGGACTCCTGAGAAGTATTCTAGGAAAAGGGTCTTTCTTTTTTTTAAACAGAATCTTTCTTTTATTTTAGAGAGGGAATAATTATAAGATCAAAAAGGGAGATTCTTACTCCTGTATACCTCGAAGGCTGTGGAGGAATCTTACATTCTACCCCACTTAAAAAAGTGCGAGATGTCCTCATCTCGCCAAGTAGAGGACAACTCTTTTTCTTAAGATCTAATTTTATTATGGGGTTCCTTATATTCTGGTCAACCCAACGGAATACTGGGATAAATATCCCTTATATAGAACTCATAACAATTCATTCAGATCATATCAGTCATATCTTTAACATGATAATGGTCCATTAAATCGAAAAACTTCCTTCTGAACATTCCTCCACGGAAATTTCAGTCAAGCAAGTTCTCAATTTGACATCCCTTAACTTGATCTACCGGTCAAGTATTAACAGTAGCAATTTGACAGCACAACCCACTAATCTCATAGTGATTTGCTGAATTCATTATCATCATTCTAGTTATGAATATCATCACTGGGAGTCGTCCCATTAATCCTCATTGTGGTTTTGTTTAGATTTTTATATTTCAACTAATTTCAGAAATCATCATTTTTCAATCAGAATTTTCAATTAGAATCCAAATCAATTCATCAATTCTCAAACAGAATTAAAAATCATATCAATCACATTCAAAATCATCATCTAGATAGCATTAACGCTTATAATTTCAAGTCTTAGATTTACTCGTATATACTGTCAGTAAAGAGCTGCAGTATACTCTCGGTATATACGGGTAGTCACGGCCCTTGGAATTATAAGGTAAATACTATCATGTCTAGGCCTCAAGCAAGTCAGGGATTCTATATAATTGCGGTACTTCCATCTGAAGACCAAATTACCAAATTACGAATTTCAGTTTGAATATCAAATTGTATGAATTATCTCACACAATTATAACCTTTTTGTGTTTCTTGATAAATTTTTGATATATTTGTCTTCTCAGTTGATCTTTATTAACCAAATGCTCTGATACCAACTGTAAGATCCCTGTTCCCACCGAGCAACGGATTCGGGATACTAGCAGCGGAAGTAGCACTTCTCGCGCGGGACAGGGATCCCACATTCGGGGCCTCACCCACGGATATCCGGACAAGAGACTAATCCGTCGGTTGTTCCAAAACCGAACCCGGAAAAACTTCCTTTATCCGGAAAGCACGGGCGATTCCACCAGGATAACTTTTTTCTCTAACGTAGTCAAGATCATTTCTGATCGAGCTGATCCAATTACATCTATAAGATACTTGGTCAGATCAAGGAAGAAACTTGCACTTGGATCATTGGGATCAATGCTTTTTTCCCCATTCAAGAGGCACAGCCGTTGATTCCTATCCATAGAACAGTTACTGTCCGGGATTTATTTTGTCTATCGTAAAAACAAAAGTTTGAGTCTCGATTTACGGATCCATCAGTCCAGCCTAACCCCATCCGATCCCATGGGTTAGCCAGCCGCCCAACCACTGTAGTGATGGGATCCAATTAAGAATTTGGTTAGGTTTTGTCCGGGGTACCAAGGAAAAGAGTTCCAAGGCCCCCTAGCCGGATGTTCATGCAAAATAAAACTAGTCACACCACTCACACACCCAATATAAAATTGCCTTTTCACAGATTCAACCAGTTTAAAACAATCCTTTAATAAAACCATAGTATCACTGATCACCATCTTCCAATTTATCCAGTTGATTCTTAATTTTCTCATCATTCCTTCATCAGAGTATCTATGGCATCATTGGCAACTAGGATGCTCACCACCTGTCCACTCACTCAGGGGCCGTTTCCCAATCCCTAGCCCATAATACTCGGCAATATAATCACTTATCAAGATGGACTCTCGTTGAAGATCAGCAAGATCAACCAACAGATCCATATAAAGAGCCATGGACTCATCCATTGAAGACCAGCAAGGTCAATCAACCAGATCCATGCCCGATTTCAGAAAACAACTCCAACTCTGTTCCAATATCTTCCTCGACGCACGCGTGGGTATCCTAGGCGACCCAGAGCCCGAGCACCGTATGGTCAGCACCCTCTAGGATCCTTCGCAGGTGACCTAGCACTTCACTCATAGGCCGCTTCCTTGGCCCCTCATCCACCGTACCGGAAGCTCACCATTTTAATCGCACCGAGGCTGGTCAAGACCTCGGCCGACCTTGCTACGCGAGACGTCCTTCATTGACTCTCCGTTCAGCAGTTGCAACTTTTTCAGTTAGGTCTCCACGACCTTAATCACAAGATGGTCACAATGCTTTCCCAGCAATCTTGACATAAAACAATCATTTACAAACATTATTTACAAACAGTCACAAAATACAGTTTCTATATTAACTCACTTTTCCACATTATCCCTTCATCAATCCACATTACTTATTCCACATTCCAGTTATATGTGTACTCATCCCATCACATCATTTTCCATCTCATCACTTCAGATTCCTTCACATCACATATCATATATTCACATCCATACATATATCTACATCCACATCCACATTCACATCCATACATCCACATCTACATCCATACATCTATTTTCACATCCACATCTACATGCACATTCATGCATCCACATCCATACATCCACATCTACATGCACATTCACATCCATACATCCACATCTATATGCGTACATTCACATCTACATGCATACATCCACATCTCTATGCATACATCCACATCCACATTCACATTCTCCTCCATACATCTACATCTACATGCATACATCCACCTCCACATTCACATCCACATCTATACATCTACATCTACATGCATACATCCACCTCCACATCCACATCCACATCTACATCTACATCTACATGCATACATCCACCTCCACATCCACATCCACATCTATACATCTACATCTACATGCATACATCCACATCTCCATTCACATCTACATCTATACATCTACATCTACATGTATACATCCACATCCACATCTATACATCTATACATCTACATCTACATGCATACATCTACATCTCCATTCACATCCACATCTATACATCTACATCTACATGCATCCATCCACATCTCTATTTACATCCTCATCTATACATCTACTTCTACATGCATACATCCACATCTCCATGCATACATCCACCTCCACATTCACACTCACATCCATGCATCTACATCTACATGCAAACATCCACATCTCTATGCATACATCCACATCCACATTCACATTCTCCTCCATACATCTACATCTACATGCATACATCCACCTCCACATTCACATCCACATCTATACATCTACATCTACATGCATACATCCACCTCCACATCCACATCCAAATCTATACATCTACATCTACATGCATACATCCACATCTCCATTCACATCTACATCTATACATCTACATCTACATGCATACATCCACATCCACATCTATACATCTACATCTACATGCATACATCTACATCTCCATTCACATCCACATCTATACATCTACATCTACATGCATCCATCCACATCTCTATTTACATCCTCATCTATACATCTACTTCTACATGCATACATCCACATCTCTATGCATACATCCACCTCCACATTCACACTCACATCCATACATCTACATCTACATGCAAACATCCACATCTCCATGCATAATAAAAACTCTTTTAATTAATCTAGGATGATAGTTCCTAGAATATGGTAGGAAGTCCTCTTTTTATGCTTTGAATGAAATTATTTTATGCGTAATTTCTATAAAAATTTTGCCATAGCTCCGCTATTATGACTGATAAATCTCAATTTTTTCTTTAAGGGATAAAGCTTATCATTAAGGAAATATTTAGAATGGTCTCTAATTGGATCATCAATCCATAATGGATTGAATCATCATTATACATAAACTAAAAGCATAGAAAAAAGCCATTAATTTGGCCTCAAGCCTAGCTTAATCTTGGATTAAGGAAAAGTCTTATGAAAAGCTTCATTTGGATTGAAAAGGGTCATGAGTATGACCATTTCTTAAGTGAGAGAGAGAAAAACCATTAGAATTAAATATAAATAGAATTTTATGTAATTCTTTACTATCATTAATTAATTAACTTCAATAGCATTTCAAAAACCATACCAATTAAGCTTCTCAAGCTTGAGAGGGGTTGAGAAGAGAGAATCATTTAGAAATTATAGAAAAGATCAAAATTCACTATACTTATCTTATAATTTGCTTGATTCTTTGATCACGGTAGAGGCTCCCAACCAATCAATTGGTTTAGTATATTGATGGAGCCACCAATGGGAATTGAAGAAAGAGAGAAGTATCAAAAACTAGTGAATTATTAAAGAATTCACAGTTCTTGGCTTAGGTAGAGTAGAGTAACAATGCATAAGACATTATATTTTTTTTCAACAAGGGGAGGCTTCTATTTATAGGAAAATTTGAGCTTCTAACCAAACAAACTGATTCTAGAATTTTCTAAGTCAGTTTGGTCACTTTTTGACCATTTTTAGGTCAGTTAAGCTAACTTTCTGGAACTAGACTTGAATGAGGAGAGAGGAGAGATGAAATATCTCAATTTTTATGAGTTTAAAACTCATTCAAGCATGTGAAATATGCACCTCCTTTAAAGAATTCCCCTTCCTTACATATGTGTCAAAATTTTATTGCTCATAGTTTTTTACTAATAAACCTTGTACATTTTCAACTCTTCATCTTATGTGAAATATGCACCTCCTTTAAAGAACTCCTCTTCCTTACATATGTGTCATAGTTTTTTTACTAATAAACCTTGTACATTTTCAACTCTTCATCTTATGTGAAATATGCACCTCCTTTAAAGAATTCCCCTTCCTTACATATGTGTATATTTACTAATAAACCTTGTACATTTTCAACTCTTCATCTTATGTGAGCATTTACTCATTTTTGGATACCCAAAATATCTCATATTTTTAATATTGCTCATAGTTTTTTTACTAATAAACCTTGTACATTTTCAACTCTTCATCTTATGTGAAATATGCACCTCCTTTAAAGAACTCCTCTTCCTTACATATGTGTCATAGTTTTTTTACTAATAAACCTTGTACATTTTCAACTCTTCATCTTATGTGAGCATTTACTCATTTTTGGGTATCTTCTTTTTCAAATTAGATTTATCTCCTCCCTACACATGGATTGATGCTATTGGTCCATAGGAACCTTAATTGGACCATAATCTAAAAATTTCTGAAAATCTAGACCCTTAGACTAAGGTTCTTTATACCTATTTCCAATTAATTCCAATTGCACATTGAAAAATTCTTTTTGAATTTATGGTTTCAGGGGAACTTATTTTAATAAGATGAGTTATTTTTCTATCCAAAAATATTCATAATCTGAATATTCTCTCTCTAGAATAATTTTCTCTCTCTAGGCTAAAACAGTTAGAAACAAGGTCTTTATATTTCTGAAGAGGGATTAATTACAGGGGAATATGCTATGATAAGAAACGTGGTGCTACGTGGTGCTCATGATAGATCAAGTGTGTGGAGGAGAGGGACTCACAAAATACAAGAAAAATATCTTGCTTATTAAGTTGCTCATACATACAACTAGGCTTTGCTCTCTTGCAAAATGCCTCATGGCCTCACCTTTAAATAGGTGAACAAGTGGACCTCAAGTCCATTCACACTCACACCCTTCTCTCACCCTTCTACTCAACCTTAGTCTCTTAATACTCCCCCTCAATACCAACTATGAAAGGATGGAATAGGTGGTATTGGACATAAGATGCCTTTATAACATTAGGCGTACAAGGCTTGAATATAGGTGTGGTTATCTAGGATTTACAAAAGTGTTCCTAGAGCCTTAGAGGCTATTACATTGATGCCATCTAAGTCTTTATTTGTTGTCGATGAAGATGTACACCTCAATGATGGTGCACCCCACTCTTTGTGTTTGCTTGGCTTCTTGTAGATGACATGGTTGAGACATACATGCCATTTCTTCCACCATATGCTTTCCACCTTGACCATTCTCACACAATGATCATAAGCAAGCTGCCACCATTGCTTAAGTGGTTTGCTTTTAGATGGTCCTCCAACATGCTTTATGCTTCCTTGAATACCATATCTCCTCCATGAGTGATGAGGTAGATTTAAATGGGAAAGGGAAAGGGAGGGTCTTACCACTTGCCTTATGCATTGGTCAAGGGCAGTGTCTACTCCACAATTACAATAGCTTTTATGCATGTTAGTTACAAGATACCCATTAGGGTTTGAAGTTACAAGCTTAATGAGTAATTTGTTGAGTTAAGTGCTCAAACAAATAAGGTTTATCATCTTTGGCTCAAGAAAGGGAGGGCATGGTTCATAATGTTGCCAATGCCTCTTACAAAAGAAACGCCAAAAAATGCTTAAAATCATGACAACCAATAAGGTAAAGCACTTAGGGATTCTATGCTCATCCTTACAACTCATCTTATGTGATGAAAAATCAGAATATGCAGCGGAATGAAATGCCTTGGGCTTGGGAAACGAGAACATATGGCTTATGGCATGCCTATGCCTCTTACAAACAAGGGCCTCAAGGGTAACACACATAAACATTGAAGATGAGCACTTAATGTACATGTGCCCAACTTTAAGAACACTCAAAAATCTGAGTTTTATGATAAAAAACCAGAATTCTTCAACCTCTTTAGCTTATGAGGTGAAGACAATTGGTTCATGGTTGCACCATTGCTCTTTGGAAGAAGCGGTGTGTCGATGAAGACTTGAATGTGGCACTTATGGTGTGTGCCCGGCCTCCATGTTAATGAAGAAGAGCCTCCTTAATGTAAATGACCTCCTCCTTTGATGATTAAGACCACCTTAGTGTTTAGCAACACTTTAGTTGATGATTAATATCACCATTTGTGTGTATAAAACATAATTAATGCTAAAAAGCACATTTTTAGTGTAAAATAACACTTATTTTGGTGATTAACTCACCATTAGTGTTTAATAACACTATGAGTGTTTAAAAACACTTTAAGATAACCTCCCTTTACTGGATTAACAGAGTGATTAGTGTTAAACAACACAATTAGTGCTTAGAAGCACACTTTAATCACTTTGAAAGCTTGAAAAAAGATGTTGATGTTGAAGCTTGACGGGCATGAGGCTTATGGCTACCTCATGTGAATGAGAATACTTCAAAATCAAGATTAGGACCAGAAATACTAATGCACTCTCACACTTGAGTGATTAGTGGAAAGGAGAGATGATTAGAGAGAGCAAAAACCCAAAAATCAAGCTTTAATGGAAAGCTTGAGGTGAAGAAGAAGGGAGGCGACTGGTTTTTTCTGTGTAGCCGTCGTGTCAGTCCACCATTTGAGCTATAAATTTAGCTGTGGACCCTTCACTTAGTGGGCTATACAAGCCCTATGGTTGTGCAAGCTATTAACCACTATAGACGGCGAATTCGTTGTACGACCAGGACTGCAGCAGAAAACGGCACCGATGGACTGCAGAGAGAATGCCGCGGCGACGCGTAGCTCTTTCTTCAAATTGACCGTACGTTTATGAACGCCTGGACCTGCTCTTCATCTTCCATGAAGAGGTTGTGGAGAGATGAGCCCTCTACACGACTGTGGAAGGCCTCCAAGGGCAGTAGGTTGTGCTCCACACAAAGGAGATGAGCAAAAAATGGATAATTTTGACCTATTCTCTACACCACAAAGTTTGAACTCACCTAAGCTCTGATACCATGATAAGAAACGTGGTGCTCATGATAGATCAAGTGTGTGGAGGAGAGGGACTCACAAAATACAAGAAAAATATCTTGCTTATTAAGTTGCTCATACATACAACTAGGCTTTGCTCTCTTGCAAAATGCCTCATAGCCTCACCTTTAAATAGGTGAACAAGTGGACCTCAAGTCCATTCACACTCACACCCTTCTCTCACCCTTCTACTCAACCTTAGTCTCTTAATATGCTAGACATCAAAAAGGGGTTGGGGGAGGAATCTTACATTCTACCCCACTTAAAAAATGCGAGATGTCCTCATCTCGCCAACTAGGATAATTTCGCAAGATGCACGAATATGAGACTTAGAGAAAAATTTTAATCAAGATTAACCACCAAGAAAAGTCTTAAAGAGAGCAAGATTCAAAATAAGAACAAGATTTAAACTTTATTCATTCTCGGAACTTATACAGTAAAGATAGAAGAACTCTTTACACTTCCATAAGCCCATCCATCATATGGTCACAAAAGAAGCACTCACAAGCTGCACAAGTATAGGGTAACTCATCTATGGGAATGATTCTGCTGGTTATTGCCGCACCTATCTCAGTGGTATGAGGTGATCTAACAAAAGGACCTCTGAGAGGCAAGCCAAAAACGGGATAAAGGCATATCTTCTCATGAGGAAGAAAACACGCCAGTAAGAAGGCCCGCTCAGAAAACCCAAGATGTCTTGATCTCATGACGCAGTAGTAAAGGGGACCCAAACCTAAGGCTTCAATAACCATGGCCAAGCAGACATTGTTACGAAAGTGCTGCTGACCCCAGGGTGTTACCCTAGTTATGTCTTGATAGGTCCGCCATTTGGTCTGAGCTACAGAAGTTCCTAGGTGAGGAAAAAGTGAGCGCTCATACTGTTCTATAAAGTCTTTCTTCACAGACTCTCTTAGGTCTTGAAGGTGAGAAATCATCAGGGATAAAATTAATTCTTGTTGCCAAGCCATGAAGGAGATTAAGAAAGAAAGGAGATTGATGGGAGTAAGATTACTGTGAGCGACAAGTAAAAGTTACGACTTATATAAAGGAAGGAGCTAGCGTAACCTAGAAGCCAACGGTAACTTGCCACTGAAGTTTTATCGTCTTTCCATGATTTGTGTTTGACACATTTTTCTATAGAAGGTATTAAGAATTTTGAGATGAGGAGATAAAAGAAGCTTGTAGTCTAAGTCACCTACTTTCATTGAATTGAGATATAAGGGTCACAATATCTGGGGGATAACTTCTTATACTCCCCAAGAGATAAAGAACTTCTTTTGGGTCGTACTTGAATGAAAACCAAAACCTTGGTATCCAAAACACCAATTCTGACTTCTGAACTCATTGTTCTAATTCCTTAAAACAAGTGGGACTCCTGAGAAGTATTCTAGGAAAAGGGTCTTTCTTTTTTTTAAACAGAATCTTTCTTTTATTTTAGAGAGGGAATAATTATAAGATCAAAAAGGGAGATTCTTACTCATGTATACCTCGAAGGCTGTGGAGGAATCTTACATTCCTTGACATAAAGAATGTTATGTTAGGAAACTATTACACTAAAATTAGAAGCACAATTAGAAAATGGGACGGTTAAGTAAACTCAACCATATTCATTATCTTGCTGAATTTAAATTATCATTTAGAGTTATGCTTTGTTAATCATAATAACCTTGGGGGGCTTCTCTTTATACATTAATTCAGATATCATCACATCACATTCACATCCATTCACATCTTATCGCATCCATTCAGATATCATCACGTCACATTCACATCCATTCACATCTCATCACATCCACTCACATCTCATCACACCCATTCACATCTCATCACACCTGTTACATTCATCACACCCATTCACATCCATCACATTCATTGAATCGACATCACATCACCTACATTCCATCCAGATCTATCCTTATCACATCACCTACATTCCATCCAGATCTATCCTTATCACATCACATTCATTCCATCCATATCACATCACATTCATTCCATCCACATTACATCACGTCTACATCTATCCACATCACATCTCATTCATTCCATCCTCCACATTACATCACATCCACATCTATCCATATCTCATCACATCCATTCACATCTCATCACATTCATCCAAGCAAACAAGATCATACTGGGTATGCTCTTTGGCATAGCAGACGTGACACGTGGATCCTCTTCAGAGCCAAGGGACGTATTACGGACGCGTAGTTTGAGATGGCCATGAGGCCATACGGTCAACAAGTACTTGAAAACTCTAAACGAGTGATTTTGGTTTATTGAATTACATGTATATATACTTATATACGATATATTACTTGAACAGGCACAAGCTGCTGCTGCACCTGCTGATGCTCCTGCCACTAATGATCCACCCACCGCCACTGCTCCTGTTGGACGTGAGCACTACTCATCGGACATGTATACCGATGTGAGCTCATCTGATCATGGAGGGAGCAGCGGGTCATCATCTGGGTCTGAGTAGTACTCAGACTTATAGTATCACATTCCATATTGAGGATGTGGTTGTATATATATTTTTGTAACTGAAGCCATGGGCTTTTTTAGACAAACCAATTTGATTTTGTATATATTTGTTTATAATTGAAGCCATGGGCTACTTCGACATATGGACTCCCTTGTATATATGTGTACACATAAAATTTTGATGGTAATATTGAATCGTGAATTGATAGTATTGCATTCATGTCTGTCTTGAATCGTGTATTGACAATGTATGCATTCATGTCTGTCTTGAATCGTGTATTGACAATGTATGCATTCATGTCGTTCTTGAATCGTGTAATGACAATGCACTAAATCTTCCTCGTGGATGGTGCAAATGCACCCAAAAAAATCCAGAGAGTGCTATTGGGTGTTGGAATGGAACAGCATTCAAGTACCAAATAGCACTCTCTGGATTTTTTTTTTGGCTCTCTGTTCACGTGTATAAATGCGTCAACTCTGTAAAAGTTGCGTGTATATACATGGATACTCTGTGAAATGCACGTGTATAAGCGCAGCTAAACTGAAAAAACACGTGTATAAGCCCTCGTATCAGCGCGTATGATAGCGTCTATACATGCGCTTTTACATGCATGTATCTGGATGCGATGATACATGCGCTGATACACAGGCCCGCTACTTTTTTTCCACAAGTCATTTTCCACGGCTAGGAGCGCGGGTATGAGCCCGATCCCTTGTAGTGCATCCCATGACTGCTCGATGCAAAATTTCCACCATGTTGTGCAAAATGTCCACCATGTTGTGCTCTTACCCCTCTCAAATCATTTGAGCCACGTACGTAATCTATCTCATTCTGCTTTATGAATGGTTTGATGGAGCCAAGAGTCCTGCTGATACTTGATATAGTTTAGAGTAGACAAGGGTCTATTGTCCTATACTAGAGTATTGGGCAAGCATAGATCTTTGATTTTCTTTGTGAATGTTAGAGAAGGTCTATTGTCCTATACTAGAGTATTGGGCAGGCATAGATCTTTGATTGTGTAAAGTATCCTTAATTGGGTACAAAAGGCATCCTTCATTGGGGGTGCAATGTGCATGATAGTTTCGAAGTAGTTTTGTAGTAAGACCTTGCAAGATAGTTTGAAGTAGTTTTGTGTTATGTGATGATCTTTTGTATTTGTCAAGATAGTTTCGAAGTACTTTGTCTGCTAATGTATGTTTTGTAATACGTGAGTGATTTGTTGTTTTTTCATTTGTGTATTCATTGTTATATGCTTGGTTGAGTAGGTTATTTGTTGAGATGGAGGACAATGTTGGATCCAGTGATACCTCCAATAGAGTCCAAATTTCAAATAGCAGGAAAAAAAAGGCACCTGGGATAGAGTGGCAATATGCAATTAACGTTGGTGATCGATTCATAGATTGGGAGTGTAAGCTATGCCATGCAGTAAAATCAGGTGGTGCGCCTCGACAAAGAGAACACTTTTTAGGCGGACCGAAGAAAAAGTCATGATATAGAAAATCTTTTTATGCATCTATTTATGCATAAAATCCAATTTAATAGGAATAACACTTTTAAAATAAAAAGAATTTCTTTATGCATCTATTTATGCATAAAAACAATTTTTATAAGAATAACACTTTTGTAATAAAAATAAGTCCTTTATGCATCTTTCTATGCATAAAAAATAAATTTAATAAGAATAACACTTTTGTAATAAAACAATTCCTTTATGCATCTTTCTATGCATAAAAATCAATTTAAATAAGAATAACACTTTTGTAATAAATTAAAATTCCTTTATGCATCTTTCTATGCATAAAATTAAATTTAATAAGAATAACAATTTTGTAATAAAGAAATTCCTTTATGCATCTTTCTATGCATAAAAATAAATTTTATTAAGAATAACACTTTGGTAATACAAAAAATTCCTTTATGCATCTTTTTATGTATAAAAATCAATTTTAATAAGAGTAACACTTTTGTAATAAAAAAATCCTTTATGCATCTTTTTATGCATAAAAATTAGATTTAATAAGAATAACAATTTTGTAACAAAAAAATTTCTTTATACATCTTTCTATGCATAAAAATTAATTTTAATAAGAATAACACTTTTGTAAATAAAAGAAATTCCTTTATGCATAGAACTTAATTTTAATAAGAATAACACTTTTATAGTAAAAAAATTTCCATTATGCATCTTTCTATGCATAGAAATCAAATTTAATAATTAATATCAGTGATATTCATGCATATTCATAGGTGAATATGTACATGGAGTAATTAGAATATTTCTTATAGATGCAAAAATGGTGGGAATTACTCTTTTGGAATATCATAAAAATAACTTTTTTTTTCACAAAACTCTAGAAAATTTTGCCATAACCTCCTTTGTATGATTGACCATTTCTCATTTTTACCATTCTTTATTTAACTTAAATTAACCCAATTTAGATTTATAGAACTCTAATCTACACAATTTTCTAAATTCAAGAGAGTAAAAAATAAGAAGAGTTTAATTAATCCCTTAGTTGATCTTTCTAGGATTGAGAAAGGTTGGAACGTAAAGAGGAGAAGGGGGTGGCCTTTTCATCAAAGGCATAGCATTTGAATTTAATTCAAACATTTGCAAAACATAAAATTTAAGAAAACCATAGATTTTTCATTAAACAAGTAAGAAATTTAGCTAACATGGAGCTTGTAAGTTATCCTTTGGTTCAAGGGATTGAGGGTTCTACTCTTGTTTAAAGCAAGAGTGGCCACCAATTCACTTTAGAGAGGATTAGGCCAAAAACAATTGAATTATTAAAAATTTCATTGTAGATGGCTCAGGGCAGGAGTAGAGTAACAGTGCATAAACACCATTAAGCTTTTACAAAGGGGGAGGCTTCTATTTATAGGAAAAAGTGAGCTTCTAACCAAGCAAACTGATTCTAGAATTTTCTAGATCAGTTTGGTCAATTTTTGACCATTTTTGGGTCAGTTCAGCTAACTTTTTGGATCTAGTTTTGAAACAGGAGAGAGGAGAGATGAAAATATCTCATTTTATTGATTAAAAATTGGGGGTAATGATGAGAAAAAGGAGCCTACTTCATGAGGGGAAATCCCCACTCTGAGGTATCAAAATTCAGTTTTTTAATTTTTTTCTTTGGTCCTTAGTCCACTCTTCATCTTATGTGAGCATTTACTCATTTTTGGGGGGTTTTTCTTTTATTCTTCAATTTATCTCCTCCCTACATTTGGATTAATCTTATTGGTCCATAGGAACCTTAGTCCAAAATTTTCAAAAAATCTTGATCTTTAGGCTAAGGTCTTTTGTGCACATTATACTTTATTTCTAATGCACCTTAGAATTTCTTTTTAAACTTCTGTTTCAGGGGAATTTATTTTAATAAGAAGGGATATTTTTCCATCCAAAGATATCTAAAAACTGAATTATCTCTCTCTAGGCCAAAACAGGTAAGTAGAAACAAGATCTTTTATTATTTTGAAAAGGGGATTGATTACAGGGGAAGAAACTGGACATCTTGAGCGGTTGAGGAGGAATCTTACATCCTCTCCCACTTGAAAAACACGAGATGTCCTCATCTGGCAAACTTGGGGTAATCCCGCAACAGTTCGGCTTCTTTCTCCTATGGGTGGTGTCTTCAAAATGATAGAACTCCCATTTGACAAATAATTATCTCAAAATTCTGTTCCTGAGAACCTTCTGTCGAACATCAAGGATTTCTTCAAGTTGGAGTTGCATCTGTCCCTGGGTTGAAGAAGTTAAGAGTTCATCTCATTAAGCACATAATTCTGGCTCAGTACATACTTCTTAAGTAGGCTGGCATGAAATACATTATGTACTTTGAGATGAGGAGGCAGAAGAAGTTCATAGGCTAAGTCACCTACTTTCTTT
Organism: Cibotium barometz; assembly: GCF_041138505.1. Taxonomy (NCBI): domain Eukaryota; kingdom Viridiplantae; phylum Streptophyta; class Polypodiopsida; order Cyatheales; family Cibotiaceae; genus Cibotium; species Cibotium barometz. The sequence continues at coordinate 47,194,010 of NC_141072.1, forward strand.
GTAATCAGATATGGCCCACAATATGGGGGATAACTTCTTGTATTTCCCAAGAGATAGAGAACTTCTTTCGTACTCGAATGAAGATTATATCTGCTTCTTCGAATTTTCTATCTGACCTCTTCTTATCTGCATACTGCTTCTGTCTATCCTGGGGGCAGCATTTATATCCTTGCAGATTGACTGCATCTGCTGCTCCATGTTGTCAAGCATCTGTCTGGACATCTCGGCCCTAATCAATGGGTCGGACCAAGTTTAATGGTGTTAGGCAGTCTTGTCCATACAGAGCTCATCCCGATACTTCGGTGATAAGAAGCATTGTAGGCGAATTTGACTAGGTGTTTCCTGCATAAGTAGGGTAGCAATAGGGCCAAAGAATCTATTCTGTATGATCTTCTCTCTTCCTTCATTAATCAATGGATTTGACACCACTGTGATTGCAAGCAAGGAGGCTTTTCTGCTGAGGGCATCTGCTACCACATTTTCTTTGCCTAGGCGGTACTTGATTTCAAAATCAAATTCCTATAGGATCTGCATCCACCTTCTTTGGCGCATGTTGAGATCCTTTTGAGTGAAGATCCACTTTAAGCTTTGATGGTCTGTCACATCAAAGTGAATCTTTGACCCAGTAGTAGGTAATGTCTCCACAACTTGAGGGCATAGACTACTGAAAGTAGCTCCGAGCTTTCGGGGTTCATAGGCCACTACATGAGCGCACCTTCCCAGGGCAAAACCATTGGCATCAGTTACTACCTCAAAGGTAGAGAGAAATTTGGCAACTTCAGAACAGGATTGGTTACCAAGGTGGTCTTCAGCTTATCAAAAGCACTCTAACACATGGCAGACCATTGAAACGGGGTATGAGAAGATTAGTCAAGGGGGAAGTTATGAGAGCATACTTAGGTATAAAAATTCTATACCAACGAGTTAATCCTAAGAATCCCTAACTTCTTTCACTGTCTTTGGCTCAGGCCAATCTATTACTGCTTGGACTTTTGCAGAATCTAGAGAAATTTCATCTTTGGATACCAGAAAGCCCAAGTATTCAACATGGTTGACAGAGAAAGTACATTTGCTCTTTTGTGAAAAGAGTTGGTGCTTCCTTAGAATCCTAAGAATTTTATGGACGTGAGCTTTATGGTTAGTGGCATTCTTTGAGTAAATTAGAATATCATCAAAGAAAAAAAGAACAAAATCATCCAAGTATTCTCTGAGAATGTCTTGCATTAGCCGATTGAATGTAGTTGGGGCATTTGTCAATCCAAACGGCATGATAGTAAATTCATAGTGCCCATAGCGAGTATTGATGGCTTTCTTTGGGATATCTTGATCATTAATCCTGATCTGGTAATACCCTGATTTGAGATCTATCTTTGTGAAGATATGGGCTCCATTTAGCCTGTCCAGAAGCTCATCAATTTTGCGGATTAACTGCCAGCAGCAGCTGATTGAGACCTCTGTAATCCACATAGAGTCTTAACATTCCATCCTTCTTTTCTGAAAGAGAACTAACGCTCCCAACGATGAAACATGGGTCTTACAAACCCATGTTCTAACAGCTGCCTAAGCTATTCCTTGAGTTTAATGGCTTCTGGAACTGGCATTTTGTATGTGCGCTGGGCCACTGGTGGCTGAGCTCCGAGGGTCCATTCTATCTCATGCTCTACTTCCTGAATTGGGAGGCATCTAAGTTAGCTCTGCTGGGAATAAATCATCATACTCATTTAACCATTCTGGTTCTTTAGCCTTTAACTTTGTGTCTACTGGATTCATTTTGACAACATAAATGAGCAGCTTCTTTCTTAGTCCTTTCACTAACCTAGAAGCTTTTACTACACTCAATAAAATGGTTCCATTGTGACAGTAAATGTCAGCTTAGTTTTTTGTGGACCCAATCCATACCAAGGATTCCGTCAAAAACTCCCAAAGGTAAAACTCTAAACTGGCAATCAGTTACATTCCCATCTAGATTAAACTGAATACGATCTGTCTCAATGACTGCATCTGGGGCGACTCCTGGGGCGACTCGGGATGCGGCGATCTTGCGGTGCCAGGCCTTCCACACCACTTGGCGTAGTGGCCCCTTCTATACACTACACGCGGGAGCCCCCCACTGGCATTACAAGCCACCTATTTGGCTTTCCCCCCCTCCTATTGTATGATATAGCTCTCAGTTTTTTGTACTGATCTTTGTACCCCTAGCTGCCTTGACTGAATCTCTACTCTGCCTTCTTATGAGCAAGAGAGGTTTTTGGTAGCCCAGTGGTGGGCGGTTTTTTAACTAATGAAAGGATCTTTTCTCAAAAAAAATACTATATGTCTCATGGTGAGTGAAAAGAATCTTCCCACTGGCTAATTCAACTTGCATAGGTTTCCCTGATTTCTATTCTAAGACTAGCTTACGCAAGCATCCTGAGAAAATAAATGAATGAGTACTGCTGCTGCCTGAATCAATCAAAAGCTTAAATGGCTTACCCTTATACTCAGCTGGAGCATGGATGATAGAGAATTGATGATTTGGCCCTTGGTTTCAATCGCGGCATAAATCTAACCTCTTTCCTATTTCACTACTTCTGCTATCTGCTCTGGCTGCTGCAGATTGGGGCGGAACTCTTTCTCTTTGGTTACCCCCCAGTTCTAGGAGGGAGTTCTGAGATTACTTTGAACAGAGGCAGATGGTTGAGCTACTCGAGTTCTCTTGGGATTGCCCTTATTTTGGCGAGACGGATTGACTAATACACGAAGGGTCTGGTCTCTGCACTCTGGGTCCTTGACTTCCATGTCCTCTTAACATGGCAGGAGTCGAGCAGTCTTTAAGAAGCTAGTGACCAAAACCCTGACACCCAAAACACTTGTTCTCACTTCTAAGCTCATCTCTCTGAATCCTTGAAAGAGGTGGAGCTCCTGAGAAAGTGTTCTGAGGGAAGGGTCTTCCTTCACTTCTTAATTTCCTAGCATCTTGATTGTGATTAGGGCCTTGCTTCTAAGCTCATCTCTCTGAATCCTTGAAAGAGGTGGAGCTCCTGAGAAAGTGTTCTGAGGGAAGGGTCTTCCTTCACTTCTTAATTTCCTAGCATCTTGATTGTGATTAGGGCCTTTCTGTCTCTTTGGGGGTGGAAAGTTTGAAGCACTTCCCGGGGTTTGGAACCTTTTAAAGTTTGAGGGTGCAAGCTTCGGCGGGACCTTAACATCAAATGCTTTGGCAAAGTCCTTTGCCATTCTGACAGCTTCTGACAGCTTCTGCCACCATTGAGACTAGTCCTTTGCCATTCTGACAGCTTCTGCCACCATTGAGACTAGTTTGGCATTTTTCACTGAAGTGTCCAATGGCTCGTTCATCCCCCTTGAATTAATCTGGCCATCAGTTGCTCTTCATCCAAAAGTGGAGAATATTTGAGGAGAAGGGCTAATGCCTGATGGTATTCTTCAATCGTCCGGCTATCCTGCTTCAGTTCCAAGAACTTATTCATTTTGGATTCCAAGAAGCCTAGAGAACATAACCTCTTCTTGAGGTAAGCTTTAAGATCTGACCAGGTCTGGGTATTTCAGTCAAGAGGGTTTGTCTTGCAATGGTTCCTCCATGCGACCCTAGCCGTTTCCACAATTTTCAATTTGGCGAGAGCCATCTTGCTCTTCTCATTATAACCGATTACATTAAAATACTTTTCCATCGCCTCGATTCATTTTTCCACTGCTTCTCCTAACTGTTCCCCTTCACCCTTGAAGGGACCAGGTTGGGATCGGTGCATGGCTTTACGAACGTCTGGATCTAACTCTTCATCATCGGAAAGAGGATCCGGCTGCCTACCACCATGGCCCGCGCGCCTCATGATTTTCACAAAAAAAATTTTTGTCAACTTAACTTTGTCATTAGATTATTTAAGACTATTTAATTTTTGAGATTTATTTCTTAAACAAATAAATATTCCATCATAATTCTTAAAAACAAGATTCACTCTGATAATTTTATTAACCAATATTCACAACCACGAAAACAATTTGGAATCTTTTGTAAAACATCATTCACATTATCAAAAGTTTTTGATATATACATAGAGCGTCTCGGCTCCAAGAGTCACCGCCTCAACTGTGTACGCATAAAAAGGCGATATTGCGATGGAGACATGCTGTGATATACACAATTCACTGATAATGGTGTTGTAATTCCTCTCCTAGGAATAAAGTAGCTAAGAAGTCTAAAAATACAGCAAGAAATTCTAAAATTTCGGGGTGAATGATTATAGAGTTGTACATAATGAACAACTCCTAGCCTTATCAAGATCATGGTTAGCGAGATATTATGTCTGAGTCTCTGTCGTTGATTGGTATTGATGCAAATACTTCGCCCTCTAGAGAACCACATATGCTGACGTCACTCTACTAGTTCTGGAAAGTATAGATCCTCAAAGTGACGAGCGAGTCTCACTATGCTTACTCGGGTTGTAGCGGAGTTGATGAGATTTTCGAAGGCAAAGGCGATCATATCCTGACTCTGGGGGAGAGTCCAATAATGCTAGACAGATTTGAGGCATCCATCTAAAAATCCAGTTCAATTTATGAGTTTTCAATGTATGAAGTTCATTTCAAACATAATCTTAACAAGTGAAAACATTATTTCCCAGATTTAATTTAAAATTTTAGGCAATTTTTGCTGCTGTTTCATAAGTTTACAACAACGCTCTGATACCAACTGTGAGACCCCTCTGCCCCCTCCACGCACCGAATTCCCAGTTGCTAGAGTAGCAGAAGTAGCTTCCTCTTGCATGGGGCAGGGTTTCCCACTCGGAGCCCTCGCCCTCAAATGTTCGGACACAAGACTAATCTGGTGGTCATTCTGAAACCGAAACCAAAACCAAAACCGAGATAATTTTCCTTGCTCGAAAAACGGGGACGATTCCACCTTTTTTATTTTCTTTTAAATAACGAATTTTCTAACGGGGTCAAGAGACTAAACTATCCTTCACCTGATTAAACCAGATAGAAGGAAAACTATCACTAAATCATTTGAGGAAATCAATGCCTTTTTCCTAACCGAAATCAAACGACACAGCTGTTGATCTACTCATTTGAGAAATTCTTTAGGTTTTTATTTAACTACTCAAATTCTAAGCGTATTTCTATTATTTCAATTTAATTATTAAAATTTCACTGATTCCAGCCCCATCCAGCCCATGGGTTAGCCACCACCCAACCACTGGAATCAGTAGAACCAGACAATTACTCACCCACCCATAATTGAATGCCTTTCTTAACTTTTGCTTTTGAATACAAATACGCACACACTCCTCTAGGACTGATTCATCGGCCCTCGTGCATTGTACCGAAAGTGCACCATTTTTCAACCATACTATGGAGGCTCGTCAAGACTTGGGCAGGCTTTGCTGCGTGAGCTGTCCTTTGAACACTCCCCGCCAGCTGTAGCAACCGAACTTCCCTTAGAAAAACCTATACCAAATGCTCCCTCCAGCATTCTGGCGTAAGACAGTCCTTTAAGAAAACAGGGTTTCTATGCAAGTTTTCAGTTTGATTTTCTTTTGAATACAAGGAGTATTTCTTGAATGAGTATCCCCAAAACTTCTTGATCGGCATTCTAAATTTCATACTTGAATTCCTCAAATTCTATAACCTTGATCCACAGATCAATTCGAAGGGTCTCAAGCTTAGTTTCAGATTTGGCATGAGTTTTGAGTGTATTTTTCTAAACTGGTCACACCTTCTTTCCTCGAAACTGGCGAAGAGTTTGGTCTTGGTCATTATTTGATTCAAGATTTGAGTCGGATAAGATTTTTCCTAAACTATCTTTCTTGAAAAGGTTTGATAATTCAGTTACTATTTTACTGAATTTCTTTCTTGGAATATTCACTTAATTGATATCTAAATTAGTTACGAATTCCAATGAAGAATAAATTACTCATTTACCTGAATATTTAGATCTCGATAGATTTCATGAATTTTCTTTTTACAATCCGTGTGAATATAAAACAATAAAAATTTCTCTCTTAGAGTATTTAATTATTCATTTATCAATTACTCATAGAATTTGAACATAGAATTTAAGAGAATTCTAATTTTGATATAAAAATTCTTTATGCATCTATTTATGCATAAAAATCAACTTCAATGGGAATAACACTTCTATAAATTAAAAAAATTCTTTTATGCATAAAATCAAATTTAATAGGAATAACACTTTTAAAATAAAAAGAATTTCTTTATGCATCTATTTATGCATAAAAAATAATTTTTATAAGAATAACACTTTTGTAATAAAAATAATTCCTTTATGCATCGTTCTATGCATAAAAATCAATTCTAATAAGAATAACACTTTTGTAAAAAAAATCCTTTATGCATCATTCTATGCATAAAAATCAATTTTAATAGGAATAACACTTTTGTAATTAAAAAAATTCCTTTATGCATCTTTCTATGCATAAACATCAAAGTTAATAAGAATAACACTTTTGTAATGAAAAAAATTCTTTATACATTATTATTTCTATGCATAAAAATCAACCTAAATAAGAATAACACTTTGGTAATAAAAGAAATTCTTTATGCATATTTCTATGCATAAAAATCAATTTTAATAAGAATAACACTTTGGTAATTAAAAAAAAATCTTCATGCATCTTTCTATGCATAAAAATCAATTTTAATAAGAATAATACTTTTGTAATTAAAAAAATCCATGTATGCATCTTTCTATGCATAAAAATCAAATTTAATAAGAATAACACTTTTGTAATAAAAATATTCCTTTATGCATCTTTCTATGCATAAAAATAAATTTTAATAAGAATAACACTTTCGTAAATAAAAAAATTCCTTTACGCATCTTTCTACGCATAGAAATTAATTTTAATAAGAATAACACTTTTATAATAAAAAAATCCCATTATGCATCTTTCTAATCAAATTTAATAATTAATATCTGTGATATCTGTAAGATTCCTCCCCCAACCCCCTTTTTGATGTCTAGTATCTTCCCCTGTAATCAATCCCTCTTCAGAAATATAAAGACCTTGTTTCTAACTGTTTTAACTTAGAGAGAGAAAATATTCTAGAGAGAGAATATTCAGATTTTGAATATTTTTGGATAGAAAAATATCTCGTATAATTAAGATGAATTCCCCTGAAACAGAAATTCAAAAAGAATTTTCAAATGTGCAATTGGAATTAATTGGAAATAGGTATAAAGAACCTTAGTCTAAGGGTCTAGATTTTCAGAAATCTTTAGACTATGGTCCAATTAAGGTTCCTATGGGCCAATAGCATCAATACATGTGTAGGAAGGAGATAAATCCAATTTGTAAAAAGAAGATACCCAAAAATGAGTAAATGCTCACATAAGGTGAAGAGTTGAAAATGTACAAGGTTTATTAGTAAAAAACTATGAGCAATATTAAAAATATGAGATATTTTGGGTATCCAAAAATGAGTAAATGCTCACATAAGATGAAGAGTTGAAAATGTACAAGGTTTATTAGTTTAAAAAAAAACACATATGTAAGGAAGGGGAGTTCTTTAAAGGAGGTGCATATTTCACATAAGATGAAGAGTTGAAAATGTACAAGGTTTATTAGTAAAAAAAAACTATGACACATATGTAAGGAAGAGGAGTTCTTTAAAGGAGGTGCATATTTCACATAAGATGAAGAGTTGAAAATGTACAAGGTTTATTAGTAAAAAACTATGAGCAATATTAAAAATATGAGATATTTTGGGTATCCAAAAATGAGTAAATGCTCACATAAGATGAAGAGTTGAAAATGTACAAGGTTTATTAGTAAAAAAACACATATGTAAGGAAGGGGAGTTCTTTAAAGGAGGTGCATATTTCACATGCTTGAATGAGTTTTAAACTCATAAAAATTGAGATATTTCATCTCTCCTCTCTCCTCATTCAAGTCTAGTTCCAAAAAGTTAGCTTAACTGACCTAAAAATGGTCAAAAAGTAACCTAACTGACTTGGAAAATTCTAGAATCAGTTTGTTTGGTTAGGAGCTCAAATTTTCCTATAAATAGAAGCCTCCCCTTATTGAAAAAAATATAATGTCTTATGCATTGTTACTCTACTCTACCTAAGCCAAGAACTGTGAATTCTTTAATAATTCACTAGTTTTTGATACTTCTCTCTTTCTTCAATCCCCATTGGTGGCTCCATCAACATACTAAACCAATTGATTGGTTGGGGGCCTCTACCGTGAACAAAGAATCAAGCAAATTATAAGATAAGTATAGTGAATTATGATCTTTTCTATAATTTCTCAACGATTCTCTCTTCTCAACCCCTCTCAAGCTTGAGAAGCTTAATTGGTATGGTTTTTGAAATGCTATTGAAGTTAATTAATTAATGATAGTAAAGAATTACATAAAATTCTATTTATATTTAATTCTAATGATTTTTCTCTCTCTCTCACTTAAGAAATGGTCATACTGATGACCCTTTTCAATCCAAATGAAGCTTTTCATAAGGCTTTTCCTTAATCCAAGATTAAGCTATGCTTGAGGCCAAATTAATGGCTTTTTTTTCTATGCTTTTAGTTTATGTATATTGATGATTCAATCCATTATGGATTGATGATCCAATTAGAGACCATTCTAATTATTTTCTTAATGATCCAATTAGAGACCATTATGGATTGATGATCCAATTAGAGACCATTCTAATTATTTTCTTAATGATCCAATTAGAGACCATTATGGATTGATGATCCAATTAGAGACCATTCTAATTATTTCTTTAATAATGAGCCTTATCCCTTAGAAAAAAATTGAGATTTATCAGTCATAGTAGCGGAGCTATGGCAAAATTTTTATAGAAATTACGCATAAAATAATTTCATTCAAAGCATAAAAAGAGGACTTCCTACCATATTCTAGGAACTATCATCCTAGATTAATTAAAAGAATACTATTATGCATGGAGATATGGATGTTTGCATGTAGATGTAGAGGTATGGATGTGAGTGTGAATGTGGAGGTGGATGTATGCATGGAGATGTGGATGTATGCATGTAGAAATAGATGTGTAGATGAGGATGTAAATGGAGATGTGGATGGATGCATGTAGAAGTAGATGTATAGATGTAGATGTGAATGGAGATGTGGATGTATACATGTAGATGTAGATGTGGATGTGGAGGTGGATGGATGCATGTCGATGTAGGTGTATAGATGTAGATGTGGATGTGGAGGTGGATGGATGCATGTAGAAGTAGATGTATAGATGTAGATGTGAATGGAGATGTGAATGGAGATGTAGATGTGAATGGAGATGTGGATGTATACATGTAGATGTAGATGTATAGATGTAGATGTGGATGTGGAGGTGGATGGATGCATGTAGATGTAGGTGTATAGATGTAGATGTGGATGTGGAGGTGGATGGATGCATGTAGATGTAGATGTATAGATGTAGATGGGAATGGAGATATGGATGTATGCATGTAGATGTAGATGTATAGATGTAGATGTGGATGTGGAGGTGGATGGATGCATGTAGATGTAGATGTAAAGATGTACATGTGAATGGAGATGTGGATGTATGCATGTAGATGTAGGTGTATAGATGTAGATGTGGATGTAGAGGTGGATGTATGCATGTAGATGTAGATGTATAGATGTGGATGTGAATGTGGAGGTGGATGTATGCATGTAGATGTAGATGTATGGAGGTGAATGTGAATGTGGATGTGGATGTATGCATAGAGATGTGGATGTATGCATGTAGATGTGAATGTACGCATATAGATGTGGATGTATGGATGTGAATGTGCATGTAGATGTGGATGTATGGATGTGGATGCATGAATGTGCATGTAGATGTGGATGTGAAAATAGATGTATGGATGTAGATGTGGATGTATGGATGTGAATGTGGATGTGGATGTAGATATATGCATGGATGTGAATATATGATATGTGATGTGAAGGAATATGAAGTGATGAGATGAAAAATGATGTGATGGGATGAGTACACATATAACTGGAATGTGGAATAAGCAATGTGGATTGATGAGGGATAATGTGGAAAAATGAGAGTTAATATAGAAACTGTATTTTGTGACTGTTTGTAAATGCTGTTTGTAAATGATTGTTTTATGTCAAGATTGCTGGGAAAGCATTGTAACCATCTTGTGATTAAGGTCGTAGAGACCTAACTGAAAAAGTTGCAACTGCTGACGGAGAGTCAATGAAGGACGTCTCGCGTAGCAAGGTCTCGGCCGAGGTCTTGACCAGCCTCGGTGCGATTAAAATGGTGAGCTTCCGGTACGGTGGATGAGGGGCCAAGGAAGCGGCCTATGAGTGAAGCGCTAGGTCACCTGCGAAGGATCCTAGAGGGTGCTGACCATACGGTGCTCGGGCTCTGGGTCGCCTAGGATACCCACGCGTGCGTCAAGGAAGATATTGGAATAGAGTTGGAGTTGTTTTCTGAAATCGGGCATGGATTTGGTTGATTGACCTTGCTGGTCTTCAATGGATGAGTCCATGGCTCTTTATATGGATCTGTTGGTTGATCTTGCTGATCTTCAACGAGAGTCCATCTTGATAAGAGATTATATTGCCGAGTATTATAGGCTAGGGATTAGGAAACGACCCCTGTGTGTGGACAGGTGGTGAGCGTCCTAGTTGCCAATGATGCCATAGATACTCTGATGAAGGAATGATGGGAAAATTTAAGAATCAACCGGATAACTTGGAAGATTGTGATCAGTGATACTATGGTTTTATTAAAGGATTGTTTTAAACTGGTTGAATCTGTGAAAAGGCAATTTCATATTGGGTGTGTGAGTGGTGAGACTAGTTTTATTTTGCATGAACATCCGGCTAGGGGGCCTTGGAACTCTTTTCCTTGGTACCCGGGACAAAACCTAACCAAATTCTTAATTGGATCCCATCACTACAGTGGTTGGGTGGTTGGCTAACCCATGGGACTGGATGGGGTTAGGCTGGACTGATGGATCCGTAAATCGAGACTCAAACTTTTGTTTTTACATTAGATAAAATAAATCCCGGACAGTAATTGTTCTATGGATAGAAATTAACGGCTGTGCCTCTTGAATGGGGAAAAAAGCGTTGATCCCAATGATCCAAGTGCAAGTTTCTTCCTTGATCTGACCAAGTATCTTATAGATGTAATTGGATCAACTCGATCAGAAATGATCTTGACTACGTTAGAGTAAAAAGTTATCCTGGTGGAATCGCCCGTGCTTTCCGGTAAAGGAAGTTTTTTTCGGGTTCGGTTTTGGAACAACCGACGGATTAGTCTCTTATCCGGATATCCGTGGGTGAGGCCCGAATGTGGGACCCCTGTCCCGCGCGAGAAGTGCTACTTCCGCTGCTAGTATCCCGAATCTGTTGCTCGGTGGGAACAGGGATCTTACAGTTGGTATCAGAGCATTTGGTTAATAAAGATCAACTGAGAAGACAAATATGTCAAAAATTTATCAAGAAACACAAAAAAGTTATAATTGTGTGATATAATTCATACAATTTGATATTCAAACTGAAATTCATAATTTGGTAATTGGTTCTTCAGATGGAAGTACCGCAATTATATAGAATCCCTGACTTGCTTGAGGCCTAGACATGATAGTATTTACCTTATAATTCCAAGGGCTGTGACTACCCGTATATACCGAGAGTATACTGCAGCTCTTTACTGACAGTATATACGAGTAAATCTAAGACTTGAAATTATAAGCATTAATGCTATCCAGACGATGATTTCGAATGTGATTGATATGATTTTTAATTCTGTTTGAGAATTGATGAATTGATTTGGATTCTGATTGAAAATGCTGATTGAAAAATGTTGATTTTTAAAAATTAGTTGAAATATAATGAAACCACAATGAGGGGGAATGGGACGAGTCCGTGTGATGATATTCATAACTAGAATGATGATAATGAATTCAGCAAATCACTATGAGATTAGTGGGTTGTGTTGTCAGATTGCTACTGTTAATACTTGACCAGTAGATCAAGTTAAGGGATGTCAAATTGAGAACTTGCTTGACTGAAATTCCCGTGGAGGAATGTTCCGAAGGAAACTTTTCAGTCTAATGGACCATTATCATGTTAAAGATATGAATGATATGATCTGAATGAATTGTTATTCAATGATGAGTTCTATATAAGGGATATTTATCCCAGTGTTCTGTTGGGTTGACCAGAATATGAGGAACCCCAGAATAAAATTGAGATTCCTCCCCAGCCTTCGAGGTATACAGGAGTAAGAATCTCCCTTTCTGATCTTATAATTATTCCCTCTCTAAAATAAAAGAAAGTTTCTGTTTAAAAAAGGAAGACCCTTTCCCTAGAATACTTCTCAGGAGTCCCACCTGTTTTAAGGATTTAGAACAATGAGTTCAGAAGTGAGAATCGGTGTTTTGGATACCAAGGTTTTGGTTTTCATTCGAGTACGGCCCAAAAGAAGTTCTTTATCTCTTGGGGAGTATAAGAAGTTACCCCCCAGATATTGTGACCCTTATATCTGAATTCAATATGAAAGTAGGTGACTTAGCCTACAAGCTTCTTTTATCTCCTCATCTCAAAATTCTTAATGCCTTCTATAGAAAAATGTGGCAAACACAAATCATGGAAAGACGGTAAAACTTCAGTGGCAAGTTACCGTTGGCTTCTAGGTTACGCTAGCTCCTTCCTTTATATAAGTCATAACTTTTACTTGTCGCTCACAGTAATCTTACTCCCATCAATCTCCTTTCTTTCTTAATCTCCTTCATGGCTTGGCAACAAGAATTAGTTTTATCCATGATGATTTCTCACCTTCAAGACGCAAGAGAGTCTGTGAAGAAAGATTTTATAGAACAGTATGAGCGCTCACTTTTCCATCACTTGGGAACTTCTGTAGCGCAGACCAAATGGCGGACCTATCAAGACATAACTAGGGTAACACCCTGGGGTCAGCAGCACTTTCGTAATAATGTCCGCTTGGCCATGGTTATTGAAGCCTTGGGTTTGGGTCCCCGATACTACTGCGTCATGAGATCAAGGCATCTTGGGTTTTCTGAGGCGGTCTTCTTACTGGCATGTTTTCTTCCTCATGAGAAGATATGCCTTTACCCCGTTTTTGGCTTGCCTCTCAGAGGTCCTTTTGTTAGATCACCTCATACCACTGAGATAGGTGCGGCAATAACCAGCAGAATCATTCCCATAGATGAGTTACCCTATACTTGTGCAGCTTGTGAGGACTGCTTTTGTGACCATATGATGGACGGCGGGCTTATGGAAGTGTAAAGAGTTCTTCTATCTTTACTGTATAAGTTTCTAGAATGAATAAAGTTTAAATCTTGTTCTTATTTTGAATCTTGCTCTCTTTAAGACTTTTCTTGGTGGTTAATCTTGATTAAAATTTTTCTCTAAGTCTCATATTCGTGCATCTTGCGAAATTATCACAAGTTGCGAGATGAGGACATCTCGCGTTTTTTAAGTGGGGTAGAATGTAAGATTCCTCCCCCAACCCCCTTTTTGATGTCTAGTATCTTCCCCTGTAATCAATCCCTCTTCAGAAATATAAAGACCTTGTTTCTAACTGTTTTAACCTCGAGAGAGAAAATATTCTAGAGAGAGAATATTCAGATTTTGAATATTTTTGGATAAAAAAATATCTCATATAATTAAGATGAATTCCCCTGAAATAGAAATTCAAAAAGAATTTTCAAATGTGCAATTGGAATTAATTGGAAATAGGTATAAAGAACCTTAGTCTAAGGGTCTAGATTTTCAGAAATCTTTAGACTATGGTCCAATTAAGGTTCCTATGGGCCAATAGCATCAATACATGTGTAGGGAGGAGATAAATCCAATTTGTAAAAAGAAGATACCCAAAAATGAGTAAATGCTCACATAAGGTGAAGAGTTGAAAATGTACAAGGTTTATTAGTAAAAAACTATGAGCAATATTAAAAATATGAGATATTTTGGGTATCCAAAAATGAGTAAATTCTCACATAAGATGAAGAGTTGAAAATGTACAAGGTTTATTAGTAAAAAAAAAAACACATATGTAAGGAAGGGGAGTTCTTTAAAGGAGGTGCATATTTCACATAAGATGAAGAGTTGAAAATGTACAAGGTTTATTAGTAAAAAAAAAACTATGACACATATGTAAGGAAGAGGAGTTCTTTAAAGGAGGTGCATATTTCACATAAGATGAAGAGTTGAAAATGTACAAGGTTTATTAGTAAAAAACTATGAGCAATATTAAAAATATGAGATATTTTGGGTATCCAAAAATGAGTACTCACATAAGATGAAGAGTTGAAAATGTACAAGGTTTATTAGTAAAAAAACACATATGTAAGGAAGGGGAGTTCTTTAAAGGAGGTGTATATTTCACATGCTTGAATGAGTTTTAAACTCATAAAAATTGAGATATTTCATCTCTCCTCTCTCCTCATTCAAGTCTAGTTCCAAAAAGTTAGCTTAACTGACCTAAAAATGGTCAAAAAGTAACCTAACTGACTTGGAAAATTCTAGAATCAGTTTGTTTGGTTAGGAGCTCAAATTTTCCTATAAATAGAAGCCTCCCCTTGTTGAAAAAAATATAATGTCTTATGCATTGTTACTCTACTCTACCTAAGCCAAGAACTGTGAATTCTTTAATAATTCACTAGTTTTTGATACTTCTCTCTTTCTTCAATCCCCATTGGTGGCTCCATCAACATACTAAACCAATTGATTGGTTGGGGGCCTCTACCGTGAACAAAGAATCAAGCAAATTATAAGATAAGTATAGTGAATTATGATCTTTTCTATAATTTCTCAATGATTCTCTCTTCTCAACCCCTCTCAAGCTTGAGAAGCTTAATTGGTATGGTTTTTGAAATGCTATTGAAGTTAATTAATTAATGATAGTAAAGAATTACATAAAATTCTATTTATATTTAATTCTAATGGTTTTTCTCTCTCTCTCTCACTTAAGAAATGGTCATACTGATGACCCTTTTCAATCCAAATGAAGCTTTTCATAAGGCTTTTCCTTAATCCAAGATTAAGCTATGCTTGAGGCCAAATTAATGGCTTTTTTTTCTATGCTTTTAGTTTATGTATATTGATGATTCAATCCATTATGGATTGATGATCCAATTAGAGACCATTCTAATTATTTTCTTAATGATCCAATTAGAGACCATTATGGATTGATGATCCAATTAGAGACCATTCTAATTATTTTCTTAATGATCCAATTAGAGACCATTATGGATTGATGATCCAATTAGAGACCATTCTAATTATTTCTTTAATAATGAGCCTTATCCCTTAGAAAAAAATTGAGATTTATCAGTCATAGTAGCGGAGCTATGGCAAAATTTTTATAGAAATTACGCATAAAATAATTTCATTCAAAGCATAAAAAGAGGACTTCCTACCATATTCTAGGAACTATCATCCTAGATTAATTAAAAGAATACTATTATGCATGGAGATATGGATGTTTGCATGTAGATGTAGAGGTATGGATGTGAGTGTGAATGTGGAGGTGGATGTATGCATGGAGATGTGGATGTATGCATGTAGAAATAGATGTGTAGATGAGGATGTAAATGGAGATGTGGATGGATGCATGTAGAAGTAGATGTATAGATGTAGATGTGAATGGAGATGTGGATGTATACATGTAGATGTAGATGTGGATGTGGAGGTGGATGGATGCATGTAGATGTAGGTGTATAGATGTAGATGTGGATGTGGAGGTGGATGGATGCATGTAGAAGTAGATGTATAGATGTAGATGTGAATGGAGATGTGAATGGAGATGTAGATGTGAATGGAGATGTGGATGTATACATGTAGATGTAGATGTATAGATGTAGATGTGGATGTGGAGGTGGATGGATGCATGTAGATGTAGGTGTATAGATGTAGATGTGGATGTGGAGGTGGATGGATGCATGTAGGTGTAGATGTATAGATGTAGATGGGAATGGAGATATGGATGTATGCATGTAGATGTAGATGTATAGATGTAGATGTGGATGTGGAGGTGGATGGATGCATGTAGATGTAGATGTAAAGATGTACATGTGAATGGAGATGTGGATGTATGCATGTAGATGTAGGTGTATAGATGTAGATGTGGATGTAGAGGTGGATGTATGCATGTAGATGTAGATGTATAGATGTGGATGTGAATGTGGAGGTGGATGTATGCATGTAGATGTAGATGTATGGAGGTGAATGTGAATGTGGATGTGGATGTATGCATAGAGATGTGGATGTATGCATGTAGATGTGAATGTACGCATATAGATGTGGATGTATGGATGTGAATGTGCATGTAGATGTGGATGTATGGATGTGGATGCATGAATGTGCATGTAGATGTGGATGTGAAAATAGATGTATGGATGTAGATGTGGATGTATGGATGTGAATGTGGATGTGGATGTAGATATATGCATGGATGTGAATATATGATATGTGATGTGAAGGAATATGAAGTGATGAGATGGAAAATGATGTGATGGGATGAGTACACATATAACTGGAATGTGGAATAAGCAATGTGGATTGATGAGGGATAATGTGGAAAAATGAGAGTTAATATAGAAACTGTATTTTGTGACTGTTTGTAAATGCTGTTTGTAAATGACTGTTTTATGTCAAGATTGCTGGGAAAGCATTGTGACCATCTTGTGATTAAGGTCGTAGAGACCTAACTGAAAAAGTTGCAACTGCTGACGGAGAGTCAATGAAGGACGTCTCGCGTAGCAAGGTCTCGGCCGAGGTCTTGACCAGCCTCGGTGCGATTAAAATGGTGAGCTTCCGGTACGGTGGATGAGGGGCCAAGGAAGCGGCCTATGAGTGAAGCGCTAGGTCACCTGCGAAGGATCCTAGAGGGTGCTGACCATACGGTGCTCGGGCTCTGGGTCGCCTAGGATACCCACGCGTGCGTCAAGGAAGATATTGGAATAGAGTTGGAGTTGTTTTCTGAAATCGGGCATGGATCTGGTTGATTGACCTTGCTGGTCTTCAATGGATGAGTCCATGGCTCTTTATATGGATCTGTTGGTTGATCTTGCTGATCTTCAACGAGAGTCCATCTTGATAAGAGATTATATTGCCGAGTATTATGGGCTAGGGATTAGGAAACGACCCCTGTGTGTGGACAGGTGGTGAGCGTCCTAGTTGCCAATGATGCCATAGATACTCTGATGAAGGAATGATGGGAAAATTTAAGAATCAACCGGATAACTTGGAAGATTGTGATCAGTGATACTATGGTTTTATTAAAGGATTGTTTTAAACTGGTTGAATCTGTGAAAAGGCAATTTCATATTGGGTGTGTGAGTGGTGAGACTAGTTTTATTTTGCATGAACATCCGGCTAGGGGGCCTTGGAACTCTTTTCCTTGGTACCCGGGACAAAACCTAACCAAATTCTTAATTGGATCCCATCACTACAGTGGTTGGGTGGTTGGCTAACCCATGGGACTGGATGGGGTTAGGCTGGACTGATGGATCCGTAAATCGAGACTCAAACTTTTGTTTTTACATTAGATAAAATAAATCCCGGACAGTAATTGTTCTATGGATAGAAATTAACGGCTGTGCCTCTTGAATGGGGAAAAAAGCGTTGATCCCAATGATCCAAGTGCAAGTTTCTTCCTTGATCTGACCAAGTATCTTATAGATGTAATTGGATCAACTCGATCAGAAATGATCTTGACTACGTTAGAGTAAAAAGTTATCCTGGTGGAATCGCCCGTGCTTTCCGGTAAAGGAAGTTTTTTTCGGGTTCGGTTTTGGAACAACCGACGGATTAGTCTCTTATCCGGATATCCGTGGGTGAGGCCCGAATGTGGGACCCCTGTCCCGCGCGAGAAGTGCTACTTCCGCTGCTAGTATCCCGAATCTGTTGCTCGGTGGGAACAGGGATCTTACAGTTGGTATCAGAGCATTTGGTTAATAAAGATCAACTGAGAAGACAAATATGTCAAAAATTTATCAAGAAACACAAAAAAGTTATAATTGTGTGATATAATTCATACAATTTGATATTCAAACTGAAATTCATAATTTGGTAATTGGTTCTTCAGATGGAAGTACCGCAATTATATAGAATCCCTGACTTGCTTGAGGCCTAGACATGATAGTATTTACCTTATAATTCCAAGGGCTGTGACTACCCGTATATACCGAGAGTATACTGCAGCTCTTTACTGACAGTATATACGAGTAAATCTAAGACTTGAAATTATAAGCGTTAATGCTATCCAGACGATGGTTTCGAATGTGATTGATATGATTTTTAATTCTGTTTGAGAATTGATGAATTGATTTGGATTCTGATTGAAAATGCTGATTGAAAAATGTTGATTTTTAAAAATTAGTTGAAATATAATGAAACCACAATGAGGGAGAATGGGACGAGTCCGTGTGATGATATTCATAACTAGAATGATGATAATGAATTCAGCAAATCACTATGAGATTAGTGGGTTGTGTTGTCAGATTGCTACTGTTAATACTTGACCAGTAGATCAAGTTAAGGGATGTCAAATTGAGAACTTGCTTGACTGAAATTCCCGTGGAGGAATGTTCCGAAGGAAACTTTTCAGTCTAATGGACCATTATCATGTTAAAGATATGAATGATATGATCTGAATGAATTGTTATTCAATGATGAGTTCTATATAAGGGATATTTATCCCAGTGTTCTGTTGGGTTGACCAGAATATGAGGAACCCCAGAATAAAATTGAGATTCCTCCCCAGCCTTCGAGGTATACAGGAGTAAGAATCTCCCTTTCTGATCTTATAATTATTCCCTCTCTAAAATAAAAGAAAGTTTCTGTTTAAAAAAGGAAGACCCTTTCCCTAGAATACTTCTCAGGAGTCCCACCTGTTTTAAGGATTTAGAACAATGAGTTCAGAAGTGAGAATCGGTGTTTTGGATACCAAGGTTTTGGTTTTCATTCGAGTACGGCCCAAAAGAAGTTCTTTATCTCTTGGGGAGTATAAGAAGTTACCCCCCAGATATTGTGACCCTTATATCTGAATTCAATATGAAAGTAGGTGACTTAGCCTACAAGCTTCTTTTATCTCCTCATCTCAAAATTCTTAATGCATTCTATAGAAAAATGTGGCAAACACAAATCATGGAAAGACGGTAAAACTTCAGTGGCAAGTTACCGTTGGCTTCTAGGTTACGCTAGCTCCTTCCTTTATATAAGTCATAACTTTTACTTGTCGCTCACAGTAATCTTACTCCCATCAATCTCCTTTCTTTCTTAATCTCCTTCATGGCTTGGCAACAGGAATTAGTTTTATCCATGATGATTTCTCACCTTCAAGACGCAAGAGAGTTTGTGAAGAAAGATTTTATAGAACAGTATGAGCGCTCACTTTTCCATCACTTGGGAACTTCTGTAGCGCAGACCAAATGGCGGACCTATCAAGACATAACTAGGGTAACACCCTGGGGTCAGCAGCACTTTCGTAATAATGTCCGCTTGGCCATGGTTATTGAAGCCTTGGGTTTGGGTCCCCGATACTACTGCGTCATGAGATCAAGGCATCTTGGGTTTTCTGAGGCGGTCTTCTTACTGGCATGTTTTCTTCCTCATGAGAAGATATGCCTTTACCCCGTTTTTGGCTTGCCTCTCAGAGGTCCTTTTGTTAGATCACCTCATACCACTGAGATAGGTGCGGCAATAACCAGCAGAATCATTCCCATAGATGAGTTACCCTATACTTGTGCAGCTTGTGAGGACTGCTTTTGTGACCATATGATGGACGGCGGGCTTATGGAAGTGTAAAGAGTTCTTCTATCTTTACTGTATAAGTTTCTAGAATGAATAAAGTTTAAATCTTGTTCTTATTTTGAATCTTGCTCTCTTTAAGACTTTTCTTGGTGGTTAATCTTGATTAAAATTTTTCTCTAAGTCTCATATTCGTGCATCTTGCGAAATTATCACAAGTTGCGAGATGAGGACATCTCGCGTTTTTTAAGTGGGGTAGAATGTAAGATTCCTCCCCCAACCCCCTTTTTGATGTCTAGTATCTTCCCCTGTAATCAATCCCTCTTCAGAAATATAAAGACCTTGTTTCTAACTGTTTTAACCTCGAGAGAGAAAATATTCTAGAGAGAGAATATTCAGATTTTGAATATTTTTGGATAAAAAAATATCTCATATAATTAAGATGAATTCCCCTGAAATAGAAATTCAAAAAGAACTTTCCAATGTGCAATTGGAATTAATTGGAAATAGGTATAAAGAACCTTAGTCTAAGGGTCTAGATTTTCAGAAATCTTTAGACTATGGTCCAATTAAGGTTCCTATGGGCCAATAGCATCAATACATGTGTAGGGAGGAGATAAATCCAATTTGTAAAAAGAAGATACCCAAAAATGAGTAAATGCTCACATAAGGTGAAGAGTTGAAAATGTACAAGGTTTATTAGTAAAAAACTATGAGCAATATTAAAAATATGAGATATTTTGGGTATCCAAAAATGAGTAAATTCTCACATAAGATGAAGAGTTGAAAATGTACAAGGTTTATTAGTAAAAAAAAAAACACATATGTAAGGAAGGGGAGTTCTTTAAAGGAGGTGCATATTTCACATAAGATGAAGAGTTGAAAATGTACAAGGTTTATTAGTAAAAAAAAAACTATGACACATATGTAAGGAAGAGGAGTTCTTTAAAGGAGGTGCATATTTCACATAAGATGAAGAGTTGAAAATGTACAAGGTTTATTAGTAAAAAACTATGAGCAATATTAAAAATATGAGATATTTTGGGTATCCAAAAATGAGTACTCACATAAGATGAAGAGTTGAAAATGTACAAGGTTTATTAGTAAAAAAACACATATGTAAGGAAGGGGAGTTCTTTAAAGGAGGTGTATATTTCACATGCTTGAATGAGTTTTAAACTCATAAAAATTGAGATATTTCATCTCTCCTCTCTCCTCATTCAAGTCTAGTTCCAAAAAGTTAGCTTAACTGACCTAAAAATGGTCAAAAAGTAACCTAACTGACTTGGAAAATTCTAGAATCAGTTTGTTTGGTTAGGAGCTCAAATTTTCCTATAAATAGAAGCCTCCCCTTGTTGAAAAAAATATAATGTCTTATGCATTGTTACTCTACTCTACCTAAGCCAAGAACTGTGAATTCTTTAATAATTCACTAGTTTTTGATACTTCTCTCTTTCTTCAATCCCCATTGGTGGCTCCATCAACATACTAAACCAATTGATTGGTTGGGGGCCTCTACCGTGAACAAAGAATCAAGCAAATTATAAGATAAGTATAGTGAATTATGATCTTTTCTATAATTTCTCAATGATTCTCTCTTCTCAACCCCTCTCAAGCTTGAGAAGCTTAATTGGTATGGTTTTTGAAATGCTATTGAAGTTAATTAATTAATGATAGTAAAGAATTACATAAAATTCTATTTATATTTAATTCTAATGGTTTTTCTCTCTCTCTCTCACTTAAGAAATGGTCATACTGATGACCCTTTTCAATCCAAATGAAGCTTTTCATAAGGCTTTTCCTTAATCCAAGATTAAGCTATGCTTGAGGCCAAATTAATGGCTTTTTTTTCTATGCTTTTAGTTTATGTATATTGATGATTCAATCCATTATGGATTGATGATCCAATTAGAGACCATTCTAATTATTTTCTTAATGATCCAATTAGAGACCATTATGGATTGATGATCCAATTAGAGACCATTCTAATTATTTTCTTAATGATCCAATTAGAGACCATTATGGATTGATGATCCAATTAGAGACCATTCTAATTATTTCTTTAATAATGAGCCTTATCCCTTAGAAAAAAATTGAGATTTATCAGTCATAGTAGCGGAGCTATGGCAAAATTTTTATAGAAATTACGCATAAAATAATTTCATTCAAAGCATAAAAAGAGGACTTCCTACCATATTCTAGGAACTATCATCCTAGATTAATTAAAAGAATACTATTATGCATGGAGATATGGATGTTTGCATGTAGATGTAGAGGTATGGATGTGAGTGTGAATGTGGAGGTGGATGTATGCATGGAGATGTGGATGTATGCATGTAGAAATAGATGTGTAGATGAGGATGTAAATGGAGATGTGGATGGATGCATGTAGAAGTAGATGTATAGATGTAGATGTGAATGGAGATGTGGATGTATACATGTAGATGTAGATGTATAGATGTAGATGTGGATGTGGAGGTGGATGGATGCATGTAGATGTAGGTGTATAGATGTAGATGTGGATGTGGAGGTGGATGGATGCATGTAGAAGTAGATGTATAGATGTAGATGTGAATGGAGATGTGGATGTATACATGTAGATGTAGATGTATAGATGTAGATGTGGATGTGGAGGTGGATGGATGCATGTAGATGTAGGTGTATAGATGTAGATGTGGATGTGGAGGTGGATGGATGCATGTAGATGTAGATGTATAGATGTAGATGGGAATGGAGATATGGATGTATGCATGTAGATGTAGATGTGGATGTGGAGGTGGATGGATGCATGTAGATGTAGATGTAAAGATGTACATGTGAATGGAGATGTGGATGTATGCATGTAGATGTAGGTGTATAGATGTAGATGTGGATGTAGAGGTGGATGTATGCATGTAGATGTAGATGTATAGATGTGGATGTGAATGTGGAGGTGGATGTATGCATGTAGATGTAGATGTATGGAGGTGAATGTGAATGTGGATGTGGATGTATGCATAGAGATGTGGATGTATGCATGTAGATGTGAATGTACGCATATAGATGTGGATGTATGGATGTGAATGTGCATGTAGATGTGGATGTATGGATGTGGATGCATGAATGTGCATGTAGATGTGGATGTGAAAATAGATGTATGGATGTAGATGTGGATGTATGGATGTGAATGTGGATGTGGATGTAGATATATGCATGGATGTGAATATATGATATGTGATGTGAAGGAATATGAAGTGATGAGATGGAAAATGATGTGATGGGATGAGTACACATATAACTGGAATGTGGAATAAGCAATGTGGATTGATGAGGGATAATGTGGAAAAATGAGAGTTAATATAGAAACTGTATTTTGTGACTGTTTGTAAATGCTGTTTGTAAATGACTGTTTTATGTCAAGATTGCTGGGAAAGCATTGTGACCATCTTGTGATTAAGGTCGTAGAGACCTAACTGAAAAAGTTGCAACTGCTGACGGAGAGTCAATGAAGGACGTCTCGCGTAGCAAGGTCTCGGCCGAGGTCTTGACCAGCCTCGGTGCGATTAAAATGGTGAGCTTCCGGTACGGTGGATGAGGGGCCAAGGAAGCGGCCTATGAGTGAAGCGCTAGGTCACCTGCGAAGGATCCTAGAGGGTGCTGACCATACGGTGCTCGGGCTCTGGGTCGCCTAGGATACCCACGCGTGCGTCAAGGAAGATATTGGAATAGAGTTGGAGTTGTTTTCTGAAATCGGGCATGGATCTGGTTGATTGACCTTGCTGGTCTTCAATGGATGAGTCCATGGCTCTTTATATGGATCTGTTGGTTGATCTTGCTGATCTTCAACGAGAGTCCATCTTGATAAGAGATTATATTGCCGAGTATTATGGGCTAGGGATTAGGAAACGACCCCTGTGTGTGGACAGGTGGTGAGCGTCCTAGTTGCCAATGATGCCATAGATACTCTGATGAAGGAATGATGGGAAAATTTAAGAATCAACCGGATAACTTGGAAGATTGTGATCAGTGATACTATGGTTTTATTAAAGGATTGTTTTAAACTGGTTGAATCTGTGAAAAGGCAATTTCATATTGGGTGTGTGAGTGGTGAGACTAGTTTTATTTTGCATGAACATCCGGCTAGGGGGCCTTGGAACTCTTTTCCTTGGTACCCGGGACAAAACCTAACCAAATTCTTAATTGGATCCCATCACTACAGTGGTTGGGTGGTTGGCTAACCCATGGGACTGGATGGGGTTAGGCTGGACTGATGGATCCGTAAATCGAGACTCAAACTTTTGTTTTTACATTAGATAAAATAAATCCCGGACAGTAATTGTTCTATGGATAGAAATTAACGGCTGTGCCTCTTGAATGGGGAAAAAAGCGTTGATCCCAATGATCCAAGTGCAAGTTTCTTCCTTGATCTGACCAAGTATCTTATAGATGTAATTGGATCAACTCGATCAGAAATGATCTTGACTACGTTAGAGTAAAAAGTTATCCTGGTGGAATCGCCCGTGCTTTCCGGTAAAGGAAGTTTTTTTCGGGTTCGGTTTTGGAACAACCGACGGATTAGTCTCTTATCCAGATATCCGTGGGTGAGGCCCGAATGTGGGACCCCTGTCCCGCGCGAGAAGTGCTACTTCCGCTGCTAGTATCCCGAATCTGTTGCTCGGTGGGAACAGGGATCTTACAGTTGGTATCAGAGCATTTGGTTAATAAAGATCAACTGAGAAGACAAATATGTCAAAAATTTATCAAGAAACACAAAAAAGTTATAATTGTGTGATATAATTCATACAATTTGATATTCAAACTGAAATTCATAATTTGGTAATTGGTTCTTCAGATGGAAGTACCGCAATTATATAGAATCCCGGACTTGCTTGAGGCCTAGACATGATAGTATTTACCTTATAATTCCAAGGGCTGTGACTACCCGTATATACCGAGAGTATACTGCAGCTCTTTACTGACAGTATATACGAGTAAATCTAAGACTTGAAATTATAAGCGTTAATGCTATCCAGACGATGATTTCGAATGTGATTGATATGATTTTTAATTCTGTTTGAGAATTGATGAATTGATTTGGATTCTGATTGAAAATGCTGATTGAAAAATGTTGATTTTTAAAAATTAGTTGAAATATAATGAAACCACAATGAGGGGGAATGGGACGAGTCCGTGTGATGATATTCATAACTAGAATGATGATAATGAATTCAGCAAATCACTATGAGATTAGTGGGTTGTGTTGTCAGATTGCTACTGTTAATACTTGACCAGTAGATCAAGTTAAGGGATGTCAAATTGAGAACTTGCTTGACTGAAATTCCCGTGGAGGAATGTTCCGAAGGAAACTTTTCAGTCTAATGGACCATTATCATGTTAAAGATATGAATGATATGATCTGAATGAATTGTTATTCAATGATGAGTTCTATATAAGGGATATTTATCCCAGTGTTCTGTTGGGTTGACCAGAATATGAGGAACCCCAGAATAAAATTGAGATTCCTCCCCAGCCTTCGAGGTATATAGGAGTAAGAATCTCCCTTTCTGATCTTATAATTATTCCCTCTCTAAAATAAAAGAAAGTTTCTGTTTAAAAAAGGAAGACCCTTTCCCTAGAATACTTCTCAGGAGTCCCACCTGTTTTAAGGATTTAGAACAATGAGTTCAGAAGTGAGAATCGGTGTTTTGGATACCAAGGTTTTGGTTTTCATTCGAGTACGGCCCAAAAGAAGTTCTTTATCTCTTGGGGAGTATAAGAAGTTACCCCCCAGATATTGTGACCCTTATATCTGAATTCAATATGAAAGTAGGTGACTTAGCCTACAAGCTTCTTTTATCTCCTCATCTCAAAATTCTTAATGCATTCTATAGAAAAATGTGGCAAACACAAATCATGGAAAGACGGTAAAACTTCAGTGGCAAGTTACCGTTGGCTTCTAGGTTACGCTAGCTCCTTCCTTTATATAAGTCATAACTTTTACTTGTCGCTCACAGTAATCTTACTCCCATCAATCTCCTTTCTTTCTTAATCTCCTTCATGGCTTGGCAACAGGAATTAGTTTTATCCATGATGATTTCTCACCTTCAAGACGCAAGAGAGTCTGTGAAGAAAGATTTTATAGAACAGTATGAGCGCTCACTTTTCCATCACTTGGGAACTTCTGTAGCGCAGACCAAATGGCGGACCTATCAAGACATAACTAGGGTAACACCCTGGGGTCAGCAGCACTTTCGTAATAATGTCCGCTTGGCCATGGTTATTGAAGCCTTGGGTTTGGGTCCCCGATACTACTGCGTCATGAGATCAAGGCATCTTGGGTTTTCTGAGGCGGTCTTCTTACTGGCATGTTTTCTTCCTCATGAGAAGATATGCCTTTACCCCGTTTTTGGCTTGCCTCTCAGAGGTCCTTTTGTTAGATCACCTCATACCACTGAGATAGGTGCGGCAATAACCAGCAGAATCATTCCCATAGATGAGTTACCCTATACTTGTGCAGCTTGTGAGGACTGCTTTTGTGACCATATGATGGACGGCGGGCTTATGGAAGTGTAAAGAGTTCTTCTATCTTTACTGTATAAGTTTCTAGAATGAATAAAGTTTAAATCTTGTTCTTATTTTGAATCTTGCTCTCTTTAAGACTTTTCTTGGTGGTTAATCTTGATTAAAATTTTTCTCTAAGTCTCATATTCGTGCATCTTGCGAAATTATCACAAGTTGCGAGATGAGGACATCTCGCGTTTTTTAAGTGGGGTAGAATGTAAGATTCCTCCCCCAACCCCCTTTTTGATGTCTAGTATCTTCCCCTGTAATCAATCCCTCTTCAGAAATATAAAGACCTTGTTTCTAACTGTTTTAACCTCGAGAGAGAAAATATTCTAGAGAGAGAATATTCAGATTTTGAATATTTTTGGATAAAAAAATATCTCATATAATTAAGATGAATTCCCCTGAAATAGAAATTCAAAAAGAACTTTCCAATGTGCAATTGGAATTAATTGGAAATAGGTATAAAGAACCTTAGTCTAAGGGTCTAGATTTTCAGAAATCTTTAGACTATGGTCCAATTAAGGTTCCTATGGGCCAATAGCATCAATACATGTGTAGGGAGGAGATAAATCCAATTTGTAAAAAGAAGATACCCAAAAATGAGTAAATGCTCACATAAGGTGAAGAGTTGAAAATGTACAAGGTTTATTAGTAAAAAACTATGAGCAATATTAAAAATATGAGATATTTTGGGTATCCAAAAATGAGTAAATTCTCACATAAGATGAAGAGTTGAAAATGTACAAGGTTTATTAGTAAAAAAAAAACACATATGTAAGGAAGGGGAGTTCTTTAAAGGAGGTGCATATTTCACATAAGATGAAGAGTTGAAAATGTACAAGGTTTATTAGTAAAAAAAAAACTATGACACATATGTAAGGAAGAGGAGTTCTTTAAAGGAGGTGCATATTTCACATAAGATGAAGAGTTGAAAATGTACAAGGTTTATTAGTAAAAAACTATGAGCAATATTAAAAATATGAGATATTTTGGGTTTCCAAAAATGAGTACTCACATAAGATGAAGAGTTGAAAATGTACAAGGTTTATTAGTAAAAAAACACATATGTAAGGAAGGGGAGTTCTTTAAAGGAGGTGTATATTTCACATGCTTGAATGAGTTTTAAACTCATAAAAATTGAGATATTTCATCTCTCCTCTCTCCTCATTCAAGTCTAGTTCCAAAAGTTAGCTTAACTGACCTAAAAATGGTCAAAAAGTAACCTAACTGACTTGGAAAATTCTAGAATCAGTTTGTTTGGTTAGGAGCTCAAATTTTCCTATAAATAGAAGCCTCCCCTTGTTGAAAAAAATATAATGTCTTATGCATTGTTACTCTACTCTACCTAAGCCAAGAACTGTGAATTCTTTAATAATTCACTAGTTTTTGATACTTCTCTCTTTCTTCAATCCCCATTGGTGGCTCCATCAACATACTAAACCAATTGATTGGTTGGGGGCCTCTACCGTGAACAAAGAATCAAGCAAATTATAAGATAAGTATAGTGAAGTATGATCTTTTCTATAATTTCTCAATGATTCTCTCTTCTCAACCCCTCTCAAGCTTGAGAAGCTTAATTGGTATGGTTTTTGAAATGCTATTGAAGTTAATTAATTAATGATAGTAAAGAATTACATAAAATTCTATTTATATTTAATTCTAATGGTTTTTCTCTCTCTCTCTCACTTAAGAAATGGTCATACTGATGACCCTTTTCAATCCAAATGAAGCTTTTCATAAGGCTTTTCCTTAATCCAAGATTAAGCTATGCTTGAGGCCAAATTAATGGCTTTTTTTTCTATGCTTTTAGTTTATGTATATTGATGATTCAATCCATTATGGATTGATGATCCAATTAGAGACCATTCTAATTATTTTCTTAATGATCCAATTAGAGACCATTATGGATTGATGATCCAATTAGAGACCATTCTAATTATTTTCTTAATGATCCAATTAGAGACCATTATGGATTGATGATCCAATTAGAGACCATTCTAATTATTTCTTTAATAATGAGCCTTATCCCTTAGAAAAAAATTGAGATTTATCAGTCATAGTAGCGGAGCTATGGCAAAATTTTTATAGAAATTACGCATAAAATAATTTCATTCAAAGCATAAAAAGAGGACTTCCTACCATATTCTAGGAACTATCATCCTAGATTAATTAAAAGAATACTATTATGCATGGAGATATGGATGTTTGCATGTAGATGTAGAGGTATGGATGTGAGTGTGAATGTGGAGGTGGATGTATGCATGGAGATGTGGATGTATGCATGTAGAAATAGATGTGTAGATGAGGATGTAAATGGAGATGTGGATGGATGCATGTAGAAGTAGATGTATAGATGTAGATGTGAATGGAGATGTGGATGTATACATGTAGATGTAGATGTATAGATGTAGATGTGGATGTGGAGGTGGATGGATGCATGTAGATGTAGGTGTATAGATGTAGATGTGGATGTGGAGGTGGATGGATGCATGTAGAAGTAGATGTATAGATGTAGATGTGAATGGAGATGTGGATGTATACATGTAGATGTAGATGTATAGATGTAGATGTGGATGTGGAGGTGGATGGATGCATGTAGATGTAGGTGTATAGATGTAGATGTGGATGTGGAGGTGGATGGATGCATGTAGATGTAGATGTATAGATGTAGATGGGAATGGAGATATGGATGTATGCATGTAGATGTAGATGTATAGATGTAGATGTGGATGTGGAGGTGGATGGATGCATGTAGATGTAGATGTAAAGATGTACATGTGAATGGAGATGTGGATGTATGCATGTAGATGTAGGTGTATAGATGTAGATGTGGATGTAGAGGTGGATGTATGCATGTAGATGTAGATGTATAGATGTGGATGTGAATGTGGAGGTGGATGTATGCATGTAGATGTAGATGTATGGAGGTGAATGTGAATGTGGATGTGGATGTATGCATAGAGATGTGGATGTATGCATGTAGATGTGAATGTACGCATATAGATGTGGATGTATGGATGTGAATGTGCATGTAGATGTGGATGTATGGATGTGGATGCATGAATGTGCATGTAGATGTGGATGTGAAAATAGATGTATGGATGTAGATGTGGATGTATGGATGTGAATGTGGATGTGGATGTAGATATATGTATGGATGTGAATATATGATATGTGATATGAAGGAATCTGAAGTGATGAGATGGAAAATGATGTGATGGGATGAGTACACATATAACTGGAATGTGGAATAAGCAATGTGGATTGATAAGGGATAATGTGGAAAAATGAGAGTTAATATAGAAACTGTATTTTGTGACTGTTTGTAAATGCTGTTTGTAAATGACTGTTTTATGTCAAGATTGCTGGGAAAGCATTGTGACCATCTTGTGATTAAGGTCGTAGAGACCTAATTGAAAAAGTTGCAACTGCTGACGGAGAGTCAATGAAGGACGTCTCGCGTAGCAAGGTCTCGGCCGAGGTCTTGACCAGCCTCGGTGCGATTAAAATGGTGAGCTTCCGGTACGGTGGATGAGGGGCCAAGGAAGCGGCCTATGAGTGAAGCGCTAGGTCACCTGCGAAGGATCCTAGAGGGTGCTGACCATACGGTGCTCGGGCTCTGGGTCGCCTAGGATACCCACGCGTGCGTCAAGGAAGATATTGGAACAGAGTTGGAGTTGTTTTCTGAAATCGGGCATGGATCTGGTTGATTGACCTTGCTGGTCTTCAATGGATGAGTCCATGGCTCTTTATATGGATCTGTTGGTTGATCTTGCTGATCTTCAATGAGAGTCCATCTTGATAAGAGATTATATTGCCGAGTATTATGGGCTAGGGATTAGGAAACGACCCCTGTGTGTGGACAGGTGGTGAGCGTCCTAGTTGCCAATGATGCCATAGATACTCTGATGAAGGAATGATGGAAAAATTTAAGAATCAACCGGATAACTTGGAAGATTGTGATCAGTGATACTATGGTTTTATTAAAGGATTGTTTTAAACTGGTTGAATCTGTGAAAAGGCAATTTCATATTGGGTGTGTGAGTGGTGAGACTAGTTTTATATTGCATGAACATCCGGCTAGGGGGCCTTGGAACTCTTTTCCTTGGTACCCGGGACAAAACCTAACCAAATTCTTAATTGGATCCCATCACTACAGTGGTTGGGTGGTTGGCTAACCCATGGGACTGGATGGGGTTAGGCTGGACTGATGGATCCGTAAATCGAGACTCAAACTTTTATTTTTACGTTAGATAAAATAAATCCCGGACAGTAATTGTTCTATGGATAGGAATTAACGACTGTGCCTCTTGAATGGGGAAAAAAGTGTTGATCCCAATGATCCAAGTGCAAGTTTCTTCCTTGATCTGACCAAGTATCTTATAGATGTAATTGGATCAACTCGATCAGAAATGATCTTGACTACGTTAGAGTAAAAAGTTATCCTGGTGGAATCGCCCGTGCTTTCCGGTAAAGGAAGTTTTTTTCGGGTTCGGTTTTGGAACAACCGACGGATTAGTCTCTTATCCGGATATCCGTGGGTGAGGCCCCGAATGTGGGACCCCTGTCCCGCGCGAGAAGTGCTACTTTCGCTGCTAGTATCCCGAATCTGTTGCTCGGTGGGAACAGGGATCTTACAATATCCATGCATATTCATAGGTGAATATGTACATGGAGTAATTAGAATATTTCTTTTAGATGCAAAAATGGTGGGAATTACTCTTTTGGAATAACATAAAAATAACTTTCTTTTCCACAAAATTCTAGAAAATTTTGCCATAACCTTCTTTGTATGACTGACCATTTTTCATTTTTATCATTCTTTATTTAACTTAAATTAACCCAATTTAGATTTATAGAACTCTAATTTACATAATTTTTTAAATTCAAGAGAGTAAACAATAAGAAGAGTTTAATTAATCCCTTAGTTAATCTTTCTAGGATTGAGAAAGGTTGGAATGTAAAGAGGAGAAGTGGGTGGCCTTTTCATCAAAGGCATAGCATTTGATTTTAATTCAAACATTTACAAAACATAAAATTTAAGAAAACCATAGATTTTTCATTAAACAAGTAAGAAAATTATCTTACATGGAGCTTGTAAGCTCTCCTTTGGTTTGAGGGATCGAGGGTTCTAGTCTTGTTTGAAGCAAGAGTGGCCACCAATTCACTTTGGAGAGGATTAGGCCAAAAAACAATTGAGTTATTAAAAAATTCATTGTAGATGGCTCAAGGCAGGAGTAGAGTAACAATGCATAAAAACCATTAATCTTCTACAAAGGAGAAGGTTTTTATTTATAGGAAAAAGTGAAACTGTAACTAAGCAAACTGATTCTAGAATTTTCAAGATCAATTTGGTCAATTTTTGACCATTTTTGGGTCAGTTCAGCTTACTTTTTGGATCTAGTTTTGAAACAGGAGAGAGGAGAGATGAAAATATCTCATTTAATTGATTAAAATTGGGGATAATGATGAGAAAAAGGCACCTACTTCATGAGGGGAGATCCCCACTC
This sequence comes from Cibotium barometz, assembly GCF_041138505.1. Lineage (NCBI taxonomy): Eukaryota > Viridiplantae > Streptophyta > Polypodiopsida > Cyatheales > Cibotiaceae > Cibotium > Cibotium barometz. The sequence continues at coordinate 47,225,797 of NC_141072.1, forward strand.
TAGGTATCAAAATTTAGTTTGTTAATTCTTTTCTTTGGTCCTTAGTCCACTCTTCATCTTATGTGAGCATTTACTCTTTTTTTTTGGGGGGGGGGGTTCTTTCATTCTTCAATTTATCTCCTCCCTACATTTGGATTAATCCTATTGGTACATACGAACCTTAATCCAAAATTTTTAGAAAATCTTGACCTTTAGGAGGCTAAGGTCTTTTGTGCACATTATAATTTATTTCTAATGCACCTTAGGAATTTCTTTTTAAACTTCTGTTTCAGGGGAATTTATTTCAATAAGAAGGGATATTTTTCCATCCAAAGATATCTAAAAATTGAATTATCTCTCTCTAGAATATTTTCACTCTCTAGGCCAAAACAGGTAGAAACAAGATCTTTTATTAATCTGATAAGGGGATTGATTACAGGGGGAGAAATTCGATATCTTGAGGGGCTGGGAAGGAATGTTACATTGTCGGTCATCACCTTGGCCTCAACCATGACCTCTACCTTAAATTGGAGTAGAAGGCCTATTCTGATAGGTTCTTGCTTTATGAAGAAGATTCCTCACCTAAAGACTTTTCTTCTATGATCAACATAGACACCAAGTCTCGAAAGCTGGGAATATTCTCTCTGACTGCAATGGAAGTCTTGAATGGCTTGTACTCTTTGCCAAACCCATTCAAACATACACTTACCAAGTCATTATCTTCCACCAATACATGGATAGACCCAAGGGATTCATCAATGCCCTTGATATACATACTTATTAATTGAAATGCTTTTCTTTTTCATAGTATGCAACTCTTGTGTAAGATTCCTCCCCCAGCCTCTCAGGATGTCCAGTATCTTCCCCTGTATTCAAATCCCTCTTCAGAAATATAAAAGATCTTGTTTCTACCAGTTTTGGCCTAGAAAGAGAAAATCTTCTAGAGAGTGGTAATTTAGTTTTTAAATATTTTTGGATAGAAAAATATCTCATCTTATTAAAATAAGTTTCCTAGAAACAGAAGTTCAAAAAGATTTTCAGAAGGTGCATTAGAAATTAAGTAAAATCTGTTCAAGAGGCATTATCCTAGAGGTGAAGATTTTTTCGAAATTTTAAATTAAGGTTCCTATGGACGAATAAGATTCATCCAAATGTGTGGAGGAGATAAATGGAAGAAATAAAGAAAATCCCCCTCCCAAAAAATGAGTAAATACTCACATAAGATGAAGAGTTGACTAAGGACAAGGTTAATAGTTAAAAAAGAGAGATATTTGGAAGTAATGATGCATTTTTGACACCTCTGCATGGGGGAATTTTCCTCATGAAGGAGGCGCCTATTTCACATGCTTGAATGAGTTTTAAACTCCCAAATAATGAGATATTTTCATCTCTCCTCTCTCCTGTTTCAACTAGATCCAAAAAGTGAGCAAAAACTGACCTAAAAATGGTCAAAAATTGACCAAACTGATCTGGAAAACTCTAGAATCAGTTTGCTTCGTTAGAGGCTCACTTTTTCTTATAAATAGAAGCCCTCCCCTTTGTTGAATCTCAATAGTGTTTTATGCACTGTTACTCTACTCCTCCCAAGCCAAGAACTGCGAATTTATTAATAATTCACTAGTTTTTGACATTTTCCTCTTCCAAAGATTGGTGGCCACTCTTGTTTTTACCAAATAAGAGTTGAACCCTCAAACCATCAAGCCAAAGGAAAGCTCCAAGAAATTATGTAAGTAGAGATTCGTGTAATTTTCTTTATTGATTCTATGTTTTTCTAATGTTTATGATTGTTTGAAGTGATAAATGGATGTTATGCCTTGATCGAAATGCTTTTCCCCTCTCTCTTCTTAGAATCAACCCTTCTTTATCCTAGTGAAGTGATAATTGTTGGAATTAAACTTTTTATAATATTTTCTCTTTTATAAGTGAAATTTGATTAGTATAGATTACTTTAAAACAATTAGAGTTAATTTTTAAGACAAAATTAAGTAGAAAAATTTGAAAAATGGTCAGCCATACAAAGGAGATTATGGCAAAAATTTTAGAAATAAGAATTATCTTTTATTATGCTAAAAGAGTAATTTCTATCAATTCTATACTCTAAAAGTGTCATTTTTCTGCATAGAAGATGCATATTGATTATTATTATTTTTATGCATAAAGGAATGAAAGTGTTACTTTCATCAAAATAGATTTTTATGCATAAAGGAATAATTTTCTTTTATTATAAAAGTATTACTTTCATCAAAATAGATTTTTATGCGCATAAAGGAATAATTTTCTTTTATTATGAAAGTGTTACTTTCATCAAAATAGATTTTTAGGCATAAAATATTATTTCTATCATATTTGATTTTCATGCATAGAAGTATGCATAAAAGATTATTTTTTTATTTATAAAAGTGTTACTTTTATCATATTTGATTTTTATGCATAAAAGTATGCATAAAAAGATTATTTTTTTAATTATAAAAGTGTTACTTTTATCATAATTGATTTTTATGCATAAATGGGTGCATAAAAGATATTGTTTTATACTAAAAGTATGATTTTTATCATAAATGATTTTATGCATAAATTAGATGCATAAAAGAAATTGATTTATATTAAAAGTGTGATTTTTATCATAAATGATTTTATGCATAAATTAGATGCATAAAAGAAATCCCTTTTATATAAAAGAGTGATTTTCATCATAAATGATTTGTATGCATAAACATATGCATAAAAGATATATTTTTTAATATTAAAAGTGTGATTTTCATCATAAATGATTTTATGCATAAATTAGATGCATAAAAGAAATTCTTTTATTCTAAAAGTGTAATTCCTACTAAAATAGATTTATGCACGGAAAGATGCATAAAGAATTTATTTTAATTCAAAAGTGTTATTCTCATCAATTTCGATTTTATGCATAGAAAGATGCATAAAGAAATCTATTTTTAGTTTAAAAGAGTTATTTTCATCAATTTTGATTTTATGCATAAGAAGAAGCATAAAAGATTGAATTTTAATTCAAAAGTGTCATTTTCATTTAAAATGAATTTATGCATAGGAAGATGCATAAAAAATTGATTTTTATTTCGAAAGTGTTATTCTCCTTAAAATGGAATTTATGCATAAATAGATGCGTAAAGAAATCTTATATCAAAAATAAGAATTCTCTTGTATTCTATAAATGGATATGAGGATGTGAAATGAATCAGTTAGATGAAAATGAACGAAGTATGGATGTAGATATGGATGTGAATGAACGAAGTATGGATGTGAATGAATGAATATGGATGTATGGATGTAGATGTGAATGTGGATGTATGGATGTGGATGTATGAATATGGATGTATAGATGTGGATGTATGAATGTGGATGAGGAATGATGTATGGATGTTGATGTGAATGTGGATGTATGGATGTGGATGTGGAAGTATGGATGTGGATGTATGAATGTGGATGTGAAAATGGATGTATGGTTGTAAATGTGGATGTGGATGTATGGACGTGGATGTGGATGTGGATGTATGAATGTGGATGTGAAAATGGATGTAAGGATATGGATGTACGAATGTGGATTTATATGTGGAATAATGAATACTAATATGTATGTGAATGGATATGACGCCGATATGAGCGAATGGATGAGATGAGATGTCATGTGAATCAGAAAGTGAATGAATGATATAAGATGTGAATGAATGAGATGTAATGAGAAATGGATGTGATGAGACGTAATGTAAATTAAGAAAGATAGGAATGAATGTTATGTGAAGTGAATGAATCTGATGTGATGGGATGAAAAATGATGTATCTGGTTAAGAATGGATATGCATATGATTTGGATTTTGGTTAAGTAATATGGATTGATATGGAACAACGTGGAAAGACGAGAATTTAATATAGAAATTGTATTTGTGGCCTGTTTGTAAATGACTTGTGATTAAGGTCGTGGAGACCTAACTGATAAAGTTGACTGTTGTGACGGAGAGTCATTGGAGGATGTCTCGCGTAGCAAGGTCGGCCGAGGTCTTGACCAGCCTCTGTTCGATTTAAATGGTGAGCTTCCGGTACAGTGGATGAGGGACCAAGGAAGCGGCCTATGAGTGAAGCGCTAGGTGACCTGCAAAGGATCCTAGAGGGTGCTGACCATACGGTGCTCGGACTCTGGGTCGCTGAAGATACCCACACGTGCATCGTGGAAGATATTAGAACAAGGAGTAAGAGTTGTTTTCTGAAATCGAGTTTTGATCTGGTTGATTGACCTTGCTGGTCCTCAACTGATGAGTCCATGGCTCTCTTATATGGATATGTTGGTTGATCTTGGTGATCTTCAACGAGGATTCCATCTTGATTTTTATATGTGAATATATTGGTGAGTACTATGAGCTAGGAACTATTGAAAAGGCCCCTGAGTGAACAGGTGGTGAGCGTTCTGGTTGCCAATGATGCCATAAGTACACCGATGAATGAATGATTGGGAATATGGATTCAACCAGAGATTTTGAGGATTGTGATCAGTGACATAATGGTTTCATTAAAGGATTGTTTTAAAGTTAGCTGGTGCTGGGAAAAAGGCAATTTCATATTGGGTGTGTAAGTGGTGTGTCTAGTTTTATGTTTGCATGAACTTCCGGCTAGGGGGTCTGGGTACTCTTTTCCCTGGTACCCGGGACAAAACCTCACCAAATTCCCAATTGGATCTTATCACTACAATGGTTGGGTGGTTGGCTAACCCATGGGTAGGCTGGACTGATGGGTTCGTAAATCGAGACTCAATTTCTGTCTAGTTCGATAGATGAAGTAAATCCCAGATAGTAATTGTTCTATGGATAGGAATCAACGGCTGTGCCTCTTGACGGGGAAAAAAGCGTTGATCTCTATGATCCAAGTGCAAGTTTCTTCCTTGATCTGACCAAGCGACTTTAGGTTCGGTTGGATCAGTTTGGTCAGTGATGACCTTGACTACGTTAGAGTAAAATTTTTATCCTAGAGGAATCGCCTGTGCTTTTCGGGCAAGGGAAGTTTTTCTAAGTTGAGTTTTGGAAGAACCAAGGAATTAGTCACCTGTCCGGATATCCGTGGACGAGGCCCCGAGTGTAGGACCCTGCCTCACCCAAGATGTGCTACTTCTGCTGCTAGCACCTAGAATCCGTTGCACGGTGGGGACGGGGGACCTTACAGTTGGTATTAGAGTGAGGTTGGCTAATGAGGATCAACCAAGAAGCCAAATATGTCAAAAATTTATCAAGAAGCACTCAAAGGTTGTAATTGTGTGATAAAATTCATACAATTTGATATTCAAACTGAAATTTGTAAATTGGTAATTGGGTCTTCAGATGGAAGTACCGCAATTGTATGGAATCCCTGACTTGCTTGAGGCCTAGACATGATGGTATTTACCTTATAGTTACAAGAACCATGACTACCCGTATATACCGAGGGTATAACTGCAGCTCTTTACTGACAGTATATACGAGTAAATCTAAGACTTGAAATTATAAGCATTAATGCTGTCCAGTTGATGAATTCGAATGTGATTGATATGATTTTTAAATTTTGGTTGAGAACTGATGAGTTGATTTGGATTTTGATTGAAAAAAATGATGATTCCTGAAATTTGGTTGAAATGTAATAAGCTGAGCAAAACCACAATGAGGATGAATGGGACGAGTCCCTGTGATGATGTTCTTAATTGGAATGACGTTAATGACTTCAACCAATCACTATGAGGTTAGTGGATTGTGCTGGCAGATTGCTACCATTAACTTTTGTCCACTGAATCAAGTTAAGGGATGATAAATTAAAAATCTAAAAAATTGAAATCCCCATGAAGGACTGTTCAGATGGAGAAAATTAGTTTGATGATGGACCATTACTGTGTTAAAGATATGAATGAGATATTCTGAATGAATTATTAACTGACAATGCGTTCTATATGAGTATCTTATCCCTTGATTCTGTGGGGAGCTAACCCCGAAATCAGTTGAATCAAAAATCAGATTGAATCATAAGTAAAGAGACTTAACAAGAATTTTTCGTATTGATATGAACATGGACCGAGGTTGTCATGGTAGAAATGTTAACCCCCAACTTGATGAAGAAGAGATCGACCATGATGTTCGTAAAACTCTTCATAGTTCGCAGCCAAGACCTTTCAAGGGTGAAGGGAAAAACTTGGGCGAGGATGTGGAGAAGTGGATCGAATCAATGGAAGAATACTTTGATGCCACCGGGTACAATGAGAAGAGCAAAATGGCTCTTGCAAGGCTAAAGATAGTGGAGACAGCTAGAGTGACATGGAGAAACCACTGCAAGACAAATCGTCTCGATCGAAATACCCAAACCTGGACTGATCTCAAGGCTTACCTCAGAAAGAGGTTTTGTCCCCCAGGCTTTCTTGAAATTAAGATGAATGAGTTCTTGGAACTAAAGCAGAAAAGCCGAATAATTGAAGAGTACCATCAGGCTTTTGCCCTTCTCCTTAAATATTCCCCACAATTGGATGAAGAGCAACTGATGGTGGCCAGATTCATTCGGGGAATGAACGAGCCATTGGATACTTTAGTCAAGAATACCAAACCTATTTCCATGGCCGAAGCAGTTTGGATGGCGAAGGATTTCGCCAAAGCCTTTGATGTTAAAGTCCCGCAAAAGCCAGCACCATCACCTTTCAAAAGGTTTTTATTCCTAGAAGATGATTCCAACCTTCCTCCGCCTAAGAGATATCAGGGTCAAACCCAGGATATGAGAAGTTCTAGAATGGAAGAAATGTCCTTTTCTCGAAACTCAATCCCTTGGATTTCAACTTCAGAAGTTCCACCCTTAAACAAGAGAGTGAAATGCTATAACTGTCAAGGGTTTGGACATCGCAGCATGGATTGCCCAACTCCTTTTGGATCAAGGTTTTCAGGGCAGGAAAATCAAGGATCAAGATTCCAGACTCCAGCCCCTTCCGTCTAGAGTAATCAGGGTTTTATCCATCCAGAGTAATCAGGGTTTTATCCTGCCAAAATCAGGGAAACCCGAGAGGTAGACCCTCTATCCAACCTGCAGTTTCAACCCAAAGTAATACAAGACCTCCAACTCAGAATAGGGGAAGTCAAAGAGAGTTGTTCCCAAATCAGCCATCGACTTCCAAGGCAGTAACGCTGGAAGTGATTGAAGAAGAAGAAGAAGATGAAAGAGATCATACTCCACCTGCGAGATGCAGACATCTCGCGTTTTTTAAGTGAAGTAGAATGTAAGATTCCTCCCCCAGCCTATCAGGATGTCCAGTATCTTCCCCTGTAGTCAAATCCCTCTTCAGAATTATAAAAGATCTTGTTTCTACCAGTTTTGGCCTAGAAAGAGAAAATCTTCTAGAGAGTGGTAATTTATTTTTTAAATATTTTTGAATAGAAAAATATCTCATCTTATTAAAATAAGTTTCCCTAAAACAGAAGTTCAAAAAGATTTTCAGAAGGTGCATTAGAAATTAAGTAAAATCTGTTCAAGAGGCATTATCCTGGAGGTGAAGATTTTTTTGAAATTTTAAATTAAGGTTCCTATGGACCAATAAGATTCATCCAAATGTGTGGAGGAGATAAATGGAAGAAATAAAGAAAATCCCCCCCCCCCAAAAATGAGTAAATACTCACATAAGATGAAGAGTTGACTAAGGAGACAAGGTTAATAGTTAAAAAAGAATGATATTTGAAAGTAATGATGCATTTTTGACACCTCTGCATGGGGGAATTTCCCTCATGAAGGAGGTGCCTATTTCACATGCTTGAATGAGTTTTAAACTCCCAAATAATGAGATATTTTCATCTCTCCTCTCTCCTGTTTCAACTAGATCCAAAAAGTGAGCAAAACTGACCTAAAAATGGTCAAAAATTGACCAAACTGATCTGAAAAATTCTAGAATCAGTTTGCTTCGTTAGAGGCTCACTTTTTCCTATAAATAGAAGCCCTGCCCTTTGTTGAAACTCAATAGTGTTTCATGCATTGTTACTCTACTCGTCCCAAGCCAAGAACTGTGAATTTATTAATAATTCACTAGTTTTTGACATTTCCCTCTTCCAAAGATTGGTGGCCACTCTTGGTACCAACAAACAAGAGTTGAACCCTCAAACCATCAAGCCAAAGGAAAGCTCCAAGAAATTATGTAAGTAGAGATTCTTGTAATTTTCTTTATTGATTCTATGTTTTTCTAATGTTTATGATTATTTGAAGTGATAAATGGATGTTATGCCTTGATCGAAAGGCTTTTCCCCTCTCTCTTCTTAGAATCAACCCTTCTTTATCCTAGTGAAGTGATAATTGTTGGAATTAAACTTTTTATAATGTTTTCTCTTTTATAAGTGAAATTTGATTAGTATAGATTACTTTAAATCAATTAGAGTTAATTTTTAAGACAAAATTAAGTAGAAAATTTTAAAAAATGGCCAGCCATACAAAGGAGGTTATGGCAAAATTTTTGAAAATAAAAATTATCTTTTATTATGCTAAAAGAGTAATTCCTATCAATTCTATACTCTAAAAGTGTCATTTTTCTGCATGGAAGATGCATATTGATTATTATTATTTTTATGCATAAAGGAATAATCTTCTTTTATTATGAAAGTGTTACTTTCATCAAAATAGATTTTTATGCATAAAGGAAAAATTTTCTTTTATTATAAAAGTATTACTTTCATCAAAATAGATTTTTATGTGCATAAAGGAATAATTTTCTTTTATTATGAAAGTGTTACTTTCATCAAAATAGATTTTTAGGCATAAAAGATTATTTCTATCATATTTGATTTTCATGCATAGAAGTATGCATAAAAGTTTATTTTTTAATTATAAAAGTGTTACTTTTATCATATTTAATTTTCATGCATAAAAGTATGCATAAAAGATTATTTTTATTATTATAAAAGTGTTACTTTTATCATAATTAATTTTTATGCATAAATGGGTGCATAAAAGATATTTTTTTATACTAAAAGTATGATTTTCATCATAAATGATTTTATGCATAAATTAGATGCATAAAAGAAATTATTTTATATTAAAAGTGTGATTTTTTTCATAAATGATTTTATGCATAAATTAGATGCATAAAAGAAATCCTTTTTATATTAAAAGAGTGATTTTCATCATAAATGATTTGTATGCATAAACATATGCATAAAAGATATATTTTTTTAATATTAAAAGTGTGATTTTCATCATAAATGATTTTATGCATAAATTAGATGCATAAAAGAAATTCTTTTATTCTAAAAGTGTAATTCCTACTAAAATAGATTTATGCACGGAAAGATGCATAAAGAATTTATTTTAATTCAAAAGTGTTATTCTCATCAATTTCAATTTTATGCATAGAAAGATGCATAGAGAAATCTATTTTTATTCCAAAAGAGTTATTTTCATCAATTTTGATTTTATGCATAAGAAGAAGCATAAAAGATTGAACTTTAATTCAAAAGTGTCATTTTCATTTAAAATGAATTTATGCATAGGAAGATGCATAAAAGATTGATTTTTATTTCGAAAGTGTTATTCTCCTTAAAATGGAATTTATGCATAGATGCGTAAAGAAATCTTATATCAAAAATAAGAATTCTCTTGTATTCTATAAATGGATATGAGGATGTGAAATGAATCAGTTAAATGAAAATGAGTGAGGTATGGATGTAGATATGGATGTGAATGAATGAATATGGATGTGGAAATGGATGTATGGATGTAGATGTGAATGTGGATGTATGGATATGGACGTATGAATATGGATGTATGGATGTGGATGTAGATGTGAATGTGGATGTATGGATATGGACGTATGAATATGGATGTATGGATGTGGATGTATGAATGTGGATGTATAAATGTGGATGAGGAATGATGTATGGATGTAGATGTATGAGGAATGATGTATGGATGTAGATGTGAATGTGGATGTATGGATGTGGATGTATGAATGTGGAAGTATGGATGTGGATGTGGAAGTGGATGTATGAATATGGATGTGAAAATTGATGTATGGTTTTAAATGTGGATGTCGATGTATAGATGTGGTTGTGGATGTGGATGTGGATGTAAAAATGGATGTAAGGATATGGATGTACGAATGTGGATTTATATGTGGAATAATGAATACTAATATGTATGTGAATGGATATGACGTCGATATGAGCGAATGGATGAGATGAGATGTCATGTGAATCAGAAAGTGAATGAATGATATAAGATGTGAATGAATGAGATGTAATGAGAAATGGATGTGATGAGACGTAATGTAAATTAAGAAAGATAGGAATGAATGTTATGTGAAGTGAATGAATCTGATGTGATGGGATGGAAAATGATGTATCTGGTTAAGAATGGATACGCATATGATTTGGATTTTGGTTAAGTAATATGGATTGATGTGGAACAATGTGGAAAGACGAGAACTCAATATAGAAATTGTATTTGTGACCTATTTGTAAATGACTGTTTTATGTCAAGAATGCTGGGGAAGCATTTTGACCGTCTTGTGATTAAGGTCATGGAGACCTAACTGATAAAGTTACAACTACTGATGGAGAGTCATTGGAGGACGTCTCTCATAGCAAGGTCGGCCGAGGTCTTGACCAGCCTCGGTTCGATTTAAATGGTGAGCTTCCGGTAGTACGGTGGATGCGGGACCAAGGAAGCGACCTATGAGTGAAGCGCTAGGTGACCTGCGAAGGATCCTAGAGGGTGCTGACCATACGGTGCTCGAGCTCTGGGTCGCCGAAGATACCCACACGTGCATTGTGGAAGATATTGGAACAAAGAGTAAGAGTTGTTTTCTAAAACCGAGTATGGATCTAGTTAATTGACCTTGCTGGTCCTCACTGATGAGTCCATAACTCTCTTATATGGATCGGTTGGTTGATCTTGCTGATCTTCAACGAGGATTCCATCTTGATTTTTATATGTGAATATATTGTCGGGTACTATGAGCTAGGAACTATTGAAAAGGCCCCTAAGTGAATAGGTGGTGAGCATCCTGGTTGCCAATGATGCCATAAGTACACCGATGATGAATGAATGATTGGGAATATAGATTCAACCAGAGATTTTGAGGATTGTGATCAGTGACATAATGGTTTCATTAAAGGATTGTTTTAAAGTTAGCTGGTGCTGAGGATACAATTGCGGCACTCAAAGGTTGTAATTGTGTGATAAAATTCATACAATTTGATATTCAAACTGAAATTTGTAAATTGGTAATTGGGTCTTCAGATGGAAGTACCGCAATTGTATGGAATCCCTGACTTGCTTGAGGCCTAGACATGATGGTATTTACCTTATAGTTACAAGAACCATTACTACCCATATATACTGAGGGTATAACTGTAGCTCTTTACTGACAGTATATACGAGTAAATAAGACTTGTAATTATAAGCATTAATGCTATCCAGTTGATGAATTCGAATGTGATTGATATGATTTTTAAATTCTGGTTGAGAACTGATGAGTTGATTTGGATTTTGATTGAAAAAAATGATGATTCCTGAAATTTGGTTGAAATGTAATAGCGAAACCACAATGAGGATGAATGGGACGAGTCCCTGTGATGATGTTCTTAATTGGAATGATGTTAATGACTTCAGCCAATCACTATGAGATTAGTGGATTGTACTGGCAGATTGCTATTGTTAACTTTTGTCCAGTGAATCAAGTTAAGGGATGATAAATTAAAAATCTGAAAAATTAAAATCCCCATGAAGGACTGTTCAGATGGAGAAAATTAGTCTGATGATGGACCATTACCGTGTTAAAGATATGAATGAGATATTCTAAATGAATTATTAACTGACAATGCGTTCTATATGAGTATCTTATCCCTTGATTCTGTGGGGAGCTGACCTATTTAGAGAACCCCGAAATCAGTTGAATCAAAAATCGGATTGAATCATAAATAGAGACTTAACAAGAATTTTCGTATTGATAGGAACATGGACCGAGGTCGTCATGGTAGAAATGTTAACCCCCAACTTGATGAAGAAGAGCGCGACCAGGATGTTCATAAAACTCTTCATAGTTCACAGCCTCGACCTTTCAAGGGTGAAGGGGAAAACTTGGGCGAGGCTGTGCAGAAGTGGATCGAATCAATGGAAGAATACTTTGATGTCACCGGGTACAATGAGAAGAGCAAAATGGCTCTTGCAAGGCTAAAGATAGTGGAGACAGCTAGAGTGGCATGGAGAAACCACTGCGAGACAAACCGTCTTGACCGAAATACCCAAACCTGGACCGATCTCAAGGCTTACCTCACAAAGAGGTTTTGTCCCCCAGGCTTTCTTGAAATTAAGATGAATGAGTTCTTGGAACTAAAGCAAAAAAGCCGAAAAATTGAAGAGTACCATCAGGCTTTTGTCCTTCTCCTTAAATATTTTCCATAATTGGATGAAGAGCAACTGATGGCCAGATTCATTCGGGGAATGAACGAGCCATTGGATACTTTAGTCAAGAATGCCAAACCTATTTCCATGGCGGAAGCAGTTTGAATGGCGAAGGATTTCGCCAAAGCCTTTGATGCCAAATTCCCGCCAAAGCCAGCACCATCACCTTTTAAAAGGTTTTTGTTCCCAGAAGATGATTCCAACCTTCCTCCGCCTAAGAGATATCAGGGTCAAACCCAGGATATGAGAAGTTCTAGAATGGAAGAAATGTCCTTTTCTTGAAACTCAATCCCTTGGATTTCAACTTCAGAAGTTCCACCCTTGAACAAAAGAGTGAAATGCTATAACTGTCAAGGGTTTGGACATCGCAGCATGGATTGCCCAACTCCTTTTGGATCAAGGTTTTCAGGGCAGGAAAATCAAGGATCAAGATTCCAGACTCCAGCCCCTTCCGTCCAGAGTAATCAGGGTTCTATCTGCCAAAATCAGGGAAACCCCAGAGGTAGACCCTCTATCCAACCTGCAGTTTCAACCCAAAGTAATACAAGACCTCCAACTCAGAATAGGGGAAGTCAAAGAGAGTTGTTTCCAAATCAGCCGTCCACTTCCAAGGCAGTAACGCTGGAAGTGATTGAAGAAGAAGAAGAAGATGAAAGAGATTATACTCCACCTGCGAGTTGAGGACATCTAGCGTTTTTTAAGTGGGGTAGATATAATATTCCTTCCCCAACCTCTCAGGATGTCCAGTATCTTCCCCTGTAGTCAAATCCCTCTTCAGAAATATAAAAGATCTTGTTTCTACCAGTTTTGGCCTAGAAAGAGAAAATCTTCTAGAGAGTGGTAATTCAGTTTTTAAATATTTTTGGATAGAAAAATATCTCATCTTATTAAAATAAGTTCCCCAGAAATAGAAGTTCAAAAAGATTTTCAGAAGGTGCATTAGAAATTAAGTAAAATCTGTTCAAGAGGCATTATCCTAGAGGTGAAGATTTTTTAGAAATTTTAAATTAAGGTTCCTATGGACCAATAAGATTCATCCAAATGTGTGGAGGAGATAAATGGAAGAAATAAAGAAAATCCCCCCCCAAAAAATGAGTAAATACTCACATAAGATGAAGAGTTGACTAAGGACAAGGTTAATAGTTAAAAAAGAGAGATATTTGGAAGTAATGATGCATTTTTGTCACCTCTGCATGGGGGAATTTCCCTCATGAAGGAGGCGCCTAGTTCACATGCTTGAATTAGTTTTAAACTCCCAAATAATGAGATATTTTCATCTCTCCTCTCTCCTGTTTCAACTAGATCCAAAAAGTGAGCAAAACTGACCTAAAAATGGTCAAGAATTGACCAAACTGATCTGAAAAATTCTAGAATCAGTTTGCTTTGTTAGAGGCTCAGTTTTTCCTATAAATAGAAGCCCTCCCCTTTGTTGAAATTCAATAGTGTTTTATGCACTGTTACTCTACTCCTCCTCCCAAGCCAAGAACTGTGAATTTATTAATAATTCACTAGTTTTTGACATTTCCCTCTTCCAAAGATTGGTGGCCACTCTTGTTACCAAACAAGAGTTGTGAACCCTCAAACCATCAAGCCAAAGGAAAGCTCCAAAAAATTATGTAAGTAGAGATTCTTGTAATTTTCTTTATTGATTCTATGCTTTTCTAATGTTTATGATTGTTTGAAGTGATAAATGGATGTTATGCCTTGATCGAAATGCTTTTCCCCTCTCTCTTCTTAGAATCAACCCTTCTTTATCCTAGTGAAGTGATAATTGTTGGAATTAAACTTTTTATAATGTTTTCTCTTTTATAAGTGAAATTTGATTAGTATAGATTACTTTAAATCAATTAGAGTTAATTTTTAAGACAAAATTAAGTAGAAAAAATTTAAAAATGGTCAGCCATATAAAGGAGGTTATGGCAAAATTTTTGGAAATAAAAATTATCTTTTATTATGCTAAAAGAGTAATTCCTATCAAATTTATACTCTAAAAGTGTCATTTTCCTGCATGGAAGATGCATATTGATTATTATTATTTTTATGCATAAAGGAATAATCTTCTTTTATTATGAAAGTGTTACTTTCATCAAAATAGATTTTTATGCATAAGGGAATAATTTTCTTTTATTATAAAAGTATTACTTTCATCAAAATAGATTTTTATGCGCATAAAGGAATAATTTTCTTTTATTATGAAAGTGTTACTTTCATCAAAATAGATTTTTAGGCATAAAAGATTATTTCTATCATATTTGATTTTCATGCATAGAAGTATGCATAAAAGATTTTTTTTAATAAAAGTGTTACTTTTATCATATTTAATTTTCATGCACAGAAGTATGCATAAAAGATTATTTTTTTATTATAAAAGTGTTACTTTTATCATAATTAATTTTTATGCATAAATGGGTGCATAAAAGATATTTTTTTAATACTAAAAGTATGATTTTCATCATAAATGATTTTATGCATAAATTAGATGCATAAAAGAAATTATTTTATATTAAAAGTGTTATTTTATGGATGTATGGATGTGGATGTATGGATGTGGATGTATGAATGTGGAAGTATGGATGTGGATGTGGATGGATGAATGTGGATGTGAAAATGGATGTATGGTTGTAAATGTGGATGTGGATGTATGACTGTGGATGTGGATGTGGATGTATGAATGTGGATGTGAAAATGGATGTAAGGATATGGATGTACGAATGTGAATGTATATGTGGAATAATGAATACTAATATGTATGTGAATGGATATGACGTCGATATGAGCGAATGGATGAGATGAGATGTCATGTGAATCAGAAAGTGAATGAATGATATGAGATATGAATGAATGAGATGTAATGAGAAATGGATGTGGTGAGACGTAATGTAAATTAAGAAAGATAGGAATGAATGTTATGTGAAGTGAATGAATCTGATGTGATGGGATGGAAAATGATGTATCTGGTTAAGAATGGATACGCATATGATTTGGATTTTGGTTAAGTAATATGGATTGATGTGGAATAATGTGGAAAGACGAGAATTCAATATAGAAATTGTATTTGTGACCTGTTTGTAAATGACTGTTTTATGTCAAGAATGCTGGGGAAGCATTTTGACCGTCTTGTGATTAAGGTCATGGTGGAGACCTAACTGATAAAGTTGCAACTGCTGACGGAGAGTCATTGGAGGATGTCTCACGTAGCAAGGTCGGCCGAGGTCTTGACCAGCCTCGGTTCGATTTAAATGGTGAGCTTCCGGTACGGTGGATGAGGGACCAAGGAAGCGGCCTATGAGTGAAGCGCTAGGTGCCCTACGAAGGATCCTAGAGGGTGCTGACCATACGGTGCTCGGGCTCTGGGTCACCAAAGATACCCACATGTGCGTCGTGGAAGATATTAGAACAAGGAGTAAGAGTTGTTTTCTGAAACCGAGTATGGATCTGGTTGATTGACCTTGCTGGTCCCCAACTGATGAGTCCATAGCTCTCTTATATGGATCTGTTGGTTGATCTTGCTAATCTTCAACGAGGATTCCATCTTGATTTTTATATGTGAATATATTGTCGGGTACTATGAGCTAGGAACTATTGAAAAGGTCCCTGAGTGAATAAGTGGTGAGCGTTCTGGTTGGCCAATGATGCCATAAGTACACCGATGAATGAATGATTGGGAATATGGATTCAACCAGAGATTTTGAGGATTGTGATCAGTGACATAATGGTTTCATTAAAGGATTGTTTTAAAGTTAGCTGGTGATGAGGAAAAGGCAATTTCATATTGGGTGTGTAAGTGGTGCGTCTAGTTTTATGTTTGCATAAACTTCCGGCTAGGGGGCCTGGGAACTCTTTTTCCTAGTACCCGGGACAAAACCTAACCAAATTCCTAATTGGATCTTATCACTACAATGGTTGGGTGGTTGGCTAACCCATGGGACTTAGGCTGGACTGATGGATCCGTAAATTGAGACTCAATTTCTATCTAGCTCGATAGATGAAGTAAATCTCGGATAGTAATTGTTCTATGGATAGAAATCAACTGCTGTGCCTCTTGACGGGGAAAAAAGCGTTGATCTCTATGATCCAAGTGCAAGTTTCTTCCTTGATCTGACCAAGCGACTTTAGGTTCGGTTGGATCAGTTTGGTCAGTGATGACCTTGACTACGTTAGAGTAAAATTTTTATCTTGGAGGAATCGCTTGTGCTTTCCGGGCAAGGGAAGTTTTTCTAAGTTCGGTTTTGAGAGAACCGAGGAATTATTCACCTGTCCGGACATCCGTGGGCAAGGCCCCGAGTGTAGGACCCTGCCCCGTGCAAGATATGCTACTTCTGCTGCTAGCACCTAGAATCCGTTGCACAGTGGGGATGGGGGACCTTACATCTTGCTTTAGCTGCAATTTCCTTCGCTTTGTGTTGGTCTGGCACATCTGCAAAAAAAGCACCAGATTTTACCACGCAACTGCTAAAGTGTTGGCATCTTGTATGTGTTCTATCATCATTTCTGTGACACTAATTGAAAGCCAATACATGACTTTTCGTGCACCCTAGTTCCAATCCTTGAATGCCTTTATGTTTGCTAGAGTGGCATTCTCTCTAGAGACAACTCAGGAGGCTCCTCATTGTCTCCTTTGACATACTCCCAAAATCATTTACCCACCATAAGGATATTGGCTATTCTGAACTTCGAGGCATGGAAGTTGTTCTTATCTAGCTTCTCACTAACAATTTGATTGATTCCTTCCCTAGACATGTTTTCTTACAACAATTTAAAAAAAACTGCAACAACAGACAATTCATGTACGTAACCTATAACACAACAATATCTTCTGTGACTACTGCAGTGGTACTTCAGCACAACATGTAGGTCGCGAGATCTGACCAAAGTACATGTACATACACCCAATGTCAACAATACATGTGCAAACATTGTCTGCACTTCCAAAATGCACTATTGCACTGCCATAACCAGATTTCAACCAAAGACAGTTCTCAACCAAAACTTCCTGAAACTGTTGAAAATACCTTGCAGTGATAAAATGGAGACCGAGATGCACCCGAAACGCAATTCTGGCTGAAAAACTTTAGTACAAAGTACTGAGTACCACACAAGCATCTCCAAGCTTGCAACGACAACTCCTCAATCGGAGATTTGTAGCTCCCGGAGCTTCCGAGGGGTGTTGTACCTAAACAAACGAGGGATGCTCTTACCTGTGTAACGCTTCCTTGCTTGCTCTTTCTTGCCTCCTTAGCTCTCACACACAACTCGGAGCTCTGATACCATAAAGAGAATGTGGGGGAGAGAGAGAACTTGAGTTCCTTGCAAGCAAACACATACACAAACACAAGAGAGTGCAAGACACGAGACATGGATGGATGAATTTTCTTCTATCATCTTCTCTTCTCTACAACCATATAACTAAAAGATAAGAGTACATACATGAAGGGAAAGTACTCTCCTACAACATACAAAGTGGTTGGTCTATAATGTGAACCCAACAATATGAGCTGGCGCTATAACTATGCCATAACTCTAGTTGAGCTTGATATCTCAACAAGAAGCCATTCTGAATCCAAACCCTAGTTTTTCCATTACTCTAGCCATAAATGACCAATGTACCCTGTCATAAGCCTTCTCCAAATCAAGTTATAAGACAATTCATTTCTTCTTTTTTCTCAAGAGCCAAATCTCTCCCCAACATGGTAGTATATATATTTTCATATATAGAACTTTGCTTATAAATCCATGTTGTTTTTTTAGATATGATCTCTTAAAGAGAAGGAGTTATCTTGATAGCAATGATTTTGACCAATGTACCCTGTCATAAGCCTTCTCCAAATCAAGTTATAAGAGAATTCATTTCTTCTTTGTTCTTAGGAGCCAAATCTCTCCCCAACATGGTAGTATATATATTTTCATATATAGAACTTTGCTTATAAAGCCATGTTGTTTTTTTAGATATGATCTCTTAAAGAGAAGGAGTGATCTTGATAGCAATGATTTTGACCAAAATTTTATATATAACAGTTAGCAATGTAAGAGGCCTCCAATGATTAAATATTTCACAAGCATTTTGTTTGGGAACGAGTTTCACCAACCTTTCTTCAAGTCCTTATCTATTTTGCCCGTGGTCTTGAATGCTTCTCTATAGACTTTTCAGACAAATTCCTTTAAGGATGGTCAAAAAGCAATGAATAATTCTATAGATAGACCATCCCACCCATGTGATTTCTCTCTTCCCAGCTTTAAAAGGGCATCCCAACATTCCTCTATCTCAATATTTCTCTCCAACCATCTAGCCCTATCAAGATCCAATCTATTACTAATTTGTTCTAGCTATTTGGCTTCAGCTTGAAATCTTCTAGTTGAGTAATCCTCTTGAGACTGAGGGTTGAGCCCAAAAACTCTACCCATTTTTTGGCTATTAACCTAATCCCCTCTATCTCTTTACCATTTTCATCCAAAACCCTCCCCATAACCTCCTTATCCCTCTTCCCCTCAGTCAACTTAAATAGATACCCATCTGGCTTCCTTTTGTTATTAAAGGTTTTCCATTTGTATCTAATTTCCTCCCTCCTGGTGCATTTCTCATTTTCACTCCTCAACCTAGCTTGACATTTGAAATACCAAGTAGTCTCCTCATCAGTCATTTTCTTTAACTCTCATTAACATCCTCCTCACATCACAAGTTCAGCAATAAATGATGAACCTTAGTAAGGCCTCTTTTTATCCATTTAATTGACACTAGTACACCTAAGTCTGACTGGATACTATATTTTCAAGTATTTGCTAGTTGAGGAAGCATGCGAGTCATAAGGCCAACAAGTGAGACACTCGATCAGTGAAACATCCCACATAGCTATTTAGACATCATTTCCATAGCATAATTGCCACATTTGGTGAAGTGTTTGTCAATATGTTCGCGTTATTTGTATCACACAGATAACGCGTTGGGTTATAGGGCGCGCGCTTTTGGCTTTACAACTAGTGTGACAATTCAAAACAAGTACTTTTGTAATTTAATTAAGTTGGGTGTGTAGATTTGTAATTTATGTAGCTTTGTAATAATTTATGTATTTTAGAAAAATTCACATGCATACATGCACAGCGGCATGCATACAAAAATAGAAAACCAATTTTCAATCAAATCAAAACTTGACACCCTTTAAATGAGGAACGGAATGAGAGATCATTTTCCTTAACTCTCATCAACATCCTTCTCATCATCACAAGTTGAACAATAAATGAAGAACCTCAATAAGGCCCCTTTTTCCCCATTTCAACACTAGTACACCTGAGTTCTTCGCGCGAGATACCATATTTTCAAGTATTTGCTAGTTAAGGAAGCACACAAGTCATGAGCCCAATAAGTGAGACACTCGATCAGTGAAAATCCTGCATAGCTATTTAGGAGAACCATGTGTTAAGTCCATAAAAGCTAATATTTTCATCTAGAATTGAAAACCTAAGAAGCGAAAGTGTATATCATTGCCATAGCACAATTGCCACATTTGGTGAAGCTTTTTTACAATGTGCGATGTGTAGGGTTTGTGAACCATTATGTTTGGTATAGTTTCCATATCACAATTGCCACATTTGGTGAAGTTTTTATGATGATGTGCGATGTGTAAGATGTGTAACACGTTGTCCAAGTATGGTATGAGAGGCTATAAGCCTATTTTAGTTCCATTGCAATAGAACACTAAGCTTTTTGTAGATACGGTGAGATTTTGAAGGACCCCACTATGTATTGGTAGCTTGATCTACATGGCCATTACTACATATTTGAGCTATGTTGTGGACTTGTAATCCTCCACAACTAATGCCTCATAAGAAGAGGGTGGGTCCATCCTAGACTCTAGAAGCCATGCACATTGACAATACACATCATGGTTAATGAGAGATTCTGCCTCAGCATCGCACGCTCGTCGTAAGAGGCATGGACATACTGCCCTGCAAACCACTTGTGCTGCCGTCTCTCCGCTGGGTCAAGGAAATATAGATCCTCGAAGTGGATTGCGAGTCTGGCTCGGCTCGTTCGAGTTGTAGAGGAAGAGATGAGATGCTCGAAGGCGAACGCAGTCATGTCTTGTGACTGGGTGAGGTCAGGAACACCAACAGATAAGTGTGGAACTTCCATCTATAAAATCAAATTCTTTGATTAAAAATCTTCATTAGTGAGGCTTAAGGAATGAAAATACAATATGTAAATGCTCTTTCTGAGTTTTTATTACCAATTTTTTATAAGAATTCATTTGTCCTTATTAGCTTTCAACAAAGCTCTGATACCAGCTCTGAGACCCCTCCACCCTCCAAGGGCGCTGTGGTGGCAGAAGAAGTAGCGTCAGCCTCTCGTGCGGGGTGGGGATCCACACTCGAGGCCTCGCCCGTGGATGTCCGGACAAGTGACAAACCCGGCGGTTCCTCCGAAATCGAGCTCGAAAAAACTTCCCTCACCCAGAAGGCACGGGCGATTCCGCCATGGGAAAATCTTCTAATGGGAGAATTAATCTAACGAGTCAAACGAGAATTAATCTAACGAGTCAAAGTCTTAACTAATTAAACTGATCCGACTGAGCCTAAAGTCACATGGTCATATCAAAGAAGAGACTTGCACTTGATCCATAGAATCACTGCTTTTTTCCTCCTCCTTTAACGAGGCACAGTCGCTAATTCCCTCCCCCCACAGAACAAGGGTCTTCTCAAGACTTAATCTAACTAACGTAAGTAATTGTATCTTAATTGTTTCGCAGGAATCCCCCGATCTAGCCCAGCCGGCCCATGGGTTAGCCAACAACCCGACCACTGTATTGGTGGGATTCCTTTAAAAAAGATTTGGTTATGTTTTGCCCGGGTACCGAGGAAAAAAGTTCCCAGGCCCCCTAGCCGGCTTTCAAGCAAAATTTAAAGTAGGCATACCAAGTACACACCCAATATGAAATTGCCGTTTATAACAGATTCAACTGTCTTTTAAACAATCCTTCAATGAAAATCATAATATTAGTGATCATCATCCTCCAAAATTCCGAATCCATTGTGTTACAAAATATGTCATCTAGACTCTCCGTTGAAGACCAGCTGGCCAACCAATGAGATCCAATATCAAAATTTGATTCACAAAAATCTTTCTTTTTAGTCCATCAAAATCTTCCTCGACGCACGCATGGGTGTCCTAGCAACCGCGAGCCCATGCATCACCTAGTCAGAACCCTCTAGGATCCTCCTTAGGTGTCCTAGCACTTTACTCAGGGACCACTTCATCGGCCCTTGCCCATCGTACCACCGGACGTGCACCATCTTAACTGTACCGAGGCTGGTCAAGTCCTTGGCAGGCTTTGCCGCGAGCAACGTCCCTCGACGACTCCATGCCCCAGCTGTTGCAAACGAACCTCCTCTTAGTAAAACACATGCCAAATTCTTCCTCCAATATTCTGGCGTAAGACAATCCTTTAAATGAAAAACAGAGGTTCTATGCAAGTAAAATTTCTAGTTTGAGATTAGTTCCACAAAACCCCTTTTTTCTTAATTCCCAATTTCATTATTATGACAGAATCCTTGATCTCTCATCAGGGTAATCTACCCATCATTTGTCTAACTGTCCAACTAGATTCTTGGTGATTTCGGTCAAAGAAAAACTAGTTTAGTTCAACGATAGTCTATTCTTTGTATTTAGGAATTGGAATTGGTCATGAAGTTTTTGCTTGATTTAGATCAAAAGATGGATAAGTAGGTTTACTGTCCGTCCCTCTCGTATATCTCTTGATGGTATGGGACATCAAGGTAAAGGTATGATGTACTTCATTATAATTCATGTGTGCATCCCTTGGGCTCAGGGGTGGTCGGGTGGATGAGTTTATGCCCGATTTATGCATATTTTTAACCACATATTTTTCTATTTCTCAACCTTAATTCCTTAGGTAGAATTATGGTGAAATTTCATCTTTTGACATCAAAAATTAATTTCAATTCTTTCTTTACTTAAATATCATTAAAAAAAATTTAACTAAATACCAATATCTTTTTTTTAATAAGCTTGAAATCCCTCTTTTTCTCATTTAATGAGTGTAATCCAAATGTCATGGGAATTCCTCTTTCATAAATTAAATCTATCTAAAATTTCTCTTTGAATTAAATAAAAATATTTAATATTTGAAATATACCAAGAATTCCTCTTTTTCCATTTAAATGATTGAAGTCCAAATATGATGGGAATTCCTCTTTCATCATTTAGATTTATACATGCATAAAATAATTTTAACTAAAATTTCTCTTAAAAATTAAATAAAAATATCCATTAATTCTATTATACTAAAAATTTCACTTTTCTCATTTAAATGAGTGAATTCCAAATATGATGGGAATTTCTCTTTTATCATTTAAATTTATTCATGCATGAAATAATTTATCTAAAATATTTCTTTAATTTTAAATAAAATATCCATTATTTTAATATTTCAAATTTTCTCTTTCTTCATTGGAATACATGGATCTCCATTATCATGGAAATTCCTCTTTTATCATAAAAACAAAATTACTAAAAATTTCTATTTTTCTCTAATTAACTATTTATGCATAAACATTAAAAATTAATTTTCCATGGATATGATGAGAAATATTTATTTAACATAGGATGACTAATCCTAGAATATGGTAGGAAGTCCTCTATTCACATTATGCATAAAAATGATTTATGTGTTAATTTCTAAAATTTTTGCCATAGCTCCGCTGCTATTATTGATAATTTTTAATAATTTTAAAAAGCATAAGACTTAGTAATACACTTATGATAGATTAACTATCAATAGATCTAAATCCATATTATAGATCTAAATTATAATTTTATCATAATTTATGTAACATAAAAGCATTAAAAAGCCATTTCTTTAGCCTCTAATGCATGACTAGCATAGAGTTTGATTTTGGAACTAAGAATTGCTCCATGAGAAGCATCATTTAAAATAGAGAATTGGTCATAGGAATAACCATTCTTTGGGGAAGAGAGAGATATGCTTTAAAAACATCCTAAATTAAGCATAAATGTAAACTTTTTATGATTAATCCATTAGAATTCATTAGAGAGCTTCATTTGCATTGAAAAACCATTCATTTGAATACTTCTCAAGCTTGAGAGGGGTTGAGAAGTGAAAAACATTTAGAAGATTAAAGAAAAACCATAAAGTCACATCTTACCTCTTGTTTTACTTCCTTCTCTATTCTTAGGAGAGGCCCCCAACCAACCAATTGGTTAGTATGTTGACAGGAAAGCTCCAAGGAAGGTTAAAGAGAGAGAGAAGCTCCAATCTCTCCAAATTGTAGAGGATTTTTAGAGGATAATAGAAAATATGCTTATTCTAATGTAATACTGGCATGGCCTAGTTCACAGATGAGAATACAAAAGAATGAGGGTCTATTTATAGGTGAGGGAGGCCATTAACTGAGTCCAACTAAGTTCTAAAAATTTTTAGCTTCAGTTTGGCTGAATTTGGACAAGATTTGGACGAGTTTAGCTCCCTTTTTTATTTGGTTTGATCCATGAGAGAGGACAGATAAAAATATCTTAGTATTTTTTAATTTAAAACTCATTCATGTGTGAAATATGTGCCTCCTTGAAGTCTCCCCCTTTCCTCACCAAAATGTCAAATTTGTATTACTCCAAAATATCTCATTTTTTTAGTAATATCTCATAGGTTTTAACTAATAAACCTTGTACTCAGTCAACTCTTCATCTTATGTGGGCATTTACTCATTTTTGGGTATTTTTATTTATTTAGTAGATTTATCTCATCCCAACACTTGGATTAATCTTATTGGCCCATAGGAACCTTAATTTGACCATAATCTAAAATTTTCAAAAAATCTTAACCCTTAGGCTAAGGTCCTTTAAATCATTTTTTTATTGATTCCTAATGTACCTTGGAAATTTTATTTTGATTTTTTGTTTGAGGGAAACATATTTTTGATATTAGGAGAATTTGTTTATCCAAAAATATCTCAATATTGAATTACCATGTGAGATCCCGATCTCCACCGCGCAACGGATTCGGGTTACTAGCAGCGGAAGTAGCACATCATGCGTGGGTAGGGGTCTCACACTCGGGGCCTCGCCCACGGATATCCGGACAAGAGACTAATCCGTCGGTTTGTCCAAAACCGAAACCGGAAAAACTTCCTTTACCCGGAAAGCATGGGCGATTCCACCAGGATAACTCTTTACTCTAACGTAGTCAAGATCATTACGGATCAACTGATCTGACTGCACCTTTAACGGTACTTGGTCAAATCAAGGAAGAAACTTGCACTTGGATCATTGGGATCAACGCTTTTTTTCCCCATCAAGAGGCACAGCCGTTGATTCCTATCCATAGAACAATTTCTATTCGGGATTTACTTCATCTATCGTAATAATACAAATTAAATCTCGATTTACGGATCCATCAGTCCAGCCTAACCCCATCCGATCCCATGGGTTAGCCAACCGCCCAACCACTGTAGTGATGGGATCCAATTTGGAATTTGGTTAGGTTTTGTCCCGGGTACCAAGGAAAAGAGTTCCAAGGCCCCCTAGCCGGAATTTCATGCAAACATAAAACTAGCCACACCACTTACACACCCAATATGAAAATTGCCTTTTTCTTAGCATCAGCTAACTTTAAAACAATCCTTTAATGAAACCATAGTACCACTGATCACAATCTCCCAATTTATCCAGTTGATTCATAATTTCTCATCATTCCTTCATCAGAGTATCTATGGCATCATTGGCAACTAGAACGCTCACCACCTGTCCACACAGGGGCCGTTTCAATAGTTCTTAGTGCATAATACTCAACAATATAATCACTTATCAAGATGGACTCTCGTTGAAGATCAGCAAGATCAACCAACAGATCCATATAAAAGAGCCATGGACTCATCCGTTGAGGACCAGCAAGGTCAGTCAACCAGATCCATGCCCGGTTCCAGAAAACAACTCTTACTCCTTGTTCCAATATCTTCCTCGACGCACGCGTGGGTATCCTAGGCGACCCAGAGCCCGAGCACCGTATGGTCAGCACCCTCTAGGATCCTTCGCAGGTGACCTAGCGCTTCACTCATAGGCCGCTTCCTTGGTCCCTCATCCACCGTACCGGAAGCTCACCATTTTAATCGAACCGAGGCTGGTCAAGACCTCGGCCGACCTTGCTACGTGAGACGTCCTCCATTGACTCTCCGTCAGCAGTTGCAACTTTATCAGTTAGGTCTCCACGACCTTAATCACAAGACGGTCAAAATGCTTTCCCAGCATTCTTGACATAAAACAGCCATTTACAAACAGCATTTATAAATAGTTTACAAATACAATTTCTATGTTAACTCTCATTTTTCCACATTATCCCTCATACAATCCACATTACTTATTCCACCTTTCATTTATATGTGTACTCATCCAATCACATCATTTTCCATCTCTTCACTTCAGATTCCTTCACGTCACATATTATATATTCACATCCATATCCACATCCATACATCCACATCCACATCCACATTCACATCCATACATCCACATCTACATGCTTATCTCCATTTTCACATCCTCATTTATACATCCACATCCCATATCCACATTCATACATACACATCCATATCCGCATTCATACATACACATCCATATCCACATCCACATGCATACATTCATTATCACGTCCTCATTCATACATCCACATCCACATACATACATACATCCACATCCACATTCCCATTCACATCTATACATCCATATCTACATGCACATTCACATCCATACATCCACATCTATATCCTCATTCACATCCATACATCCACATTCATGTATCCACATCTACATGCATACATCCATACATACACATCCACATTTACATCCATGCATCCACATCCACATCCTCATTCACATCCATACATCCACATTCATACATCCTCATCCACATCCACATTCACATCCATACATCCACATCTACATGCTTATCTCCATTTTCACATCCTCATTTATACATCCACATCCCATATCCACATTCATACATACACATCCATATCCACATCCACATGCATACATACATCCACATCCACATTCCCATTCACATATATACATCCATATCTACATGCACATTCACATCCATACATCCACATCTATATCCTCATTCACATCCATACATCCACATTCATGCATCCACATCTACATGCTTATCTCCATTTTCACATCCTCATTTATACATCCACATCCCATATCCACATTCATACATACACATCCATATCCACATCCACATGCATACATACATCCACATCCACATTCCCATTCACATATATACATCCATATCTACATGCACATTCACATCCATACATCCACATCTATATGCTCATTCACATCCATACATCCACATTCATGCATCCACATCTACATGCATACATCCATACATCCACATCCACATTTACATCCATGCATCCACACCTACATCCTCATTCACATCCATACATCCACATTCATACATCCATACATCCACATTCATACATCCACATCCACATCCACATTCACATCCATACATCCACATCTACATGCTTATCTCCATTTTCACATCCTCATTTATACATCCACATCCCATATCCACATTCATACATACACATCCATATCCATATCCACATGCATCTTATCATATCTTATCACTTCCCATATCTTTTATGCATACCTCTATGCATGAAATTCAATTATGCTAAAAGTAACACTTTTATAATAAAATATTCAACTTTTATGCATACCTCTATGCATGAATATTAAAAATGATAAAAGTAACACTTTTAATATAAAAAAATTATCCTTTATGCATACTTCTATGCATGAAAATTAAAAATGATAAAAGTAACACTTTTGATATAAAAAATTTTCCTTTATGCATACTTCTATGTATGAAAATTAAAAATGATAAAAGTAACACTTTTAATATAAAAAAATTATCCTTTATGCATACTTCTATGCATGAAAATTAAAAATGATAAAAGTAACACTTTTTGATATAAAAAATTTTCCTTTATGCATACTTCTATGTATGAAAATTAAAAATGATAAAAGTAACACTTTTAATATAAAAAAAATTATCCTTTATGCATGATATTAAAATTCAATTTCTCCATGATTATAATGAAATTCTTTCAATTAATCTAGGATGATAATTCCTAGAATATGGTAGGAAGTCCTCTTTTTATGCTTTGAATGAAATTATTTTATGCATAATTTTTATAAAAATTTTGCCATAGCTCCGCTGCTATGACTGATAAATCTCAATTTTTTCTAAGGGATAAAGCTTAACATTAAGGAAATAATTAAAATGATCTCTAATTGGATCATTAATCTATAATGGATTGAATCATCAATATGCATAAACTAAAAGCATAGGAAAAAGCCATTAATTTGGCCTCAAGCATAGCTTAATCTTGGATTAAGGAAAAGCTTTATGAAAAGCTTCATGTGGATTGAGAATGGGTCATGAGTATGACCATTTCTTGAGTGAGAGAGAGAAATTACATAAAAACCATTAGAATTTAAACATAAATAAAAATTAACTTCAATAGCATTTATTAAATTATGTAACTCTTCACTACTATTCACCAATTAACTTTAATAGCATTTAAAAAAATCATACCAATTAAGCTTCTCAAGCTTGAGAGGGGTTGAGAAGAGAGAAACTTGAGAAATTATAGAAAGATCAATATTCACTAATTACCTTACAAATTGCTTGATTCTTTGTTCACGGTAGAGGCCCCCAACCAATCAATTGGTTAAGTATGTTGATGGAGCCACTAATGGGAATTGAAGAAAGAGGGAAGCTCCAAAAACTAGTGAATTATCAAATGAATTCACAGTTCTTGGCTTAGGTGGAGTAGAGTAACGATGCATAAACACTATATATTTTTCAACAAGGGGGAGGCTTCTATTTATAGGAAAAATTGAGCTCATAACCAAACAAACTGATTCTAGAATTTTCCAAATCAGTTTGGTCAATTTTTGACCATTTTTAGGTCAGTTAAGCTAACTTTTTGGAACTAGACTTGAATGAGGAGAGAGGAGAGATGAAATATCTCAATTTTTATGAGTTTAAAACTCATTCAAGCATGTGAAATATGCACCTCCTTTAAAGAACTCCCCTTCCTTACATATGTGTCATAATGGAATCATTTTAATATTGCTCATAGTTTTTTTACTAATAAACCTTGTACATTTTCAACTCTTCATCTTATGTGAAATATGCACCTCCTTTAAAGAACTCCCCTTCCTTACATATGTGTCATAATGGAATCATTTTAATATTGCTCATAGTTTTTTATTAATAAACCTTGAACATTTTCAACTCTTCATCTTATGTGAGCATTTAAGGGACTCCCCTTCCTTACATATGTGTCATAATAAAATCATTATATCCAAAATATCTCATATTTTTAATATTGCACATAGATTTTTACTAATAAACCTTGTACATTTTCAACTCTTCACCTCATGTGAGCATTTACTCATTTTTGGGTATTTTCTTTTTACAAGTTGGATTTATCTCCTCCCTACACATGGATTGATGCTATTGGTCCATAGGAACCTTAATTGGACCATAGTCTAAAGATTTCTGAAAATCTAGACCCTTAGGCTAAGGTTCTTCATACCTATTTTCAATTAATTCCAATTGCACATTGGAAAATTCTTTTTGAATTTCTGTTTCAGGGGAACTCATCTGAATTAGAAGAGATTTTTCTATCCAAAAATATTCAAAATCTAAATATTCTCTCTCTAGAATATTTTTCTCTCTCTAGGCGAAAACAGATAGAAACAAGGTCTTTATATTTCTGAAGAGGGATTGATTACAGGGAAAGATACTAGACATCAAAAAGGGGGTGGGGGAGGAATCTTACATACCACTCTCTAGAATATCTCAATTTTGAATTACCACTCTCTAGAATTTTTCATCTCACTAGGCAAAAACAAGGAAAAATAATATTTTCTTGTATTCCAAAATAGGGAATGATTACAAGGGATTGAAGTAGAGCTTATTCATTATTCAGGCTGAGGAGGAGGAATCTTACAGGAGCAGTACCAAGCAAAATGGTGCGTGCAAACGAGACTCTAGTCGCTTAGTACTGACCCTCATGAAAAAAATTACCCCAAAAGGGGGTCAGTACCAAGCAATATGGGGCATGTAGGGTGGTGCCACAACGAGACTCGTGTCTTGGTACTGACCCCATGAGTGAGTACCCAAAAGTGATATGGGGCCAGCACGGCTGAGAGTTAAGAATAAGTATCCTATCCCCAGAATTGATGAGCTTCTGGACAGGCTAAATGGAGCCCAGATCTTCACAAAGATAGATCTCAAATCACGGTATTACCAGATCAGGATTAATGATCAAGATATCCCAAAGACAGCTATCAATACTCGCTATGGGCACTATGAATTTACTATCATGCCGATTGGATTAACAAATGCCCCAGCTACATTCAATCGCCTAATGCATGACATTCTCAGAGAATACTTGGATGATTTTGTTCTTGTGCTTGGTTGATTAGAACCACTTGTGGTGTAGATTAGGTCATTTTTCTCCATTTTTTCTTATCTTTTCATGTGTGGAGCTCAACCTTCTCATGGTGGAGGACTTCCAGTAGCGTGTAGAGGGCATATCTCTCTGTCAAGGGAATTGTAGAGGAGGCCCGGGCGCATCAATTTGTACTGCCAATTGGTTGATTCATCGCTTCTCCATCGCGGCATTGCTTACTGTGTGCGCCGCCTACTGCTGCGCTGGCCGTACAGCCATACGACGGCTGTAGGCCACCATAAGGCAAGGAGCTTTAGGGCTATGGTAGCCCATTGAGTGGTGACCCCATAGCTCACGTTTGAGCTTCAACAAAGCTTCAAGGCACCGGCTGCAGACAAAAAACCAGGCGGTGGTCATCTTCTCCTTAAAGCTTTTTATTAAAGCTTCAATTTTGGTGTTTTTCTTGCTCAAATCACCTACTCCCTTTCTCTAATCATTCAAGTGGTTTTGTGAATAAGTGTAGCTAATCTTTCTCTTGATTTGAAGAGATTCCATCCACATGAGGTAATCCATAAGCCTCATGCTCAACAAGCTTCATCATCAACATCAATTTTCAAGCTTTCAAAGCTTTCAAAGTGTGCTTCTAAGCACTAATTGTGTTGTTTAACACTAATTAATCTATTAATCCAGCAAAGGAAAAGTGTTCTTAAACACTAATAGTGTTATTAAACACTAATGGTGAACTAATCACCAAAATAAGTGTCATTTGATACTAAAAATGTGCTTTTTAGCACTAATTGTGTTTTCTACACATTAATGGTGATATTAATCATCAACCAAAGTGTTGCTTAGCACTAAGGTGGTCTTAACCATCAAAGGAGGAGGTCATTTACATTAAAGAGGCTCTTCTTCATCAACATTGGAGGCCAGGCACACATCATAAGTGCCACATTACAAGTCTTCACATCGTCAACCCGTTTCTTCCAAAGAGAAATGGTGCAACCATGAACCAATTGTCTTCATCTCATGAGTCAAAGAGGTTGAAGATCTATGGTTTTTTCATCAACAAACTCAATATTTGAGTGGTTTAAACTTGAACACATGTACACTAAGTGTTCATCTTCAATGTTGTTGTGTATTATCCTTGAGGCCCTTGTTTGTAAGAGGCATAGGCATGCCATAAGCCATATGTTCTCATTTCCCAAGCCCAAGGCATGTTATTCCGTTGCATATTCAACACTTTCATCATCTAAGATGAGTTGTAAGGTTGAGCATAGCATCCCTAAGTGCTCTACCTTGTTGTTCGTCACATGATTTTAAGCATCTTTTGGCATTGTTTTTGTAAGAGGCATTGGCAACATTATGAGCCATGCCCTCTCCTTCTTGAGCCAAGGATAATGAACCTTATTGGTTTAAGCATTTATCTCAGCCACTTACTCACTCTCACTAAGCTTCAATCTTCAAACCCTAATGGGTATCATGTAGCTAACATGCACAAAAGTTGTTGTAATTGTGGAGTAGACACTGCCCTTGACCAATCCATAAGGCAAGTGGTAAGACCCTCCCTTTCCCTTTCCCATTTAAATCTACCTCATTACCCATGGAGGAGATATGGTATTCAAGGAAGCATCAAGCATGTTGGAGAAACATCTATAAGCAAACCACTTAAGCAATAATGACAGCCTGCTTTTGATCATTATGTGAGAATGGTCAAGGTGGAAAGCATATGGTGGAAGCAATGGCATGTATGTCTAAAGCATGTCATCTACAAGAAGTCAAGCAAACACACAGAGTTGGGTGCACCATCATTGAGGTGTACATCTTCATCGACAACAACTAAATACTTAGATGGCAACATTGTATTAGCCTCTAAGGCTCTAGGAACACATTTGTAAATCCTAGATAACCACACCTATATTCAAAAACCTTGTACGCCTAATGTTATAAAGGCATCCTATGTCCAATACCACCTATTCCATTCTTTCATAGTTGGTATTGAGGGGGGGTATTAAGAGACTAAGGTTATGTAGAAGGGGAAAAGAAGGGTGTGAGTGTGAATGGACTTGAGGTCCACTAGCTCACCTATTTAAAGGTGGAGCTAGGAGGCATTTTTGTATTGATGAGCAAGGCCTAGTTGTATTCATAAGCAACTTAATAAGCAAGATATCTTTCTTGTATTTTGTGAGTCTCTCCTATCCACACACTTGATCTAGCATGAGCACCACGTTTTCTCAACAACATATCCTTCTGGCTGTGCCATATAAACTTCCTCTTGTAAATCACCATTTAGAAATGCATTTTTCACATTCATTTGATGTATTTCCCAACCATTTGCTGCAGCCATAGCAAACAATGACTGCTTTCTCTGTTCCCATCTTTGCAACTGGACTAAATGTTTCATCATAGTCCAAGCCTTGGGTTTGTGCATAACCCTTAGCTACCAGCCGCGCTTTATGGCGCTCAATGGAACCATGTGATTTGCATTTCACCTTATAAACCCATTTACAACCAATGACATTTTTGCCTTGTAGTAAGGTAACCAAATCCCAAGTTTCATTATGGACCAATGCGTCCATCTCAACATCCATTGCCTTCTCCCATACATGCTTCCCAATAGCTCCTGTTTAGCATGTAGGTTCCACATGCTTCACCAAAGAGATCATATATGCATAATGCATAGCAATGTCACGATATGTCAACCTGTCAAACTGGATACCAGACCCTTTGGGATCTCCGCAATGCATGCGGATCACTCTGAACACTTGTCACTCTAGCATGTGGAGGCACATATCTATCCTAAATTACACTTGGTGTGTATAAAATTGGTATGCCAAGTTCCTCATCCAAACTTTTTGAACTTGACGACTCATAACATGTAATGCCAATTCCTTCAACCTTCTTTTTTCCTTTATCCATAGCACTACTCCCACTGCTCACACTCTCATGTCTCAAGTGTCCTGTCCATGGACGTATAGTGCTACTCTCAGACTCTGCTGGCCCAAACATAGAAATAGAACTTGTTTGTGGCAAGTTCACATGCACATCAGCATTAATGGAATCAATGACACCCTCATCCTTTGCCTTGTACCAACTAGCAAGCTCATCAAACACCACATCTCGTGAGATAACCACTTGCCTAGTATGTGGATTGTGACATTTATATGCCTTGCGATCCTGTGCATACCCAACAAAAATGCACTTTTTTGCCTTAGGTGCTAGCTTCTTCCTTCTCTCATCTGGTTCATGCACATAAGCTAAACACTTTGAGGTATCCAATGTCTGGCCTAAAACCTGTAAGACGCATCCTGGCATACTTCCATGTATGGCACCTGTGGGTGTCTTATTAAGTACATACACCACTGTGGCACCTGTGGGTGTCTTATTAAGTACATACACCACTGTGGCACACGCATCTGCCCACCAATAATAGTTTGGCATGCTCTTTTCATTGAGCATTGCCCTAGCCACATCACCAATGACTCTTTTTTTCCTCTCAGCGCAACACCATTTTGCTGAGGTGTGTACCTGCAAGTTAGTTGCCTTCTTATGCCATTCTTTCTCAAGAAGTTCTCAAAAGCATGTGAGGTGTATTCATCACCTCCATTTGTCCTCAAACATTTTATCCAAGAGCAATGTTACTTCTCTACAAAAGCTTTGAAGTCCATAAACTTTCCCAATACTTCACTCTTCTCTTTGAGAAAGTAAATCCAAGTCATTCTACTGAAATCATCAATGAATGTCACATAATACAAGCTGCCTTTAATGGATGGGTTTTGTGCAAGACCCCATACATCACTATGAACAATCTCAAGTGGCCTACTACTCATGTTGCCTTCTTTAGGAAATGGCAACCTTGCTTGCTTTCCAAACTGGCAAGCATCACAAACATGCATATTTCCATCATACTTGAATCTAGGCAGCCCACCAACAATGTCTCTTGCCTCCATGTTCTTTAACCTTTGTATGTTCACATGTCTAATCCTTTTATGCCACATTTCAATGTCTTGTACCACATTTTAGCTTTTAGAGAACATGGCCAATTTCAACTCAGGAATCCCAGCATCCAATACTTAAATAACCTGCCTTCTTTCTTGCCTTTGGCAATGACTCTACATCCATTTTTGAAATCCTCAATGAAGTAACCATGCTCATTGTGCAAACCTATAAACCGTGTTCAACCATTTGACTAACTGAGGCGCCAAACTCTTTGTAATAGAAGGCACATATAAGACATCTACCATAGACTTTGTTTCACCATTGTGCATCACCAATGGTACATGAGTGATAGCATGCTGGGAATCATCACCTGTCTCCACATAGCCTTTCACATCCATTGGCTTCATATGTTCAAACCATTCGCCATGACAAGTCATATGGTTTGATGCTCCAGAGTCCATATACCAAGTGTCATCACTGGCACCATGTGTCATCATAGATCCCACGACATGTTTCATGGTTGGCAAGCAAGTGATTTACACTGCCATCATGACTGCTTGATGCAAAATTTCCACCCATTTGTAAAATTTCCATCATGTTGTGCAAAGTTTCCACCATGTTGTGCTCTACCTACTCAAATCATTTTGTTTACGGTAGTAGTCACGTGCCATATGACCAATCTTTCCACAATAATGGCATTCCACATTTTGCATAGATGCTTGTTGGCCTTGCCAACGTCCTCTTCTCACGAGGATTACCTCTACCTCTCTGAGGTGTATATCGATGACCACCTCTAGCACCATATGAAGGCTGAAAATTCTATTGTGGTGACCTATCATGCCATCCACGACCTCGTGATGCAAATCTCCCCTTGCCTCTAAATCCCCTTTGTGAATAGAAAGCCTGATTCTTGCCATGATCATCATGGCTAGTAGATGCATCATGAAAAGAGTCACTGAGTTTGATTTCCTCAACAAGCAAGAGTGAAACCAATTCATCAAAATCTGGTAAACCTGTACTCCAAACAGAGATAGATGTATCAAAAGACTTGTACTCCTTGCCAAGACCACGCAAGGAAATGTCTACCAAATCATCATCAGGCATGGGGGCATTGATAGTTGCCAATGCATCTGCATACTTCTTTATCTCTTGTACATAATCATGAATACTCCTTCCTTTCCACTTCACATTATGATTTTGTTGTCTCAATTGAGACTTACAAGCACTAGTATCTGTATCAAATAGCTTTACCAAAGTATCCCATGTATCCTTGGGATTCTCAGCATCATGTATATGTATGAGTATAGCATCCGAGATAAATATAGACAAGTAATGCAAAACTTTGTATGCTCTTTCTGACCATTGTTTAGCTACAACTTGTTGTTATGTAGGTTGTCGGGGTGGATCCGCCGGCTCTGCTGGCTCCACACCTATAACAAGACTCCAAAATCCTTTTCCTTTCAAAAAGCTTTTAATCCTGTACTTCCATGCCTAGAAGTTCTTTCTATCCAACTTCTCACACCCACAATCTGTACTGGGTTGTGACATATTTGCTCAATGCAAATGCACCTTCCGCACATGTCCAATTTTGTAAATGAGCCTTCCTCAACTCAACCACACTCTAATAAGTGTTCCAGATACTCCAAAGTACTCAATGAACTTCACTGTTGATATAGAAAATCACACTAATTGCATTCAAATTGAACTAGCGTACGGAGTCCAAAGTACCCTATTTCAGTATACTTTCCAAGGCTTTAAATTGCAATATAGTGGTTCAATCAAGTGTGGATAACTTTCATTGACACCCACACAAGCTCAATGCTGCATATTAACACCAACCAGCGTGCATACATACCAGAAATATCAAATCCCTATCTCTGTTTTGCGAAAAACAAGTAATAAAAACCAATAGAAAAAGTGCTCTAATTTCGTCAATTCTTGTCCAAATTGAGGGACCAGGCATTCATTAGCGTAGCAATGATTTCTAATAACTCCATGTAAAATGAATTAGACCAATTGTAAAATTTGAGAGAGTAATTAGTCAATTAATGATCCTCTATTTCACTAATCGCTATTTATAGCCTTTTTAATTAGCTCCAAAATGCATAATTGCTCCAAAAAACCACATAGCAACCTTCTCCTCTGTGTGTATCACAAAATTGCTAAGAAGATTTTGAGATTAATCAACCACAAAGCTAGTATTTGACCTCCACTTTGCAAAATGATGAATATTCTGCCCTGTTTTAGCCTTCAGGCTGCGCCGCCTACTATTGGGGGATATGGAGAGTTGGTTGTGACTATTGAAGCTACATGAGGGTTCCCAACACTCCTAGGCATGCACTCAAGCCACCAATTGGTTGATTTTTGCAAGAGACCGGCTCCAATTGCATCAAAATTGAACCTCTATTCTCTATTTTTGTGAGGGCTTCAAAACAGTATTTTTCCAATCACTCCAATGCATCAAACTTGCTCTAAATTCATTCTAGGGCTTACACATGAGTTTCCAACACATTCCCATTTACCAGATACATAAATCTTTGCCAGATTTGCAACCATTTGCCTCAGTTTTCATGGTGGAATTGCCTATGTCTGCTGGGCAAGGGAAGTTTTTCCAGATTCGGTTTTGAAAGAACCGAGGGATTAGTCTCTTGTTCGGATATTCGTGGTCAAGGCCCCAC
This sequence comes from Cibotium barometz, assembly GCF_041138505.1. Classification (NCBI taxonomy): domain Eukaryota; kingdom Viridiplantae; phylum Streptophyta; class Polypodiopsida; order Cyatheales; family Cibotiaceae; genus Cibotium; species Cibotium barometz. Next base: position 47,262,297 of record NC_141072.1, read on the forward strand.
ATGGGAGACTCTGCCCTATGCAAGAAGTGCCACTTTCGCTGCTACAACTGTAATGCACTTTCCTTTGACACATACATAAGAGTAGCAAACCGCATGGTACACATGCTTGCAAGGTAATATGAACATACCAACAATAGACTAGTCTGCTTCAAATCCAAGGCCACACCCTAGGCAACTTTCTGTCACAAGCAGCATACTATCCTCATGTAGAAGAATCTTTGGCGGTTGTGGAATGATCATCATGCTACAGTTCTCTAACTTCACACCCATCATGAAAGCTCTACTAGCACCTGCTTTCTCTACAGCCTCATTCTTATGGTCTAAATCGGCCTACCAACACAGACAAAGAGGCAATGAACATGGCATGGAGTTTCTTCATATGTAGAAAATACATATGCCTTTGCTTTTTCTAGAGCTTCTCTAGTGATGTAAATTTTATCTTGAAGATACCGCTCTTCTTGTTCTTGTGCATCATGGGGCATGTTATTTGATGGACGCATCATGGTGTGGTATTCAATTGCACCTTCAATGTGATGCAAGATGCACTTTGTCTCCTTTACCTTCGTTTGTTGTTGTACGAAGAGAAGAGCTAGCAATGTAGCTTTTTTGATGCACTCAATATTCAGTAGATTGTCATCTAGCAATGTCTGTACCTAACCTGAGACCTCCACCTCTGCCCCATATAGGCTACCTTGTGCCAACAGAGTGCATGTGTCCTGAGATAGTGTTACACCACAACTCATAGATGACATCGACTGTACACCTGCCTTGCACATCACCTTGGTTCTTTTTTTGTGCAATTAACATTGACACTTGTCTTCTTAGCAATGTGCTCCGCAAATACAACCCACTTCATTAGGATCGGTGTGAGGAGGTCTATTGCTGTGAACTGTTTTTGTTTTGTGAAGATTATTGGTCTTCACCTAAGCTCTTCTCTTCTATAATCAACATAGACAACGAATCTATGAAATTGGGAATGTTTTTCCGAGTCTGAATAGACATCTTGAATGCCTTGTATTGTGGCCCGAGACCATGTAGACAGACTTCCACCTTATCATCATTATCTACTGAAACACCAATAAATGCAAAGGGATTCCACAATACCCTTGATCTTCAATGCATAATCATTCATAGACATACTCTTCTTCTCCACAATATGTTCATTCTTCAATTGTATCTTTCGTGCCTTGGTATTCGTTTCATAGAGTTTTACCAAGGTGTCCCATGCCTCCTTGGGGGACTTGGCATACACTCAAATGTCACCAACTAGTGACCTCAATGTGCATACATACACCCAATGGCAACTGTTTGACCTCCTTGTAGCACACACAATGTCTGCACAACCAATCTGTCTTCCTGCAGTTCTTAAAACAGAGTTCTGCATAGAATTGATGACTTACCCGCACAGTGCTCAAAATCGCCTGCTTTCTGAAAACGGAGGTCCTAATGCACCCGAAACGCATTTTAGGCCTCATAAATTCAGTCCGATAGGAAAATATAGAATAAAGCTCCTCAATCAGAGATCATTGCCGGTGCCTCCCTGACAAGGGTGTAGTCACCAACACAAATAGGGAAGAGTAGATGTAGCTCTTACCCTCATACTGCTTCTTGAGCTTCTCTTGCTTGCAGCTCAGCCCTTAGCATGAACCAAGCTCTGATACCATGAAAAGATGCAGGGGAGAATAGATCTTGAGCTCTTGCAAGCACACACACACTCACAAAACCCTAAAAGAGAGCACACTAGGTGAGAGGCTGAAAATCTTCTTCTTCTTCTTCACACAACACTCAACATACCATATACAAAGATAAGAGTACACACAATATGAAAAGTTACTCAACCAAATACATACTAGGGTTCTCTATAGTGTGAGCCCAACTAAATGAGCTGGCGTTATAACTATGCCAGCACTCTCTAGAATGGCTGTCACACAGCCTATCATCCCACTCGCCGCATATCACCCATGATCTCACAAACCATGCCATTGGTGTAAGTGTGGGGCCTATCCCCGAGGCGGTTCATCAGTGTCCATCACCTCACTAGATGAGCTCGATATCTCAACACCAACATGGCCAATCGAGCAATGTCATCCCCTATTTTAACTAAACCTGGTCTTTCAAGACTCTTCATTTCCTTGAGCCACTCACCATGACTTGTCATGTGGTTCGAAGCACCTGAATCAAGATACCATACATCATCCTTACATGCCGCTACATCATTTCCAGACACAGCATTAACCACATGTTGCATAGCAAACAACCTCTCATTATCCTCATTATCTCTGCTAGAGGATGCATAGTTGTTTTGCTACACTTTTCCATTTCGCATGTCAGTCTACTTCTTATAGTAATCTGCTTGCACGTGCCCAAGCTCACCACAGTAAAAATAGCCTCGTGTATCATTTTGCTGCCTTTGCCAATTACCACGACCCTCGTTGACTCCCCCTACCTCTAAACTGGCCTCTTCCACCTGTATATTGTTGTTGTGAATCCTGGGACTCTTGTTGCTGCTGTTGACCATAGTTCTGATTATCTATTCAGCCACCACCTTGGCCATGTCCACGACCTCCACCTCGTCCTCTACCTGCACTTGTGTAGAAGGCCTACTGCTCTCTGAACTGTTTCTATTTCGTGAACACTGTTGATCTTCACCCAAGTTCTTCTCTTCAATGATCAACATTGACACCAAATCTATGAACTTGGGAATGTTCTCTCGAGTCTAAATAGACATCTTGAATGCCTTGTATTGTGCCCACAGACACACTTCCACCTTATCATCAACAGAAACACCAATTGATGCAAGGGATTCCACATGCCCTTGATCTTCAAAGCATAATCATTCACAGACATATTCTTCTTTTCCACAGTATGAAGCTCATTCTTCAACTCAATTTTTTGTACCTGGGTCTTGGTTTCATACAGCTTCACCAAGGTGTCCCATGCCTCCTTAGGTGACTTGGCATCCTATATACGCCCAATCATAGTGTCTTGTATGCTGATAGAAAGCCAATACATGACTTTCCTTGCTCCTTCAATAGCCCATGAGCCAAAAGAAAGAGGAGTTATGAGCCCCATACATTTGGAGTCTCCATATCCTTCATCACCATCCTCCACTACTAGTAGCGATGAGAGAGAGAGAGAGAGAGAGAGAGAGAGAGAGAGAAGCATGTTCAGCCCTGCACCTCCTGCAGCCGCCTGCAAGTAGTCCTCCTATGCATGTAGTTGCTGCAGCACCAGCCGACTCCTCCCAAAGTGGAACCCCCCGCCAAAAAAGAGTAACCCCCCCAAAGGTCCATGATCTCCAAAAAAAAAGGTTCTTTTGTATGTTGGTTTTAAACCTTTGTGCCCCCCCATGGGGTTATGAAAAAGGACCTTATTAATACCTAGGGTCACCTTGCCCAAGTATGCACCTTTAATAAATGTCCTACACATTGACCACCATGTGCAATGTTCACTAGCTCTTTCCATGCTCTCCAAGTCCCCTAGGGTTAGGGTTAGGGTTAGGGTTAGGGTTAGGGTTTACAAGCATAAGCCAGGGATACACTGTACGTGACGAATTGCCAAAAATACACAGGGCCGTGGCATACCCCCCTCTTGAAAAATGGCAAGCGTCCTCGATTGCATCCTGGTGATACAGCATGGCATCAAAGCAGAACCACACTAATAAACGAATGTTGCCCATACAACAAAATATCAGCCATGTGATCCAAAAAAGAGTGCAAAAGTATAATATGGCAAGATCACTAGATAAGCAGATGTACTGTCAGTTGTCAGTACATTTGCGTGAGACAAAAGCTGCACCAATTGACCCCTCTAGATGACATCTGAGCCTGTCTATAATAGGGCAGCGGAGGTGCTGACCCCCTCTTGAGCATCAAGCAATGCTCCAAACCTATGCTCTGCTGAACCTCTCTCTCTCTCTCTCTCTCTCTCTCTCTCTCTCTCTCTCTCTCAAATATCTTAAAAGTTTGAATTCATAAACATGGATTGTTGCTAAACTTGCAAAACTCATGATACAGAAGGCAGTGTGAGACTTGTGTGTGACAGGATCCTTAATTACGAATACTTCCGTTGCATGTTACACCGGCTGAGCCTCATTCGATACACTGAGGCTTTAAATCATAACCTTAAGCCGTTGACCCTCAGACACCTGATCATAGATCCTACCAAATTCCTCATCCCCCGTATACTACTCTTTCATCTCATCAAGCTCATGATGATAAGCAAGTGAAACTATTGAGATGTGGCATGCAGGGGATCGATCATAGTAATCACAACCTTAGGCTACAATGAATGGTTACAACAATGAAGATCTATCAATAGATCTGTGATGCGGTCCTAGATGAGGATCCTTCTCGGGATGAGAGAGATAGGTTGAATCCTAATGATGAGGACTATTCCCTACTCCAATGCTGAGGTCCACCACTTGAATGCCAGTTTTCCTCTATGCAAGAGGGTAGGGAGATGAACTATGTGTTGAATATGCTGTCCTATACTATTGATCTGCTTCTCCTTTGCTCCCTAGATGATTATGTTGAAATGATGCAATGGCTTATATATGCTATAAATGATGCTGGTTGGGAACATAAACTGTTGTTGGCCAGGAGTTAATGCTCACGACTGCTATAAATATTCCTTTAATGTTGTCGTCTCTATTGTAGAGATGTCGACAGCGCAGCTGGTCATAACAACCCGACTTGGTGCCATAAATGCTCTAAATGCTAGAAATGCCTTATGTGCTGAAGATAGGGCTTAACCAGTCCCATACATGCTAACAATGCTTGGACAATACTTGGATATTGACTGCTAAATGTATGAATAGTACCCGATTAAATGTTTATAATGCCTAGATGATGCCATGTCACTTGTACACACCTAGGTGTGCACATGACATGAGACCTGTGGCTTCCTTGAGACAAAGTATCATCTACCACTCTTTTTGCCTTTCACATGCACAATCTAAAAGTGGAACATAGATAAAAAGTTGGCCCATCTCATATGCTTCTCAGAAAGCTTAGTCTCCCCTCCCTCACATTCATTGCTTTGTGCCTCTTGCATGCCTTAGTGCCTCTGCATTTTGGCGATATTAAGAGCAAGTCCATACCAGCATTTCTCTCCATCTCTCTCTCTCACTCTCTCTCTTGTGTTTCCACTTTCTCATCTTCCAGATGCATTCCTTCAATGTGCATAGGTTAAGAACTAGTGGGTATTCATGGCAAGCTAGATTGAGAATTTTGATTACATTGATAGTCATAAATAGAGTTCAATCGAGTTTACTTGTGTTTGATTCCTCTCTCACCATGGACTATGGGTGCAGTTCTTCCACTTCCTTGTGTACCCATGGGGGACCTAGGGAAGGCTAGCTTCTTGATAGCTATCAAGAGGATATTACGATCATTAGGCCACTCCAGTGAGGAGAGATCGAGGAGGATTTGGAAGAGTATCAAGAGGATATTATGATCATTAGGCCACCCAGGGAAGACTGGCCTCACTCGCACAAGGAGCTAAATCAGGACATGAGAGACAACTCTTAATGTTGACAGGTATCTTTTGTTTCTTCACCATTTAAGATAATTTTTATCAATGTCAGAGATTTAATTTCCTGTCACTTGTTTTGTAGAGCTAGACATGATGTTGCCATTGCATCAGACACAACCACGCAAGGACAGGTGATCCGAGAGGAGGTATTTTTCATATCACCATAGATTGATGATAATATTTATCAATGTCGGTTATTTAATTTGCTATTATCTATTTTGCAAGGATACACAGGATCCCCCTGACAATCAGCCATTTAGAGAGGTGTGACATAGAGAGAGGTATGAAACTTGATTAACGTTGTTTTGTATTTATTAATATTTAGGGATTCTCTTAGTACAATTTTTAATTGCATACAATATGCATTGTAGTTCTAGCATACATGGTTCTCGTCACACCATGGAGACTCCACCGATCGCGCCCGCTTCTCTGGTAGATGCACCTCCACGACGCACCTGTATAGGTGACCTACACGTAGAGTGCATCATCGACGATAAACATCGACGATGATGGTAGCATCGTTGTGTCAGGGGGCACCAGTCTTTCATCATTAGATGAGAGATCTTGTAGATCTCTACATGCCACATATACACATATTATGGGCGTAAGTGAATTTGACTTGTTCTCTTTAGATGATGATGACCGTATTTTTAATAATGTGATTAATAAACACAGTTTATATTTAAATTCCAATGATTAGGATGAGACAACAAAGTAATATGTGATCACCCAATTGGAGAGAGGGTTTGGAGTGGGATGGAGCCGCAAGGGGATCCTTTTAGAGTTTGCTATGTTATTATTGAGACATTGACGCAATATGCACGATAAGATAATACTATTTTTTTATTGGATATAGACATATACATATTTGGTGATTCTATAATGTTTGTGGTTGAAAACGTATGGAAAAAAACTATGGCCCTAGAATAGTAGTGTACCTTTTTTGTATGTAGATATTTGAGTAAACTTTGCATGTAGTTTTCCCGTTCATCTGCACACATTGTGTCTAAAGAACAGAGTCTATGGGGAATTGAACCCCAATACATAGCCAATATGGCTAGATCACCAAGAGACTCGCAAACCCTAAGGTCCATGTTAGTAAATTTCTCAATAAAAAGAAAACATATATAAAAACACTTTTAAAAAATCACTTACCAACCTATTAGATATATCCACTTTTGGTTGCATTAGATGCCAACCTATTGAATAAAATCCAAAAGACAATTTTGAAGCCATTATATCATCCAAACATGAAATCTATTAGACAAAGTCATCGTTGTCTCGTGTAGCTTCTTGTACTTCCTCTATTGGGAGCTCTATGTTAGGTGGGATAGACATAGCTATTACTCGCTCTAAGCCACTGTTCAATATATCTTCATATCTCTCATGCTCTTTGGATATATCTTCTTCTTTTCATATCCTTCTTTAAATTCATCTTGTTCATTTTCTTCTTCTACCTAATCTTCCTCATATGATATTACATGTGCCCCGACTCCAAAATTTGCACTTGAATCCTCAGTCATCACTATAATATCTGACAATGAGGAGTTAGTGTCGTAAAAAATTCATTGACCACATGTATTCACATGCACTATCTGCCACCATGGATTCCCATTTGGATCCTTGAAAAAAATGCTTGTTGAGTGCTCTAGATAAACATAAGGTTATTTGGTGTTCCACAATAATCTTGATGAGTCGATAGACCAAAAACCTATGCATTCTTTTCTCATGGTAGCGTCTCTATCGTTGTATATTGCACGAAACCAATGAACTTTTGAAATGACATGTAATGAGAAAAGTATGGTATTAAACAAGTTTCTTATATGTCATTAATAAAATTGATTCAATTCTTGATTGATTAATACCTTCTTCATGCAACCATAGTTTACTTCATAAATGCTTTCTATTTCTCCAACATAACCGAGGTCATCCTCGATGAGGTTTGTGTCACGAGCACTTGCACACACGAGACAGTTGTTGGAATTTGGCAATCATACACGAGTCATGAGTAACTTTAGTATCATCTATTTGCTTGACGCGAAGATGTTGGGCATAGGTGAAAGATCCCTGCCCCCTCCGCACAACGAATTCGGGGGTGCTAGCAGCGAGGACATAGCACTTCTGGTGCAGGGCAGAGCCTCTCACTCGGGGCCTCTCCCACGGATATCCAAACAAGAGACTAATCCCTTGGTTTATTCCAAAACCGAACTCGGATAAACTTTCCTCACCTAGAAAGCACGGGCGATTCCTCCAGGATATTTTTATTCTAACGTAGTCAAGAGCCTTAACTAACCAAATTGATCCGACCGAACCAGTAAGTCACATGGTCAGATCAAGGAAGAGACTTGCACTTGGATCATAGAGACCAACGTTTTTTTCCTCGTCTCACAAGAGGCACAGCCGTTGATTCTTTTCCATAGAATAAGGACTATGCGGGATTAACTTCATCTATCGTAACATAACATAATTGAGTCTCATTTTAGGAATCCATCAGTCCAGCGTAACCCCATCCAGTCCCATGGGTTAGCCAACCGCCTAACCACTGTAGTGATAGGATCCATTTAGGAATTTGGTTATGTTTTGTCCTGGGTACCAGGGAAAAGAGTTCACAGGCCCCCTAGCTGGTGCTTCAAGCCAACTTCAAGATAGTCACACCACTTACACACCCAATATGAAATTGCCTGTTTCACAGATTCAGTTGTCTTTAAAATAATCTTTTAATGAAACCATAGTATCATTGATCATAATCCTCCAAAATATCCAGGTTGAATTCTAATTTCCAATCATTCTTTTATTGGTGTACCTATGGCATCATTGGCAACCAGAATGCTCACCACCTGTTCACTCAAGAGCCTTTTCAATAGTTCCTAGCTCATACGTACCCGAAAATATATTCACTTATAAAAATCCAAATGGACTCTCTGTTCAAGATTAGCAAGATCAACCAACAGATCTATATAAAAGAGCCATGGACTCATTGACCAGCAAGGATAATCAACCAAATCCATGCTCGAGTTTAGAAAACAACTCTAACTCCTTGTTCTATTTTCTTCCTCGACGCACGTGTGGGTATCTTCGGTAACCGAGGGCCCAAGCACCGTATGGTTAGCACCATCTAGGCTCCTTCGCAGGTCACCTAGCGCTTCACTCATAGGCCACTTCCTTGGTCCCTCATCCACCGTACACCGGAAGCTCAACATTTAAATCAAACTGAGGCTGGTTAAGACCTTGGCTGAGCTTGCTACGCGAGACATCCTCCGTTGACTCTCCGTCAGCTGTTGCAACTTTTTCACTTAGGTCTCCACGACCTCATTCACAAGATGGTCAAAATTCTTCCCCAGCATTCTTGACATAAAACAATCATTTAAAAGTAGGTCATAAATATAATTTCTAACAAACTCTCATCTTTCCACATTATTTCTTGTTATTCCACATTCTTCTACATCAATTCACATTGCTTAATCCACATCCAATCATATGTATTCTCATCGTCCTTCATCCATTCTCATCTAGTCACATCATATTACATCTCATCACATCTATCCTCATCACATCTCAACCATTCACATCTACACATATCCATATAACATCACATCACATCCATTCACATTGCATCTCATCCATTCACATCTATCTCGATTCACATCACATCCATTTCACATCACATCTCATCCATTCACATCTATCTCGATTCACATCACATCACATCTCATTCATTCACATCTATCCCAATTCACATCACATCATATCCATTCACATTGCATCTCATCCATTTACATCTATCCCGATTCATATCACATCACATCACATCCGTTTCACATCACATCACATCCATTCACATCACATCTCATCCATTCACATCACATTCACGTCCATTCACATCTATTTACATCACATCACATGTCATCCATTCACATCTCATCGTATCCATTCACATCCATCTCATTCATTACATCCACATCACATCACATACATTCCATCCACATTACATCACGTCCACATCTCATTCTCATCCATTTACATCACATCACTTCCTTTCACATATCATCACATCTCATCACATTATTCACATCCACATCCATTTACATCACATCACATCCCATCCACATCTCTTCACATCCACATCCACATCCACATCCATATCCATTTACATCACATCACATCCCATCCACATCTCATCACATCCACATCTTATCACATCCTATCACATTGCATTCACATCTTATCACATCGTATTCTCATCTTATTCACATCTTATCACATCGTATCACATCGTATCATCACATTACATTCACATTCTCATCTTACAGCACATTCACATCTTATCACATCCTATCACATTGCATTCACATCTTATCACATCGTATTCTCCTCTTATCACATCGTATTCTCATCTTATTCACATCGTATTCACATTTAGTAACATTTTCTACTTTCGATACACCGATGGGACTTTTTTTAAATTTCTGCCAATTGCTTGGCCTAGTTAAAGGTACTTTTTCTCGATGGATATTTGCATATTCTTTCTCAAATTTCTCAAGTGAAATATATTCAATATTCTTCTTTTGAGTAAAAGATTCATGGGTTTTACAAAAATCAATTCTACCCATATTTCCCAATAATGCTCAAAATTCCACTTTTGATAAATACTCATAATTTGAATTATGCTAAAAATTCCTCTTTTTCCATTTAATTTCTTGGATCTCAAATATCATGGAAATTCCTCTTTTTGCATTTAAATGATTGAATTCCAAATGTCATGGGAATTCCTCTTTTATCATAAAATAAATTTATCTAAAACTCCTCTTTTCTTTAATAAAAATATCCATTATTTCAAATATGCCAAGAATTCCACTTTTACCATTTAAATGATTGAATTCCTATTGCCATGGGAATTCCTCTTTTATCATTTAAATTTTCTCATGCATAAAATAAATTTATCTAAAATTTCTCTTTAAATTAAATATTCATTATTTTAACATACCAAAATTTCTCTTTTTCCATTTAATTACATGGATCTCCATTATCATGGAAATTTATCTTTTTGAATAAAAATAAAAAATACCAAAAATTTCTTTTTTTAAAATTAATTATTTATGCATAAATACTAAAAAATGGTTTCCCATGAATTTGATGAAAATCATTCTTTTAGCATAGGATGTCCAATCCTAGACTATGGTAGGAAGTCCTCTTTTTACATTATGGATAAAACTAAGTTATGTATTAATTTTTAAAAATTTTACCATAGCTTCGCTGCTATTGTTGAAATATACAAGTAAATAGGGTGTGTGCGGGAACAAGCCCTTAGCAAGAGGCTGTAAAAGAGAATCTGTAAATGTGAGAGAAGCTGTGAAAAGGTGAGAAGTATCTACTAGGAGAGAATAAAGGGTAGCATGATAAGATTTAGGAGGTGTGGAGATATTCTGGGAAGAGGTTGAGAGAATCAAGCAAAAGAGGTGGAGTGAATCAAGGAGAGATCAGTGAGATTATATGCTTGGATGTAAACTCTATAAATTGAGGCATTGGCCTAATGAGATTTTGCTAGTTTTTTATTATCCATGCCTACATTAAGCTATCAATAATTGCACAACTAATCACATCTTAATTATCATCTAATCTCTTTTCTAATGATGTTGATTCTAGCATTTGATCCACCATATCTCATATCACATTGCTGCAAATTTAACATGGTATCAAAGCCTAGCTTAGAATCCATCAAATTAATGAGCCCATTATCTTGCTAATCACCTAGCTAATCAAGATTAGTAGATAATTAAGTTTTTTACCTCTTTTTCAAAGAGCTTCTGTACCCCCAGCTGGTGGAGGGGCTTGATCTCCCTCTAATCTTAACAATTGCCTCCAAGCTCTTAGCCACAAGCCCCAAGCTTCAGCCCATCAAGACAAACTAGCAAACCGCCAGTGCACACTACACAAATTCGTGTTTTTTCCAGTGCCTTTTTTTCTGAAGAAAATGGAGATCCTGTCTGCACCAAGTACAATGGCTCTAATTCCTCTTGGCCCTAGGGGTTTTCAAGGGTGCTCTACAAGCTAGTGAAGACAGTTTTTTATTTGATCAAGTCTACAGTGAGATCTAAGCTCTTTATCAAATCTGCAGGGTGACTTTGGTAAAACAGCGAGTAAGCATTCAATGTTTGGTCAAATCTTATGTTTCTTGGCTTAATCCTCTACTAGACTAATTTCTATTGATGGACTTGAAAGGATTTGACTCATTTGAACTCTAAGGCCCCAGATCTGGACTCCCCACATACTCTATTTTTTGCATACAAAATAGAGGATTAGTTTACTAATCAGTGATTAATCAGTATACTAATCACTATATTTTGGTACAATTGAGGGTTCAAATTAACCATTGGGTAACTGATACAGATCCCTATAACTTCAGATTGTAATTCAAAGATGGTTTGATACTCTAACCATTCCGTACATATATTTGTTACCCTTGGTTTAATGTAATTTTTGGTGAATTATGCTGATAAATCTATTGTAATCATCACCTAAACACCAGATTGAGTTGTAAAAGGGCAGACACTGCCCTTGAATCTTGAAATTGGATCAAGAGGTAAGAACCCCTTCACATCATGAGAGTATGGCACAAGAGATAGGTGGGGAGCAGTTTTACACATGGCAGACAAAAACCATGTATCTGCTCATGAGGAAAAATATGTGGGGGCTAGTTGAGGGAAGAGATGAATGCCCAGAGGTGAGAGGGAAAAATGAGTGGAAGAGTAGGAATGAGAAAGCATTGGGGCTTATCGCACTCAGTTTAAATTATGAAATCATTCATCACATCACAGGGATACATGGGATGAACTCAATAAATTATCGGCACTCAAGAAAAAAATTCAAAGATAAATCTATTAATGCAATTCTACAAACTGGATATGAAAGAAAGTGAACCTTTAATCACACACTTGAACAAATATAAAAGCATTAAGCAACAACTGTCACCTACTATTGGCAAAAAGGTAGAAGATGATGAGGCACTAGCACTGCTTCTGAAGAGTGTGGACAAAGGTGAATATGAAAACATTGTAGCAACATTAAACAATGTACCTAAATTGAAGCTGCATGAGATAGAAGGAGCTCTACTAGAGCAATCTTCAGACCAGAGTCAAAGAGAAGAAATGGCTGGACTCAACAACTCTGCTGGAGAATAAAAAGCATTCCTAACCCGAGGAGGATTCTCTTGAGGACGAGGACGAGGAAGAGGCAGAGTAGGAGGAAGGACCTTCACTTGCCACCACAACTGTGGAAAGCCAGGACACATGGCAAGAGACTGCTATAGTAAACCCAGTGGAGAAGGAACGACATTGGCAAACTTCATGGAGGCTCCTAATAGGGAAGTGAAGTCAGATCATCTTTTATGAGAGAGAGAGAGAGAGAGAGAGAGAGAGAGAGAGAGAGAGAGAGAGAGAGAAACCCCACATGATTAATCATTAGAATTCTTATAGAAAGCTTGATTTGCATTGAAAACAATTAATTGAAACTTCTCAAGCTTGAGAGGGGTTGAGAAGTGAAATCTTTTGAGAATATTAATGAAAACCATGAAATTACTTCTTACCTCTTGATTTGGCTTGCTTCTTTATCTTAGAAGGAAGCCCCCAACCAATCAATTGGTTTAGTATGTTGAGAAGAAAGCTCCAAGGATTGTTGAAGAGAGAGAGAAGCTCCAATCTCTCCAAAAGTAGAGGATTTTTAAGGGATAATAAAAAATATCATTATTTTAATATAATACTAGCATGGTATAGTTCACAGATTTTATTTGCAAAAGACTAAGGATCTATTTATAGGTGAGGGAGGCCACAAACCAAGTCCAACTGGGTTCTAGAATTTTTCGGGTTTAGTTTGACTCAATTTGGATAAGATTTGGACCAATTTGGCTCCCTTTTTTATTTGGTTTGATCCAGGAGAGAGGAGAGATAAAAAAATATCACAATTTTTTGAATTGAAAACTCATCCACATGTGTGAATTAGGTGCCTACCTCAAGAGTCCCCCTTTCCTTACCAAGGTGTAAAAAATGCATCATTATTCCAAAATATCTCATTTTTTTAGTAATATCTCATAGTTTTTAACTAATAAACCTTGTACTTAGTCAACTCTTCATCTTATGTGAGCATTAACTCATTTTTGGGTATTTTCTTTTATTCTTTGGATTTATCTCATCCCAACACTTGGATTAATCCAATTGGCCCATTGGAACCTTAATTGGACCATAATCCAAAAAAATTTGAAAATGTAGACCCTTAGGCTAAGGTCCTTTATACACATTTTCAATTAATTCCAAATGCACATTGGAAAGTTCTTTTTAAATTTTTGTTTCAGGAGAATCCATTTTAGACACTAGGGGGATTTTTATATCCAAAGATATCTTAATTTAGGATTATCTCTCTCTAGACTTTTTCATGTTTCTTCTCTCTATCTGTCACAACTCTCTCTTCCTCTCCTCTCTCTCTCTCTCTCTCTCTCTCTCTCTCATGATACACTTCACAATTCTCTCTCTCTCTCTCTCTCTCTCTCTCTCTCATGATACACTTCACATCTCTCTCTCTATCACGATAGGTGTGTAGATGAGGAGTGCTTTAGGATTACAAAACATTATTTTCCTCTCTTTAGGAACTCACAAAACTATTAAAAATGTCATCTAATGTTCCCTCTCTCTCTCTATCTGTCACACCTCTCTCTCTTCCTCCCCCTCTCTCTCTCTCTCGTTCGATAATGTATACACTTGATAAGTAATAATGCACTTGTTGCGGTTGTCTCACGTTCGATAATGTATTGCATGATGTTGAGTTCAGTAATATTGTTTGATATTCTGTTTTTGTTTGATCATTGATAAGTAATGATACACTTGTTGCTGTTCTCTCACGTTTGATGATGTATTGGATGATGTTGAGTTCATTAAAATTATTTGATATTCCGTTTTTGTTTGAACATTGACAAGTAATGATACACTTGTTGCTGTTCTCTCACGTTTGCTTGATGTTGATTTCAGTAATGTTTGATATTCTGTTTTTTTGTGTTTAGTGATATTTGCTAGATTTACGAAGACGACCAACATGCTTTTCCCTGATGAGCGTAAAATCGTTCTGCGAGCAATTCGCATTGAAGCAGTCATCACAGTGTCACAATGTGCTGATGATGTCATCAAAAAGATCAATGAGTCTGAGATACTCATGCGAGATCTAATAGACCAGATATGGGAAAATACACAGCGTCGGCTTCGAAGCGGAGGCAACGCTAAGTTGCTTGATAGACAGAAGATAGCAGATTTCAACCATCAACATATAACACGAACCATTTTGGGGAGCATGCGTGTAGCATGCAGTGATCTTAGAGATGCTGCCCGCCTGAAGCTAATATGTAACGTCTACGGTTATGGGACGTTGTATGGAGCGAGCAAAGAGCCAAGAGCAAGCGCATGAAGGCGTTGGATGCAAAGTCCCTCCCCAAAAGAGTGCGCATTGCCCAGGATGTCGCTGCAATGTCCAGCCAGGCAGATGCAAGTGGTACAGGTGTCATTAATCGTATCATCTACAATTCTATGTGCACACACCTCATTGGCATCCCGCACGAGGCTCTGTTCGAAGGGCGAACAATTGGCTCGGGTGTTTTTGGCACAGTAAAAGAGTATACAGTTAAAGGTATATCATTTTTGCTGGAGCACATTACTTTTTGCGGAAAGCACTACAAAGGAGAAGGCAGCGCCAAGTTCGAGAGCTTCCAGGCAGAGCAGTGCATGCAGGTTCTACACCCATCGATTGTCAAGTGTATTGCCTTCACAAAAGAATCTCCTTGGATCACTATTTTTCCGTACTATAATGGCGGCTCGCTTGGTGATACTCTTCTGAAGGTTCCCTTCAGATTCAGTGAGTTCACCAGAGCAATTTTTCGTTTGGATCGAGGATGGAGACAATCCCCGCCTGATAATATTCCTTTAAGTCATCTAGAACTTTCTAAAATAAAACAAATAGTAATAACCATGCCACATATTATGCATGCCCTGGTGGAAGGCCTAGCGGCAGCACATCTGGCAGGAATTGTACATACCGACCTACATCCATTCGATGTAGTGTTGGATTTTACAAAAGAGTTAAAGCCACGCATAGATATTATCAATTGGGGGTTACTGCTGAAAGCGTCCAAAAAACGGGTGTCTCTCAGTTTTGTATTTGAAGCAGACAAGAACCCTGAGAAGGTGGCACAGGCGATCTCCTACGCAGACAGAGAGCGAAATAAACGGCCGTGGATATCCTCGGAGCTTTATGATCCGTTTTTGGCAGATGCATACACTCCTGCATCTGATGTTTTTGGCTTGGGATATTTATTACAAACTTTATATGACTTTTGGAAGAAAGTACAAGAGTTGTGGATGGATAATAGTTCCTATGACAAAGTTACCATGGATACTATTATTCATAGAGTCAAAAATTGGATGTTTCTGCCTAATCGCGATGAGCGAAAATCAATTTTGCAAGTAGTTGAATTTTTTAGATCACTAAATACTGACCCAACGAGGGCACAACGTCCTCTTGTAGAGCTATCGGTGTCATTCACCCCAATTTTGTAATGATACAGTATCAGGAGATTAAGTTTCAGGAATGGCATTTTGTTTCTCTCTTCAAAATTTGATGTGTCCATTGTTTGAAATATTATCTCATTGAGTCTTTGCAATATCTCTCTCCTCTTGTGGTGTTTAAGTTTATGTTTTCTCTTCAAAATTTGATGTGCGCGCATTGTTTGAAGTATTTTTGGAGTCAAGTGGATATTTCTCATTGAGTCTTTGCAATACATATCTCCTCTCGTGGTGTTAAACTTTAAGTTTTTGAGAGTAATGGTCAATTTATCTTACGTTGATCTTTACAGTTCATTAAAATCCTAAAGTCATTTATGTTCATGCAGATATGGCAAAGGCGCAAGCAAACGAGCATCAAGAGTTAGCCAAGAAGGCATATGAGTGAATGAAGGCCCTTGCACATGGCCTGACAGCCCGCGAAGCTACAAGAACAGCGTTGTCGAAATGGACAAATCCTACTTATGCCCAATGGAAAGACATAAACAAACGCGTAACCACAGAGATGATAAAGGAAATATGGCCATGTCCAGATGGCGAGATTAAGAAGGGAAGATGGAAGATTTCACCTTGCACTCACAATGATATCAAAACTAATGTCGAGCACATTTTCTTGGAGGTGTACGGTCGTCCTCTCCATAACGCCGACGCTCCACTCTATTTTGCTAAGATGCTATATGCTCAATTTATCCTAGAAACTCCAGTGGACTTCGCCTCCAGAGAGGCCACTGTCAACACCCACGACATACGTGAAGAGACAGTGACATTCACAAGGAAAGAACTTGCTCTCATGGTGGAGGGCGCTGGATTGGAGTTAAACAAGGTCAAAGAAAGCTTAGGGGCACAGCTAGCAGAGAAGGAGAAAGAAGCTGAGTGATTATCTCAAGTGTCAACTCCTCCCCCGGCCAATAGAGGGATTCAAGAGCAGCTCACAAAGATCAGCCAAGATGTACAGAGCATCTCTTCACGTATTGCTCCTGTGCGCCAAGGAAACCACATCTCTCATTTTTTGATACATCTTGATCTTGTGGGAGTTTCTGCTGAGGCTACTAGTTCCTCCACCCCCCAATATCCTGTATGTTACAAAGTATTTGATGGGTGGAGCGGCCAGTATATACTACCCTGTGGACACTACTACCACTTAATATGTTTAGTGAGGCAAATGCAAAACTTCCACATGTGCATTGTGCAGTGTCCCAATAAATCAAGGTATTTATACAGTGTTCGGCATGGCTAGCGAATATAAACCACCAGGACCTTTAGATGCAACTCCTAGTGCAATTCGTAATTTATTTCAAGATGAAAGCTAAGAAAGACAAATCCTACTTTTGTATTGATAATTTCTCCAAATACGATCATTTGTACAAGTACTTTTTATGAAATTAATGAAATGACTTCTTCCTCTATGTCAGTATCTTGCTCCAAAATTCTTTCACCGTTTACTCTCTCGTCTGCTAAATTAAGCTCATCTAAGTCAATGTCTAAATTGTCTTCTATCTCAAGGGTGGTGCACAACGTGCGTCCAACATCAAAGTTCTCGTCTACTACATCATCACAATTGTACATCCATCTGGGCATATCTTCTTCATACTCTTCGCTTTCAATGTCTCGCAAGATCTTTTCATTGCAATACATGTAAACAAGTTTATCTGCTCAATCTGCAAGAAGTCGATTGCGAATAGTACTGTGAATATATTTGTACATGCTCCAGTTTCTTTCTGAGCCTGAGTTTGAAGAGCACTGACTTAGAACCTTCATCACAAGGTTGCGCAATAAAGCATAATGCTCACCACCATTCATCATCCACCACTTCCATGCAGGTTGCTCTTTAGCCATTTGTTGCACAAGGGAGTTGGAAAATAAACCCTCTTTCAATCGAAATGAGGTCATCTCCTTTATGCACTTTACACGATCATCATCATTATTATAGAAAGTGTTTACCACTTTATAAAAATCTTACACCACCTCAACGTTGGACATCAAATCCATATTCCAATATTCAGGATCTAACATGTAAGCAGCACTGTGTAGTGGTGAATGCGCTCCAATCCATCTAGCATGAAAGTACTTCAATAGAACTTTTCTTTGTCTACTGGAGAATGGTACACGCCATTGCTTTTCCACCACTGAATGCTCTAATTTCTCAGGACACTCCAAACTCCGCTGGACAGTCCACCATTGCATCCATGCTTTTCTGAGATTAGGCGCTCTTTGATCAAGACTTCGTACGGCATACATAACAGGCATCATTACATGGTATGCATCCATCACACTGTTCCACCAACTTCTTTTCGTAAGCGCTGCCTTCAAGACTTTGATTTTCTCTTTCACTTTTTCAAGTTGAGTGTTCTCCCAGTCATGAAATGCCATGCATGTAGATGTTTCGCAAACTGCATCTTTATTTCTAAGAAGAGACTCAAAAGTGTAAAAGTGAGTGCAAAACCTAGTCTCCGCTGGAAGCTTTAACATAACTGACATGCGAGGTCGAAAAATATCTAACACTCTCTGTCTCTTGAGCATGAATCTCACAAGCTGGCGAGCAGTGTCGACGATTGAGGCAAACCATTTGGTATCATCAGATTTATACCATTCTTTTAATACAAGATTCAAACTATGAGTATTACAGCCTACCGGAAAAATATGTGGATATTGTCGCTGTAGGATTTTGGATGCATTTTTGTAATTTTTTGCATTGTCCATGACGACTTGGACTACATTTTTGGCACCCACTTCCTTTATCACAGAGCTAATGACTTGAGCAATGTAAGCCCCAGTTTTGATTGAACCAGCTGAATCCACGGCACGGATGAAAGTCTCACCTCTAGGTGAAATAACCATTATATTAATTAATGGTTTTCTTTGTACATTAGACCATCCATCACTTACTATACTACATCCAGAAAGCTCTATATTGCTAAGAATTATTCTTTGTACACGTTCTTTTACTTGCGCATAACATTTCTCTACCTAATAGATCATTTCGCATAGCATGGTACGTAGGTGGTGAAAACCCTGGTCCAAACTCACCAATTTTCTTCCATGCTCTCTTCCAATGCTCACTGTGCACCATCATCATAGCACTCCCAGAAAAGTAAATCGCTTCAGCAAGGGCGATTTGTGCATCATCGAGTCGACCTTGACGTAGGCTTTCTTGCAATGAAGTTTGACGCATGGGTATATTTCCTACGTCAAAGTTTCGCTTGCAGGAAGATGCACTGGGTAGATTACTTTCTGGTTGCACATTGCCGTTCGGGGTACAAGTAGGCGATGTAGCGGGAGTTTGATGATTAGAACAACAGTGTTCTTGCTGCCTTGATACATTAACGGTAGGAGTGTCATGTTTTCTTGAATCTTTCTTTTGAATTTCTTCTCTTATGCGTTTGGCCACTATAGGTGCAGAGGGGTGGGAAAATTTGTCCCTAAATCTCCGCAAGTATTAGCTACGAACCACACCCTGCCCCCAGTTCAAAGAACTAAGGACGAGTGGCTCAATAGCCTTAGGAGTGCCTACAAGGAAAGACGACAGCCCCTAAGATAAGGACGTTCTTCCCAAGAGGACACTTCTAGCAACTCGAGAGCTCTACAAGTACTTTGAGGAGAGATATCACGCCCCCAAAACAAGGACTATCTCCCCAAAAGTTGTACGATGGGTGTCGGACAGTGTTTATAAACAGAATAGTACCCCGCCGGTCTTCTTTTGTTTTCCCGGCGGGCCCGTCGGGATAAGCAGTTTTCCCGGCGGGCCCGTCGAGAAAATCAAAAGCCCGGAGGTGTTACGGGACTAGTGGGTTCTGGCAGGTCATTGCTCAGGTCATGTGAATATACAATGTGATCACAAGTTTTAATATGTTAACAATAGGTTTTGTTAACGTGATCACGAAATTGTGAAGACGTTAATGAAATCCCTGATAGTAATCATCGGCCATAGATCCAATAGGCCTAGAATGAGGCTTAGAAGTGAAGGGCACACCTCGTCCTGCCATAGGAGCTCGTAGGCAGAATGGAGGTGGTGGTGTAGTGGATGATGAGTCCGAACTTGAAATACAAAAAAAAAATTAGAATATATGAAACATTAAATTGTGTTATAGTAAAATATTATGAACATAGCAATGTACATTCTTAACCTCTTCGGAGCCATTTTGTATGAATGATTGAAAAGTCATAAATAAATAACAAGTTAACAACCTGCACATGTTAAGTGTGATATCTCTTGAAAATTCAAATTTCAAATGCTATGTATTAATGGCCTGGCAAGACGACTCACCCCCTTTATTTCAAGTGTAATAATTTGTATACCATCCCTAAGCTTATAGTATATCATCTTCTTGTTTTATACTAAGGTTTATTTGATCTTATTGTCTTTAATTTTCTTGCTTTTAATAGATAGTATAGATATATGGATGAATTAAAAAAATACTAATTCTAAAATGTATTTTTTTTGCAATGTAGTCGATTTACATTCGTTTCCAGATAATAATTGACTTGCCTCTATGTGTGGAGTCATGGAGACACTTTTGGAGAGAGATGCGTCTAAAGTTTTGGTGGTGGATGCAAACAGAAGGTAAAGTGTAATAGTTTTTATAATCAAGTTCATAATTAAGTAACGAATGTATAGAAAATTATGTGAATATGTTCTTGGCATCTATTTTCTTATATGTAGGAGGCTGCACAAGCGAGGGTGCAGAGTGGCCATACCTCCCATCTTGGGAGGATGGGGAGGAAGGGCTTTGTTTCCCAGTTTGTACGTACTAAATCTTTATGTTTAATTTATTGTGTGTGCACATGTATACATGTATACACAATTGACATCAACTAATTTTTTTTTAAATAAACAGACAAAAGATTATGACTGTACACCAAGTGCAGAGGAGATACAAACCGCCACGTATCGTGCCTATAGGACATTGAAATCAGAGATTACCGATCCACCAAATGCATTTGAAAGTATATTCAATAAGTAAGATAATATAATTTTTTAAATTAACTTTTGAATTAACGCTACTTATGTTTTCATCATGTGATCTATAGGAGCAATGGGGCGAGCAAGATATGGCAAAGGTGGACCGTCAGACGCAAGAGGGGCTTCAGAGAGAGCTTCATCTCATGAGAGGGGTGAAGCATCAAGGGATGAGGAGTACCCCCTTCTTGATGATACAGAGGACACTCATGGTCGGGGCCGGGGCCATGGTCGGGGTCGTCGAGGCTATAGTAGTTGAGGTCCATGTCGACACTCAAGGCAACGCTAGATATATAGCTAACCATGTTTTGTATATTCTCCACTCGCCACATTATTTGTATATTTTGTATATTCCCTCGAGATATCATATATTTCCTTTAGGATTTTATAGTCTTTATACCCCTCATTTTGTATATGATGAAGAACAGGTAGAGGGAGAGGAGACACACACACACAGGATTTTATAGTCTTTATACCCCTCATTTTGTATATGATGAAGAACAGGTAGAGGGAGAGGAGACACACACACACAGGAGCAAACCCTAATGTATTAGTCAAACCCTAACCATAGAGGGAAACCATGTCCCATCTCCCACAATATAAAAGCCATAATCCATAAGCTACAACACACTACTTGTGTTGTGTCGACACACAACTAACCCTAGCTACTTTCCACACACTATGACCAGCTGGACGCGGTAAATTATGTCTCACACATGTTACTACCTAACATGCCAGCACATAGTGCAACTAGCACAAGCTGACATCGAGCTTGAATCTCAACAGCCCCTCTCAAGCTCATGATGTACTGCCATAGATGAAGATGAAGATGTAGATGGGCTTGGACTATCAAAGCTCTCAACACTCCCCTTCAAGCTCATCCCATGTACTCCCAACATAGTATGGAAGTACTCAAACTTCTCCTTTGCTAATGTGGCTTTGTAAAGATGTCGGCCACTTGCTCTTCAGTCTTCACATACTGCAAATCCATTGTACAATCCAACACTTTCTCTCTGACTAAATGATAGTGGACATCTATATTTTTGGTCCGCGCATGAAAAATTGGATTCTTGGCCAACTGTATGCTGCTCATGTTGTCACAATGAATGACAACCTTGCCATCAATAGGCTCACCCAAATCAGCCAAGAGACTCTTTAACCATACTCCTTCACATGTAGCTATGGTTGCACCCCTGTATTCAGCCTCTGTACTAGATAAAGCAACAGTAGGTTGCTTCTTACTGCTCCAACTCGCCACTGCACTTCCAAATGTAAAGACATAACCACTAGTAGACCTCCTGTCATCATACGAGCTACCTGCCCAAATTGTGTCTATGTAGCCGTGTACATCCAAGCCTTTACCATGCTCATAAAGAAGACCATAATGTGCAATGGTCTTTACATAGCACATAATGCATCTCACTGAATCCAAATGAGGTTTTTTGGGGCTTTGCTTAAATTGGCTTTCTAGCCCCACAGCTTAACTAAGATTCGGTCGTGTGATAGTCATGTAAATAAGACTGCCAACAACCATCTTTCTATACATAGATGGATCATCCAACTCTCCCTCAGTTTCACATTATGCTCCAAAGGTGTATTCATTGGCTTACACCCTGTCATCCCATATTTTGCCAACATATCCAATGCATATTGGTGTTGCACTAACCATGTCCCTGCATGGTCTTTGATCACTTCAATCCCAAGAAAATATCTCAATTCACCCAAGGCTTTCATATCAAACTGCCCACTCAATGCCTTCTTGACATGCATAACATCTGTAGCATGATCTCCTGTGACAATAAAGTCATCTACATAGATGACAAGCAAGACAATCCCATGATCTGTTTTCTTCACATAGAGTGAAGAATCTGTTGAAGAAACCTGAAAACCAAGGGAGATAAGATATCGGCTTATCTTATCAATCACTCCAAGCATGAGGTGCTTGCTTCAAACCATATAATGCTTTGTTTAATCTGCATACATTAGTGGGGTACCTCGGGTGTACATATCCTTCTGGCTGTGCCATATAAACTTCCTCTTGTAAATCACCATTTAGAAATGCATTTTTCACATCCATTTGATGCATTTCCCAACCATTTCTGCAGCCATAGCAATGACTGCTCTCACTGTTCCCATCTTTGCAACTGGACTAAATGTTTCATCATAGTCCAAGCCTTGGGTTTGTGCATAACCCTTAGATACCAACCGCGCTTTATGGTGCTCAATGGAACCATTTGATTTGCATTTCACCTTATAAACCCATTTGCAACCAATGTCATTTTTGCCTTGTGGTAAGGCAACCAAATCCTAAGTTTCATTATTATGAACCAATGCATCCATCTCAACATCCATTGCCTTCTCCCATACATGCTTTCCAATAGCTTCTGTAGTATAGCATGTAGGTTCCACATGCTTCACCAAAGAGGTCATATATGCGTAATGCATAGCAAAGTCACGATATGTCAACCTGTCAACTGGATACCTGACCCTTTGGGATCTCCGCAATGCATGCGGATCACTCTGAACACCTATCACTCTAGCATGTGGAGGCACATATCTATCCTGCTGTGCACCTTGTGTACGTAAAACTGGTATGCCAAGTTCCTCATCCAAACTTTCTGAACTTGACGACTCATAACCTGTAATGTCAATTCCTTCAACCTTCTTTTTCCCTTTATCCAAAGCACTACTCCCAGTGCTCACACTCTCATGTCTCAAGCGTCTTGACCATGGACGTATAGTGCTACTCTCAGGCTCTGCTGGCCTAGATATAGAAATAGAACTTGTTTGTGGCAAGTTCACATGCACATCAGCATCAACGGAATCAATGACACCTTCATCCTTTGCCTTGTCCCTACTAGCAAGAACATCAAACACATCTCATGAGATAACCACTTGCCTAGTATGTGGATTGTAACATTTATATGCCTTGTGATCCTGTCCATACCCAACAAAAATACACTTTTATGCCTTAGGATCCAACTTCTTCCTTCTCATCTAGCACGTGCACATAAGCTATGCTACCAAACACTTTGAGGTGTCCAATGTCTAGTGGCCTAAAACCTGTAAGATGCATCTTTGGTGGTGTGCTTCCATGTATGGCAGTTGTGGGTGTCTTATTAAGTACATAAACCATTGTGGCACACGCTTCTGCCCAATAATAGTCTAGCATGCTCTTTTCATTGAGCATTGCCCTAGCTACATCACCAATAACTCTATTTTTCCTCTCAGCAACACCATTTTGTTGAGGTGTGTACCTGCAGGTTTGTTGCCTAACACCATATTAGTAAATTTGGGAATTTTCCAATTCCCATTTTTGAATACTTAAAAAAGGGGGACATGGATAACATGTTTGTAAGTTTCTCAAAATCCTATCATATGACCTATCGTTGGAAAGTGCTTGAAAAATGGAATCTAAAGAGCTACAAAGCGCTCATTTTGGATTAGTGGTGTTCAAGTTATGGTTAATCCAAACTTTTGACCACGTGTCCCAAACTTGTGGGAAATTCCCATATTCCCCAATATGGTGTTGCCTTCTAATGCCATGCTTTCTCAAGAAATTCTCAAAAGCATGTGAGGTGTATTCACCACCTCCATCTGTCCTCAAACATTTTATCCAAGAGCCATATTGCTTCTCTGCAAAAGCTTTAAAGTCCATAAACTTTCCCAACACTTCACTTTTCTCTCTGAGAAAGTAAATCCAAGTCATTCTACTGAAATCATCAATGAATGTCACATAATACAAGCTGCCTTTAATGGATGGGTTTTGAGCAGGACCCCATACATCACTATGAACTATCTCAAGTGGCCTGCTACTCACGTTGCCTTCTTTAGGAAATGGCAACCTTGCTTGCTTTCCAAACTGGCAAGCATCACAGACATGCATATTCCCATCATACTTGAATCTAGGTAGCCCACTAACAATGCCTCTTGCCTGCTTGTTCTTTAACCTTTGTATGTTCACATGTCCAATCCTTTTATGCCACATTTCAATGTCCTGTACCACATTTCGGCTTTTAGAGAACATGGCCGATTTCAACTCAGGAATCCCAGCATCCAACTTAAATAACCTGCCTTCTTTCTTTCCTTTGGCAATGACTCTACATCCATTTTTGAAATCCTCAACAAAGCAACCATGCTCATTGAAATGAACCTGTAAACCTTGTTCAACCATTTGACCAACTGGGGCCAAACTTTTTGTAATAGAAGGCACATACAAGACATCTGCCCACCATAGACTTTGTTTCACCATTGTGCATCACCAATGGTACACTTCCAACATGAGTGATAGCATGCTGGGAATCATCACTTGTCTCCACATAGTCTTTCACATCCATTGGCTTCATATGTTCAAACCATTCGCCATGATAAGTCATATGGTTTGATGCTCCATAGTCCATATACCAAGTGTCATCACTGTCGCCATGTGTCATCATAGATCCCACGACATGTTTCATGGGGACAAACGAGTGATTTGCACTGCCATCACTACAAGACACTGCTGCCATAGCGATAAGTTACGGGCACGTGTATGGTCGCGCATGTATATGGGTAGTATCGGGCATGTGTATATTGGCATCTACATTCACATGTATACTGGTTTCAGAAACGCGTGTAAGAGCGCGTGTATATTGGCATCTAAATTCGCGTGTAATTTGGTTTTAGAAACGCGTGTACCAGCACGTGTATATACGCGCAATTATACACGCCTTATTACACGCGTTAACAGAGAACTTTATTAAGAAAAACTCCATTCCTTTACAAAATTAAAAACCATTTTCTTTAAACCATCTCATAGTACATTACAGTATATATCATTACACAATCCCACTACATGCATTTACAACAATGTAATATATTCAAAAATAAATCATGAGATGATAATTAAAAGACAACATATATAATAGAAATGTCATCAATTTAATTAATTTCGGCTTGCTACATCCTCCATATGTTCCATATCAGTG
Source organism: Cibotium barometz (assembly GCF_041138505.1). NCBI lineage: Eukaryota > Viridiplantae > Streptophyta > Polypodiopsida > Cyatheales > Cibotiaceae > Cibotium > Cibotium barometz. The sequence continues at coordinate 47,288,348 of NC_141072.1, forward strand.
AATGTATTATACATCACTTTGGAACGTGGTGCAATAGGGATGATGTACCACGATTTAATATCATGCACCATTGGCAGATAGATAACCTACTCAAATACACATACTGCAGTAATTAATTAGCATATCAAAAGTCAAGGGGTACGCGAGCTTAGATATATATGTACATGAAACACATTAGTAAAAAAATGCATACTACCTGCTCACATTGTTGTGGCAATACGAGCCTATCTTTCTTTGTTTTCGAAAACTTTGTAGAGTCAATAGTTACATAGCCACTTGCATGGCATTTTATCGTTGCATTAGGCCCTTTTTCTACCACGTTCATTTGCCATTTGACATCCAAAATATACACAAAGAAGCGACGAAAGTCAAGCCTAAATATGTCTTGGATTGTGCCACAATAATCATCCATTTTTCCATTGGCTCCCTCAAAGCTACTAATGACACCGCAATCTTGTGTATTCCTCTTTTCATCAATTCTTTGTGTTCGAAAATACTTGCCTTCACACCATATAGCATTGAACATAGTGCACTAGACAAAAATAGAAGCAATATTTGTGTAAGCAATGTGAATAAATATTAAAAGCAAATCACTTACAACTAATGCAAAACATTAGTTCTATGTACCTTTAACATGCATCCTCGTGCATACTCCCATTCTTCCACCCGTGATATGCATCCCCTTGTCGCTCTCTGCTCTCTCCATTTACTCATGCAACCAATCAACATGGATATCATTCGGAAGTGTTGCTAGATGCTTAGGGTACGCCTTACAAGAGCCATGTTGCCTCCGAAAGAGAGCTCTTTCTGCTTACCTTTTTGACTTTGCATCCTCATATCTTGTAACCCATCTGCTCATCACATCACTATTAAGGATGCAAGTGAAATTGAGATCATCAATCAATGTTCTGTCAATTACTTTACTCTGCCCTTTTCCTTAGGCACAATAGATGTCATCCTCAAGTCCTCTTCATTGCTCCAAGGTCGCGGCAAAGAGCTGTCCACCTGACCAAGAAATTCTCAAATATATACAAGACACTCTTGTATCAACCAACCCTTGGCCATGCTTCCTTCGGGCCTTGCACTTTGCCTCACAAAGTCTTTTAAGGTCTTCATGAAGCACTCTCGGAAGAACATCCAACGTGCATGCACAGTGCCACATAAAGCAATTTCGTCCACTAAATGCACAATGAGATGTAGTTGACTTGTGAGAATGGTTCGCGAAAAAGTCTCCTCTACCAAACAAACCACCTCCACTACCATAACATGCACATCATCCAACGTGGCTAGATCAATTGCTTTGGAACTAACATATCTGAAAAATAAATGAATAGTATGTTATACCTCATGCACGTTCATTTTGCAAGGTATAATGAAGGGTGATCTGACATGGGTTTTACATACCTCACAAGCTCGCCCATCTTATAAATACATTTTTTCAAACTCTTGTTTGCACAATGGTTGATGCTAGTAGGTAGTATGAACTGCGCACATACAAGCACATGTATGTATGGTTTATGGCATTACAAAATTTAATTTCAACGTACAAGACTTGGAAAACACTTACTTGGAGCATCTTGTGCCAATCGTTGGACTTCAATCCATATAGTTGCTCAACTCCTCTTTTCTTAGTGGTTGTAAAGGCTCTCTTCAATGATCTCATGCATCCAGTGGGAGTACGCAAAGTGGTGATGGCCTGCTTTACCTGCTTCTCCTCTTTCTTTGATATAATCCATGGTGCAGGCGAAAGACGAACATGCCCACCCTCCTCTCGTGGGCCAAGCTTGACGCATACGTCCTGCGACCCGCCCGTACGCTAACATTGTCTCGTTTACCAATAACATGTTTCCAAATACCAGATCCCACATTCTTGAAGATGTGCATGGGATCAAGAAGATGGTTGATCTTAAGATGGGTCTTCACATCTGTTTATATACCTTGCTTCACCACGTGGGACAATGTCGAGCCTCCTTATGCATCCCACGAAAGAGTGCAATCATTGACGCATGCATATATGCGATCATAATCCAATCCTCCAAGAGATGTCACATAGCGCCTCGCTATGTCTGTTGAGGTGGGTAGTCTATTCCCCTTTGGAAGCATGTTTGATAATAGCCTACATCCAATATCATCAATTAGCCCTAAATCCTAAACCCTAAACCCTAAACCCTTAACCACCACTAATTCAAATTTGCAAGTTAGAATGCTTACTTCAATAATGCGTCAAGACTTGCATTGCTCCATCCATAAACTGTTTGTATATTGAGTAGTTTAAGTGAAGCACGTAAAATAGAGAATGTGCACCCTTCAAAAACCGGTGTCGATGATGCCTTGTAAAGATGCTCTTGTTCCATATCATTGTCGTCCATACCTTTGGGATCATCCCTAAAAAGATCCCGCACCATATCATCAAACACTTCCTCTTCCACAACTTCGTGGGGTGCAGGGCTATTGTCATCCCTTTCCCACTCATCTCTGACAATAGATCCCGAAGCTCCAGCATCATCTCTTTGACGCTTTGCGTGCTCTCGCCGCGCGTAGGGCACCATGTTAGGGTGTGGTACTACATCCTGCTTTAATTAGAGTATATATACTATAATTCCATTAATTTGGACACCATGAGTCATTTGAATACTGTGAGGTGAAAAAAAGAAAGAAAGAACACTGCCTCTATAGCCCTTCACCCCCCAAACTTGGAAACAGCAACATGAACGGAAGCACCACCAGCCACCGGCTAGAACACTCTCTCACACTTCACCACCCAACCCACGCCAGAAAGACAGCATAAAACAGGGGCACCATAGACCAAGCAAACACCCAGCAATATATTTCTAGAAAACACTTCATACAAGCTTCTCCCGCAGAAGCCTTACTCACACAACCGTTACAAACACTCAGACCTGTCAACCGAGGATACACCACATCCCCAATCACCACATGATCCACTCGCCTACGTGCTGTACCAATCACACCAGAAAGAACCCGGCCACTCACTCTTCAGAGGGCGCCCCACCAGCTAACCCTCAACTCTCTGCAGCCCATCACTTCTGCATGTGTCGCCAGCAGCTTCGCCAACCACAGAGCCTGTCAGCTCGTCAGCTCCTCTCGCTCTTCACACTGCAGCTCCCTCTTTCTCTTGTATCCAGCCAAAACCACATCTTCAGTCCCTGCTAACAGCCCGACTGTCTTTGCCTGTCTCCACTTCCCTGCACACTACTCCCCAGTTGCCACCACGGCTCCTTTGACGCCCGCCAGTGCTTCCACTAGCTCCCACACTTCACAAGCCCACCAGGCTTCTCTTCTTACACTGTCAGCCCGTCACCAAGTCGACTAGCCGCTCCAGCTTCCTCTTTGGCGCCTTCTGTGGCGCTACCCACTGCAGCACCTTCCCTACAGCTCTCTCTGTTTGCAGCTGCGCTGCAGCCACCAAGGGCCCTGCCTTTCTCTCACAGCCCACACCAGCCCGTCAGTTCACTTGCAGAACCCCCCAGTAAAACCACTAGGTGGCCATTTTCTTCTACGTTGCCCCAGCCAGTGTATCTTCCTCTATCCGGCGGCCAGTTCACTTTGGCTCTCTTCGCACATCTGGCTGCACTCCAGCCCTTCACACCAATACTGTTCCACGCTGGCCTCTGATATCTGCAACGCCTCAGCAAGGCGCTTCACACGCACAAGGCGGCCAGCTCTCTTCTTTACGTCTGCACAGCAGCTACAGCTTTTAGCCATGCACCTACGGCTGCGCTCCCTTCACATTAGCTCTCCACTCGCCTCAGCTCTGCAGAATTACCAAACGGCCACCTTCTCTCTGTTCACAATGGTTTCACCAGCCCTGTCTGCTCTGCTGCGGCTACGCTGTCCACTAGCCACTTCTTTGTGCTCACCCGGGGCCGCCCCAGCAGCCACTGTACACGCTCTCCCCTGTCCAGAGCCTTACAGCAGCCCGACGTCCTCTCCCTGTGCCTGCCCCTAACCACCAAACAAAGGCCCTCAGCTCTCTACAAGGCCGCCTCCAAACACCAGAGCTACTCTCCCGCAAGGCAGCGTTACAAGGCCTGCTCTTCTCTGATCCCTGCAGTGCCTCGCTTGGCGTGTTTTTTTTCTTGGCGACCCGGTCTCCTTTTTCTTCACGCCTTTGTGCTTCTTCGCCAGCTTCTAGATAGCGAGTTGGCAGCCATACTAAGCCTCCACGTGGTCATTAAAACCATTGGCCATATGTATTATATATTCATTTGTTTCTTTAAAGCTTAATAATGGTCACCACATTGCTAAAAGACCCCTCCTTCTCTTTTCTTCGGATCATCACGCCATACCCATAACTTTCCAATACCAGAGGTGCCCCCGGCCTCCGTCAGCTGCATCTACTTACCAAACCCGACAATTTCCCAGTCGATGCCCTGCTTTTAGTAATAACCCGCACATCATATTGTTGCCATAAAAACTTCCAGATCCCAGCATTTGCTCCCAAAAAAAGACACGTGCATATACTGGCTCACTGTAAAACCACTCGGTCTATACACTTGCCATGGCATTCAAGGCAAAGTTTATTCGCACACCACACGTTCCATATGTACACAGACCCAAAATACCTCTCAGATTTGAGCCTGACAAATACTATCAATTAGAGTATATATATTACAACTCCATTAATTTGGACACCATGAGTCATTTGAATACTATCAATTTACATCTACTCACCTCTAAACCTGTTTGATTCCATTCTCCATACATGGAGATGTGATTCAAGGTAATTCGACGCGCTCGTACAATGCATCCTTGACATCGATTACACATACACTTGATCCTTTGTCCCAACCACACATCGCGATTACGATGACGCATTGTATCATCATCACCAGAACTGCTTGAGGAGGTTGATGACATCCTATGTACAAAAAAGCAAACACATAATCATAATCAGTTTTTAATGAAAGTATAAAAAGTCTCTATATCCTGTGTTGATTGCGTGTAATAGTGCGTCTCACTGTTTTAAATCGCGTGTAACAGCGCGTCTAGATGTCTAAAATTACGTGTATGAACGCGGCTATTTTATAATACATGCAAATATACACGCGCTCCTACACACGACCACCTGTTTATACCTAAAATAACCCGCCGCCTTCTCCAAAAAACCATTTTCAAACTCCATGTTTCCTCTCCATCGCCGCCAAATCTTTCCTCTTCCAACAAAGAACTAAAGCCAAGTGCAAGGAGCAGACATGGGTGCAAGGAGCAGACACGGGTAAAGGAAACGAGCCAAAAAGAAGACTCACTTTTCCAAAGGTGAGTCAGTTTGTCCTTTGTCCTGTCTCTTTCCTTCCGTTTGTTTATGCGATTGTCTCTTTTCCTTATGCGATTGTCTCCGTCCTTCTCTGGTCGTGCCTGCTTCAGTGTGTGTGAACGATAGTGATAGTCAAAGCTTTCTTTATAAGAAAGATTTGTCGATGGTCGGTCGAGTTTTTGCACAGGCCGCGTGTATCTCTGCGTATACCCTGTTTGCACAGATTGTTCACGTGCAGATACACGCGTTTTTGGACAGGTTTTTACACGCGATTGTGTTTGTCTTTAAAGTTCACCCATGCTTGCGTGTCTTGCTTGTCTATCGAGCTCAAGAGAGATGATCCCATCTGCATATGGCTTGCCTTCACAAAATCATATGTGCTAGCTTGCATGTTGTCATCATGGGGAAAATCAAGCATGTATAGGAACAACCTTGATCAAGATGCTGCATAAAGTTTGTGCTTTCAATCTTCATCTTTGTGCTTTGATACATAGAGTGATTCCCTTCATGGCGACTGTGCTTTGATACATAGAGTGTTTCTTGGCATCGCCATCCCCTTTATCGCCTCTCATAGTAGCTCTTATCGCCATCCCCTTCATGGATCCTTCATGTATATACTTTTATTTTTGCAGATTCTTCATGGATCCAGGTTCTTCATCCGATCCATTTGCGTACGGCACTTGGATGATGGATATGCTTAATCATTTTGGGCGCCATCCGGGTCCAGTTGAGCTTACAGAGTACATGTATGCCCATCCCCCTTCTGGATTCCCTGGTATCTATACCCTACCCCCGAGTATCCATGTCACTCCACTGCCATCTATGCCTGCAAGTCTGGCTCGCTAAAAATTGCTTTTGCCAAAAAAATACACCCCTACACGCTTTGCATATTACATTATGCTTTTGTAGTTTGTTGTATATTTTTGAAAATGTATGTGAAGCCATCCTATTTTAGATGCTAGGATTCCTGCAACCTCCATGTGCAAAAGTGAGGTGTAATAGTTTTGGTACAACAAACCAATCTCTTATGTGCATTAACATGACATAGGTCATTCTCTCAAAATTTTAATGGTTTAAAATCATAGAAATAACTAATAGCATGTTGCTCTTTACATATGTGTTCCCATGACCCACATGGATACTTTCTTTTACAATCTTTACTAGTTTTGTTTATAAGAGGAATGAGTGTAAGTGAGACATTAGATTATATATATATACATATGTATATGTGGATAATTTTTTTAAAATAAAATAAAAGCGAGGAAAAGGTGTTAGTTAAAACCATAGAAAAATACTTTTTGTGAATTAGTTGAGCCCTGGTGGGTATGGGTTTTAATGGGTATATGAGGAGTTAATGAAGGTGTAAGGGAGAATGGGTGGGGCTTATAAGAGAAGATAAGGTTAAGGGGAGGGGGTCCCAAGGGGGTTACTCACCAATCGTACCCGATTTGACAAACTATTCAGGGATTTCCTATGGAGTAAACCTAATGGCAAGGGATGGCATGCAATCTCGTGGGAGCAAGTATGCTCGCCTAATCAGAAACGTGGATTGGGAATCACTAACATGACTATGAGAGCCAAGACCCTCACACCACTCAAATGGATTGGGAATCACTAACATGACTATGAGAGCCAAGACCCTTACACCACTCAAATGGTTGCAGAGAATGGAAACCTCCCAACCTTGGGGGGTAATCACCAGGTACTTCATTTAGCATGCCATGAGATTGCCACGATAACGGCTGAACTTGTTGTAGTGGCACAGGCTTGGTACCACGGATAAATGCAAAATTAAACACTTCACCCTAGTACATGGGTTGGTGGTGGGGTGGCAAGAAATCTTTGCATCTCTTCGATGGATTGGTCGACGACTCCTCACTAGAGATGGAGCCTTGGGAGAAAGCATCTAGTGGTTACTATGCCACATGGAGGGCGGCAAGCCGCATACGTTGTTACACACTAACTGGGCACACAAACTCCACAAGAAGGGTATACAAATATGGAATGATCTGTGGGACAAGAGATCAACCTAGTGGCTGGACTGGGAAGTCATCGTCCGATAGTTTGGTCTATCCATTTCATCCCTATCGGTGCTCCAAGCTGCTGCCGAGGCGCTTCCCCCACAATGGCTCACTATTGTACGTCTAAAGCTTGAGAACTAGTTTGCTAACTGGGCATTAGCCATAGGGAAACCACTCCCTAAAATGAAAGGGGCTCGCATTCACAATTGCCAAGCCAATGGGTTTGGTAGGCTAGGCCACAAGTGGAACCTACCCAGTACTGTGGAAACATGGGCTCGGCGCACTGCTACAATATGGACAACCACTTCGTGCTTCCGAATCAATGTCTTCCTCTAGCGACCGCTGCACTAGACACTCCCCACATGGCACAGGTTAGCTCATTACACCCCAGTATCAACGCTTTGCCCCTCTCTGCAACATGTAAAAGGAAACTGTGTTTCACATTTTTTGGTCCTGCCCAAATGCCCAAACAATGTGGAGAGGTACCAGGAGGTGGCTTGAAAGTTGAGGCACCCAACATCAGTTTGTATGCAAGCATGCATTGTTGGGCAATGCCATGCAAGCATGCATTGTTGGGCAATGCTAAGCACCTCAATCTAGCCCTAGCGACCATCTGGCCCTGGATTCATTATAATGTTCTCTATCAACTCGGGATGTCCAGAAACAAGTTAGTATTTCATCGATGCCCGCACATGCAATGCCCAAAGTGGAAGCTCGGCACCTTTTTAATTGAATTGAGGATTCTCAGAAGCCCCTACAGCTCAGAGCTCCTGGATAGCACTAAGCTTCAGCTATTGTGACTTTTGCCTGTGTTGCCCACAGGTGATATTCTCGCTTTTTGTAACTAAATCTTATTAATATGAATACATCTTTTGGCAAAAAAGAAGAAGAAGAAGAAGAGGGGGTGTGGATTCTAGGAATTGATAAAAATAAAGGGGGCCAGCTTTCACACTATATACGGAAAAAAAGGGAAAAAGAAATGTGTTTGTTGCCTTGGGAAGGGGGGATTTTTTAATTTTTACAAAATAAAGAAAGAGGACTGCCCCGTCTGCATCTTTCTTTCCCACGCGGCTAAGGTGGCGGGTCTCGCCTCCTCCAAATGTCTGCAGAGCGACGCCGCCACCAGCACCTCCTTGCTTTGACTGGTGCTGAACTACGTCACCCGCCACCTTGCTTTGACTGGTGCTGTGAACTGCACCTCCCCTCAGAGCTCGCCGCTCTTCCATCTTCTCTGCTTGCTGCAGCACCACGACAGCAGACGACTACGCGCCCTCCTCCAAGAAGTCGCCTCTTCTCCTGCTTTTCTGCTTGTGCTGCAGCAGCCCGCCCTACAGTTGTTGCCATGCTGCAGAGCCCCGCCTGCTGAGCTTCAACAGCTGGCTCTCCTCTCTACTGAGCCACAAGAGCCACCACTTCTCCTCTCCTTGCTATGCCAACGATGGTGCCGCCGCCTCTCTACACCACGACAATCATGTGTAACCTTCCTCTCAGCATGCTACAGCGCCACTTCCAGATTAACTCTGCCACCACTCTGAGCTTGCCACACCACAACCGGCTTCTTCTCTCCATGCTCGCACCACAGCTTCTTGCCACTTCTTAGCTCGCCTCAGAGCGTCGACGGTGGGCGCCTCCCTCCTTGCTGCAGCTTCCTTTTGTTACCGCTTGCTGACGCTACCATAACAACCGCCGGGTCCGTTGCTTGCGCTGCTCCGACACTCCTTCTCTGCCTTGCTATGCCACAATGGCCACCACCGCCTTCAGTTTTTTTCTCCTTTTTGCTTTTATTTTGTGTGTGTGTGTGTGTGTGTGTTTTTCCTCCCATTTTTGAAAAAAGAGGTGCAACCAGATGTTCCTGCATGATCTTTATCCTTGTTTGCAGAGTAAGGAAGCTTCTCTTCGTCAGCAAGAAGTCACCACCTCTAAACGGAGAAGAAAAATTACATATAAATTGTGTTGGTCTCCAAGAGGTGAAAGCCTGAGGCCTTCTTCTTAAGTCCAACCTAGAGAAGATGCCACAGGATCAGATTTGGTTCTGTTCTTCAGAGCATAGCCATGGCAGTGGTGGTACTGCTCTGGGTATCCATAAAAGATGGCAGAGCTGTATCAAGGACACACTCGTTGATCCTACTAACAGAGGGGTTGCTGTGAAGATGATCACATACATAGAGTGGTACATTGTCTCAGTTTATGCTACTGGTTCAGCTAGCTTTGTGGCAATCTCTACTTCAACTTCATTTGCCGATCATCTTAGTAGGAGACTTCAACATGGTGGAAAACAAACACGACAGATTTAATGGATTGGGGCTCACTTTGAAAGGGATTGAGCCCAGGCAATGACTTGCCTATAAAGGCTACCATGACCTAGTTGACTTTGCCTCAATTGCAGAACTTGCATTATGGTCTAATGGAAGGGCTGACTCCCACTTGAGGAAAGCAAGACTTGATAGTAGATGTTACATTAGCGGTAGCATTGCAAAAGAGTACAGCAGTACACAAATCATAGTGCTAGAATCTATGCACATCTTTGACCACAAGCCGATCCTCATTTCCATTCTCAAAGCAGGCTCTCAGCCTAAGGCTAGATGGTTTCATGTTGACCCTTCTTTATTCCACCTTCCCTTGATCCAAGAAGGAATTTAGAGAATATTTCATAGTGCTTTTTATTCTCAATTGTCCCTTGACCGAGCATGGTCTCAAGCTATTGGCTAGACTCAACAGCTACTCAAAAACACTAGAATATAGAGGGACATATATAGATCAACGAGAGATCAACTAGGAAGAAAGAAGCTATCAAAGAACTTGCATCAGTAGAAAATGTAGTTAATCAAGGTAATATGGATTGTCAAGAAAAGTATCTAGCTCTAAAAGCAACACTGAAGAAGGAAGAAGATATTGAATTTAATAGAGTGCAACTGTTCCTAAGAGAGTGGTGGGAAGGAAAAGGAGACAAACCCAATAAGGAAACATTTAAATGCCTAAAGAAAAAGAAGGAAAAGGACTTGGTTCCGATGTAAAGGGATTCTAATGGTCGGCTTGCTGAATCTTCTGTGGAAAACTTGACAATCGTCCATTCCCACTTCTCAGAGATTTTTAGTTCACCTATTGTTAGATCCCCAGAAAAACAGAGAGCAGGTGCAACAATTGCCATGTGTAGAAAGAAAACAGTCCCAACCCTTTGGAGCTTTGCCTACACAAGTGAATGAAGGGGTCATAAAACTCATACATAAAAGAGGTAGCAAGGAACTTATCAATAATTGACATTTTAACTATTGTATAAACGACACCCGTTATCGCTTATGCGACACTCAACGGGAATTTTTTTTTTCGCCGCGCACAACGAGAAACACATGAGATTATATTATATATTAGAGATTATATTATATATTAGAGACCTAATTAGGCCAAAATATTCTCTCTCTCTCTCTCTCCTACATACAGTTACACACACACACACACACACACACACACGAGCAAATGTGTTTATGCACCACACACACACACACACACACTCTCTCTCTCTCTCTCATATGCACTCTTTCTCCCCCCCTCATACATGCACTCTATGAATTCTCCCTCATACATTCTCTCTTTCTCTCTCTCCCTCATACATACACTCACACACACACACACACTCTCTCTCTCTCTCTCTCTCTCTCTCTCATACATACACACTTTCTCTCTATCGATATCTTACACATTGTCTCTTTCCTCATACATCATCACTTTACATTGATACTTGTGATGATTTGAACCGAGACACGTACAAATACATCTCAACATCGCAACGTGGATTAGCGTTAAGCTCATTACAAATGGCAAATTATTCACCAGGTAAGTCATGATGATCACCCCATCAAAATTTAAATTCAAAAACACAAATTGACATATAAAGTTTGAATTTTAACAAGAGATGAAATGAAATGTATGTGTATATCTATATATGTCAATATACTGTTGAGATTCAAGCTCAATGTCAGCTTGTGCCAGTTGCACTATGTGCTGGCATGTTAGGTAGTAACATGTATGAGACATAAATGACCGCGTCCAGCTGGTCATAGTGTGTGGACACAGTAGCTAGGGTTAGCTGTGTGTGGACACAACACACAAGTAGTGTGTTGTAGCTTATGGATTATGGCTTTTGCATTGTGGGAGATGGGACATGGTTTCCCTCTATGGTTAGGGTTTGACTAATACATTAGGGTTTGCTCATGTGTGTGTGTCTCCTCTCCCTCTACCTGTTTTTCATCATGGTATCAGAGCTTGGCGCTCTCTATTAGGGTTTATGAGTGAGTGAGAGAAGAGGGAGAAGAAGTTGTGAAGAAAAGCTATGGAGCTTGCCCCATCGGCGGATCTGTGAAGCTTGGAGCACACCGATTTTTACCAAATCTGAGAGCTTGGCCTACCCGGGAAAGGAATACTAAACATCATTGAGTGGATTGCAGGTGCAAAAACACAAACAACATTAGATTTGAGTTGCCCAAAGCAAAGGAAAATTTTTTGTTTTGCAAGCTGTCCATTGAAGCTTGAGTGTGGTGAATGTATGAGGCAAATGGATGAAAATCTCCCAAAGAATCATGTATCTGGAAAATGGGAATGTGTTGGCAACTCATGTGCAAGCCCTAGAATGAATTTGGAGCAAGTTTGATGCATTGGAGTGATTGGAAATTTAATGTTTTGAATGCCTCACAAAAATAGAGAATAGAGGTCTATTTTTGATGCAATTGGAGCCGGTCTCTTGCAAAAATCAATCAATCGGTGGCTTGAATGCATGCCTAGGAGTGTTGGGAACCCTCATGTACCTTCAATAGCCACAACAAACTTGCCAAATCCCTCCAACAGCAGGCGGTGCAACCTGAAGGCCATAAATTGGGGCAGTTTTTTGGAAGTCTTGTAAAGTGGAGGTCAGATACAAGCTTTGGGATTGATTAATCTCAAAATGTTCTTAGAAATTTTGTGATACACACAGATGAGAAGGTTTCTATGTGGTTGGTTGGAGCAATTATCCATTTTGGAGCTAATTAAAAAGGCTATAAATAGTTAATGAAATAGAGGGTCATTAATTAGCTAATTACTCTCTCAACTTTTATAATTGGTCTAATTCCTTTTACATGGAGTTAGTAGACATCATTGCTAAGCTAATGAAAGCTTGGTCTCTCAATTTGGACAAGAATTGAAGAAATTAGAGCACTTTTCCTACTGGTTTTTATTGGTTTTATTGGTTTTTCTCAAAACAGAGAAGGGGATTTGATATTTCTGGTATGTATGCACCTTGGTTGGTGTTAATATGTAATATTGGGCTTGTTTGGGTGTCAATGCAAGTTATCCACACTTGATTGAATCACTACATTGCAATTTGAAGCCTTGGAAAGCGCGCTGTGTATACGAGTTCAATTTGAATGCAATGAGAGTGATTTTCTACATCAACAGTGAAGTTCGTTGAGTACTTTGGAGTATTTGGGACACTTATTAGAGTGTGGTTGAGCTGAGGAAGGCTCGTTTACAAAATTGGACATGTGTGGAAGGTGAATTTGCATTGAGCAAATATGTCAGACAACCCAGTACAGATTGTGGGTGAAAAGTTAGATAGAAAGAACTTCCAGGCATGGAAGTACAGGATTAAAAGCTTTCTAAAAGGAAAAGGATTTTGGAATCTTGTTACAGGTGTGGAGCCAGAGCTAGATCTACCCTGACAACCTACACAACAACAAGTTGTAGCCCATAAATAGTGGTCAGAGAGAGCATACACAGTTTTGCATTACTTGTCTATATGTATCTCGGATGCTATACTTATACATATACATGATGCTGAGAATCCCAAGGATGCATGGGATATGTTGGTAAAGCTGTTTGATACAGATACTAGTGCTCGTAAGTCTCAGTTGAGACAAAAAATTCATAATGTGAAGCGGAAAGGAAGGAGTATTCATGATTATGTACGAGAGATAAAGAAGTATGCAGATGCATTGGCAACTATCAATGCCCCCATACCTGATGATGATTTGGTAGACATTGCCTTGCGTGGTCTTGGAGTACAAGTCTTTTGATACATCTATCTCTGTTCGGAGTATAGGTTTATCAGATTTTGATGGGTTGGTTGAGGAAATCAAACTCAGTGACTCTTTTCATGATGCATCTACTAGCCATGATGATAATGGCAGGAATCAGGCTTTCTATTCACAAAGGGGATTTAGAGGTAGGGGGAGATTTGCATCACGAGGTTGTGGTAATGGTCGTGGATGGCAGGATAGGTCACCACCACAGAATTTTCAACCTTTATATGGTACTAGAGGTGGTTGTGGATATGCACCTCAGAGAGGCAATCCTTGTGGAAGAGGACGTTGGCAGCAAGGCCAACAAGCATCTATGCAAAAGGGAAGTTTGGTCATATGGCACGTGATTGTTACCGCAAACAAAATGATTTGAGAGGGGGTAGAGCACAACATGGTGGACATTTTGCACAGGGATGGCAGTGCAAATCACTCGTTTTCTCCCATGAAACATGTCGTGGGATCTATGATGACACATGGTGACAGTGATGACACTTGGTATATGGACTATGGAGCATCAAACCATATGACTTGTCATGGCGAATGTTTTGAACATATGAAGCCAATGGATATGAAAGACTATGTGGAGATAAGTGATGATTCCCAGCATGCTATCACTCATGTTGGAAGTGTGCCATTGGTGATGCACAATGGGGAAACAAAGTCTATGTGGCAGATGTCTTGTATGTGCCTTCTACTTGAACAAGGTTTACAGGTTCATTTCAACGAGCATGGTTGCTTTGTTGAGGATTTCAAAAATGGATGTAGTCATTTTGCCAAAGGAGAGAAAGAAGGCAGGTTATTTATTAAGTTGGATGCTGGGATTCCTGAGTTGAAATCGGCCACATTCTCTAAAAGCCAAAATGTGGTACAAGACATTGAAATTTGGCATAAAAGGATTGGACATGTGAACATACAAAGGTTAAAGAACAAGCAGGCAAGAGGCATTTTTAGTGGGCTACCTAGATTCAAGTATGATGGGAATATGCATGTCTGTGATGCTTGCCAGTTTGGAAAGCAAGCAAGGTTGCCATTTTCTAAAGAAGGAAACGTGAGTAGCAGGCCACTTGAGATAGTTCATAGTGATGTATGGGGTCCTGCTCAAAACCCATCCATTAAAGGCAGCTTGTATTATGTGACATTCATTGTGATGATTTCAGCAGAATGACTTGGATTTACTTTCTCAGAGAGAAAAGTGAAGTGTTGGGAAAGTTTATGGACTTTAAAGCTTTTGCAGAGAAGCAATATGGCTCTTGGATAAAATGTTTGAGGACAGATGGAGGTGGTGAATACACCTCACATGCTTTTGCGAAAGCATGGCATAAGAAGGCAGCTAACTTGCAGGTACACACCTCAACAAAATGGTGTTGCTGAGAGGAAAAATAGAGTTATTGGTGATGTAGCTAGGAAAATGCTCAAAGAAAAGAGCATGCAAGAGATCAACTGTACCATCCAGCACCTTGTCTCTGGCAAACTGATAATGGACCTCTATGTGTTTGGTCCGCGCATGAAACACTGGATTCTTGGTAGTGCTCATGTTGTCACAATGAATGACAACTTTGCCATCAATAGGCTCGCCCAAATTAGCCAAGAGATTCTTTAACCATATTCCTTCACAAGTAGCAATGGTTGCACCCCTGTATTCAGCCTCTGTACTATGGATAAAGCAACAGTAGGTTGTGTAAGATTCCTCCCCAGCCTCTCAAGATATCCAACCGCCTTCCCCTGTAATCAATCCCCTCTTCAGAAATATAAAAGATCTTATCTCTGCCTGTTTTGACATAGAGAGAGAATATTCAGATTTTGAATATTTTTAGATAGAAAAATTTCTCATATTATTAAAAGGAATTTCCCTGAAACATAAATTCAAAAAGAACTTTCCAATGTGTGATTGGAATTAATTAGAAATGGGTATAAAGGACCTTAGCCTAAGGGTCTAGATTTTCAGAAATTTTTGGATTATGGTCCAATTAAGGTTCCTGTGGGCCAATAGGATCAATCCATGTGTGGGGAGGAGATAAATCCAATTTGTAAAAGAAGATACCCAAAAATGAGAAAATGCTCACATAAGATGAAGAGTTGACTATGTACAAGGTTTATTAGTAAGAAACTAATATAAAAAATATAAGATATTTTGGATATGCAAAAATGAGTAAATGCTCACATAAGATGAAGAGTTGAATAAGGACAAGGCTAATAGTTAAAAAGGGGAGATATTTAGAAGTAAATACTCACATAAGATGAAGAGTTGAATAAGGACAAGACTAATAGTTAAAAAGGAAAGATATTTAGAAGTAATGATGCATTTTTGACACCTCTGCATGGGGATTTCTCCCTCATGAATGAGGCACCTACTTCACATGTGCAATTGAGTTTTAAATCTTCAAAAATTGAGATATTTCATCTCTCCTCTCTCCTACTTCAAGTCTAGTTGCAAAAGTTAGCTCAACTGACCTAAAAATGGTTAAAAATTGACCAAATTGAATTGGAAAATTCTAGAATCAGTTTGTTTGGTTAAGAGCACACTTTTTCCTATAAATAGAGGCCTTCCCCTTTGTTGAAACTCAATAGTGTTTTATGCACCGTTACCCTACTCCTCCCAAGCCAAGAACTGTGAATTTATTAATAATTCACTAGTTTTTCACATTTTCCTCTTCCAAAGATTGGTGGCCACTCTTGTCCAAACAAACCCTCAAACCATCAAGCCAAAGGAAATCTATCAAAGTCATTAGTAAGCTGGTGATTCTTCTATTTTTTTACTTATTTTTATGGTTTTAAATGGTTTTTATGCTTTATGTCTTCTCTAAAAATGTTATGCCTCATTACAAAAAGGTATTTTCCTCTCTTCTCTAGCAAAACCAACCATTCTCTATCCTAGGTGAATGGTTAATGATTAAAGTCAAGTTTTTATAATGTTTGTCTTAATTAAATGAAAAAATATTTACTTTAGGATAATTTCAATACTCTTGGTGCACTTTTAATTAGTCTTAAAGACTTAAAAATTTAAAAAATGGTCAGCCATACAAAGGAGGTTATGACAAAATTTTTAGAAATTAGTGAGATAAAATTCATCTTTTATTATCCTAAAAGAGTAATCCTTACGGTTTCTATATTCTAAAGTATCATTTTCATGCATAGAGGTATGTATAAAGATTACTATCAAACACATTGATAGAACGTGGCCAGAGTTTAGAGAAGAACCTCGTCACTTAAAGCTCGGTGTTGGACTTGATGGAATTAATCCCTTCTCAAATCAGTCCACAAGATGGTCAACTTAGCCAGTAGTTCTTATCAACTATAACCTACCACCATTCTTATCCACAAGATGGTCAACTTAGCCAGTAGTTCTTATCAACTATAACCTACCACCATTCTTATCCATCAAAAAAGAGCACTTGATATTAAGCTTGATAATTCCAGGTATATGTGTTATTTAGTATTTTTCTATTTCACTCTTTATGTATAATTCCTAGTGCTTAAAAAAGGACGCGTATAAATTCAAGAAAACGACAAGTAAAAGATATCAATGTATACTTGGCTCATTGATTGATGATATGCAAGAGCTATGGAAAGGAATAAATGTGCTTGACATGTCCAAGCCCAAAGGCGAACACAACTTTATAGTACGAGGCATTCTTACATGGACAGTTCATGATTTTCCTGCTTATGGGTGTTGTTCACGTATATCATAAAACAACCACCACATCTCATTTCTTCATAGCAATAAAAAGAGTTGATTGAATAATGCCTGCATGTCCACCTTCTGGTGTGATCAGTTACAATCAAAGTATAGCAAGAACTTGAAGCAAAACATATATCTTTGGCATAGAAGATTTCTACCCGCCGAGGGACACATATTGAGAGATCGTTTCAACAAGCAAGATGTTTTAATGGAAAGGTTGAGATAGGGATGTGCCTGCAAAATGGATGACTCCGGTATGGATTAGTATAGAAAATGGATGTTTTTTAGATCCTAATTCAAAGTTAACAAAGCGATGAAGAAGACGACAAATCTCATAGAGATAGAGAGAAAAGATCAATGGCACCAAATATTTTTATTTGGTATCAACTAGAGTATTGGAAGGACTTAAAAATTATGCATCTTCTTGATCCGATGCATATCTTTAAAAACGTTGGACACTCACTATTGAAGCATCTCGTGGGACTTAAAGATACTGAAGTTGCGAGAGCGGATTTGAAAGAACAAAGAGTCAAACCATTTTTATGACCTATTGTAGATAAAAGTACATGAAAGATGACATATCGTGCAGCACCTTGGGTGCTTACAAAGGAAGAGATAAAAACTATTAATTCTAGGATGAGATCAATCCGTAAACCTACAGAGGCTATGGTGCTTCCCTTCCAAACATGTTTACTATGGATGATAATTCATTGATTAGTAAATTAATCCTCTATTTTGTATGCAAAAAACAAAGTATGCGGGGAGTCCAGATCTGGGGCCTTAGAGTTCAAATGAGCTCAAATCCTTTCAAGTCCATCAATAGAAATTAGTCTAGTAGAGGATTAAGCCAAGAAACATAAGGTTTGACCAAACATTGAATGCTTACTCTCTGTTTTACCAAAGTCACCTGCAGATTTGATAAAGAGCTTAGATCTCACTGTAGACTTGATCAAATAAAAAACTATCTTCACTAGCTTGTAGAGCACCCTTGAAAACCCCTAGGGCCAAGAGGATTTAGAGCCATTGTACTTGGTGCAGACAAGATCTCCATTTTCTTTAGAAAAAAGGCGCTGGAAAAAACACGAATTTTTGTAGCGTGCGCTGGCAGTTTGCTAGTTTGTCTTGATGGGCTGAAGCTTGGGGCTTGTGGCTATGTGTGGCTAAGAGCTTGGAGGCTATTGTTAAGCCTGGAGGGAGATCAAGCCCCTCCACCAATTGGGGGTACAGATGCTCTTTGAAAAAGAGGTAAAAAACTTAATTATCTATTAATCTTGATTAGCTAGGTGATTAGCAAGATAATGGGCTCATTAATTTGATGGATTCTAAGATAGGCTTTGATACCATGTTAAATTTGCAGCAATGTGATGAGCTATGGTGGATCAAATGCTAGAATCAACATCATTAGAAAAGAGATTAGATGATAATTAAGATATGATTAGTGAGCAATTAATTGATAGCTTAATGTAGGCATGGATAATCAAAAACTAGCAAACTCTCATTAGGCCAATGCCTCAATTTATAGAGTTTACATCCAAGCATCTAATCTCACTGGTCTCTCCTTGATTCACTCCACCTCTTTTGCTTGATTCTCTCCACCTCTTCCCAGAATATCTCCACACCTCCTAAATCTTCTCATGCTACCCTTTATTCTCTCCCTGTAGATACTTCTCACCTTTTCACAGCTTCTCTCACATTTATAGATTCTCTTTTATAGCCTCTTGCTAAGGGCTTGTTCTCGCACACACCCTTATTTACTTGTATATTTCAACAATAGCCAGCGAAGCTATGGTAATTTTTTTAGAAATTAATACATAACTTAGTTTTATGCATAATGTAAAAAGAGAACTTTCTAGCATATTCTAGGATTGGACATCCTATGCTAAAAGAATGATTTTCATCAAATTCATGGAAAACTAATTTTTAGTATTTATGCATAAATAATTAATTAAAAAAAGAGAAATTTTTAGTATTTTTTTATTTTTATGTAAAAAGAGAAATTTCCATGATAATGGAGATCCATAATTTTTAGCATAATTCAAATTATGAGTATTTATCAAAAGTGAAATTTTGAGCATTATTGGGAAATATGGGTAGAATTGATTTTTGTAAAACCCATGAATCTTTTACTCAAAAGAAGAATATTAAATATATTTCACTTGAGAAATTTAAGAAAGAATATGAAAATATCCATCGAGAAAAAGTACCTTTAACTAGGCCAAGCAATTGGCAAAAATTTAAAAAAAGGTCCCATTGGTATCGAAAGTAGAAAATGTTACTAAATGTGAATAGATGTAAATACGATGTGAATAAGATGAGAATACGATGTGAGAAGATGTGAATGCAATGTGATAGGATGTGATAAGATGTGAATGTGCTGTAAGATGAGAATGTGAATGCAATGTGATACGATGTGATAAGATGAGAATACGATGTGATAAGATGTGAATGCAATGTGATAGGATGTGATAGGATGTGATAAGATGTGGATGTGATGAGATGTGGATGGGATGTGATGTGATGTGATGTAAATGGATATGGATGTGGATGTGGATGTGAAGAGATGTGGATGTGGATGTGATGTGATGTAAATGGATGTGGATGTGAATGTGATGAGATGTGATGAGATGTGAAAGGAAGTGATGTGATGTAAATGGATGAGAATGAGATGTGGACGTGATTTAATGTGGATGGGATGTATGTGATGTGATGTGGATGTAATGAATGAGATAGATGTGAATGGATGACATGTGATGTGATGTAAATAGATGTGAATGGATGTGAATGTGATGTGAATGGATGAGATGTGATGTGAATGGATGTGATGTGATGTGAAACGGTGATGTAATGTGATGTGAATCGGGATAGATGTAAATGGATGAGATGCAATGTGAATGGATATGATGTGATGTGAATTGGGATAGATGTGAATGAATGAGATGTGATGTGATGTGAATCGAGATAGATGTGAATGGATGAGATGTGATGTGAATTGGGATAGATGTGAATGGATGAGATACAATGTGAATGGATGTGATGTGATGTGATATAGATATGGGTAGATGTGAATGGATGTGATGTGATGTGATATGGATATGGGTAGATGTGATATGGATATGGGTAGATGTGAATGGATGAGATGTGATGAGGATAGATGTGATGAGATGTAATATGATGTGACTAGATGAGAATGGATGAAGGATGATGGGAATACATATGATTGGATGTGGATTAAGCAATGTGAATTGATGTAAAAGAATGTGGAATAATAAGAAATAATGTGGAACAATGTGGAAAGATGAGAGTTTGTTAGAAATTGTATTTATGACCTGCTTTTAAATGATTGTTTAATGTCAAGAATGCTGGGGAAGAATTTTGACCATCTTGTGAATGAGGTCGTGGAGACCTAAGTGATAAAGTTGCAACAGCTGACGGAGAGTCAATGGAGGATGTCTCGCGTAGCAAGGTCGACCGAGGTCTTGACCAGCCTCGGTTCGATTTAAATGGTGAGCTTCCAGTACGGTGGATGAGGGACCAAGGAAGCGGCCTATGAGTGAAGTGCTAGGTGACCTGCGAGAAGGAGCCTAGATGGTGCTAACCATACGGTGCTTGGGCTCTGGGTTACCGAAGATACCCACACGTGCGTCGAGGAAGAAAATGGAACAAGGAGTTAGAGTTGTTTTCTGAACTCGAGCATGGATTTGGTTGATTGTCCTTGCTGGTCCTCAATGGATGAGTCCATGGCTCTTTTATATGGATCTGTTGGTTGATCTTGCTAATCTTCAACAGAGAGTCCATTTGGATTTTTATAAGTGAATATATTTTCGGGTACTATGAGCTAGGAACTATTGAAAAGGCCCCTGATGATGAGCATTCTAATTACCAATGATGCCATAGGTACACCAATGAAAGAATGATTGGAAATTAGAATTCTGTAAGATTCCTCCCCAGCCTCTCAAAATGTCCAGCATATTCCCCTGTAATCAATTCCCTCTTCAGAAATATAAGAGATCTTATCTCTGCCTGTTTTGGCATAGAGAGAGAAAATATTCTACAGAGAGAATATTCAGATTTTGAATATTTTTGGATAGAAAAATATCTCATCTTATTAAAATGAATTCCCCTGAAACAGAAATTCAGAAAGAATTTTCCAATGTGCAATTGGAATTAATTGGAAATGGGTATAAAGGATCTTAGCCTAAGAGTCTAGATTTTCAGAAATTTTAGATTATGGTCCAATTAAGGTTTCTTTGGGCCAATAGCATCAATCCATGTGTAGGGAGGAGATAAATCCAATTTGTAAAAGAAGATACCCCAAAATGAGTAAATGCTCACATAAGATGAAGAGTTGACTATGTACAAGGTTTATTAGTAAGAAACTATGAGTAATATCAAAAATATGAGATATTTTGGGTATCCAAAAATGAGTAAATGCTCACATAAGATGAAGAGTTGAAAATGTACAAGGTTTATTAGTAAAAAACTATGAGCAATATTAAAAATATGAGATATTTTGGGTATAATAATTCTATTTTGACACATATGTAAGGAAGGGGAGTCCATTAAAGGAGGTGCATATTTCACATGCTTGAATGAGTTTTAAACTCAAAACTAATGTGATATTTTTATCTCTCCTCTCTCTTGAATCAAACCAAATCAAAATGGAACCAAACCGAATAAAAAAGGAACCAAACTAGATCCAAATCTAGTCCAAATTCAACCAAACTGAATTTGGAAAATTCTAGAATTCACTTAGCTTTGGTTAGAGCTTCCCTCTCCTATAAATAGACATTAGGGGAAGGTTGAGGTCTATGGGGGCCCTTTAAGCTGCCATATTTTGTTTTTAAGTACTTTTGCTTAAGGACTCTAAGCATACTTTGACTAGGCCTGACAAGGGGATCTTTATGCAATCATTATTTGAATTTCTATTTTTTCAAATATATATTTGCTTGAGCTAAAATGGGGGTAACTTTTTGGTTTCCCCAAATTCAAAATGGCTGGAAAGCCTTCCCTCCACGTTTAGGTCCCCCCCCACTTTCTCTCTCTACATTCTCTCTCTAAGACGCCCTCGTTTCTCTACCACTCTCTCTCTTCCCCTTTCTCACATTTGGGTGTGCCATGGCTCTGCATCTCTGATTAGTAAGCTTCCATAACCTCTGAACTTCCAAATGCAGATATCTCACACTCTCTCATCCTCCACGCCTCATCTTTTTATCATTTTCTGCTCTCTCTCTCTCTCTCTCTCATGTCTTTCCCCCATTGAAGTGCAGAAAATCCCTCTATCAACCTCCATAGCTTCAAAGCTTACCATTTTCCATTCTTGCATTGTTTACCATACATATCCCCTACTTCTGTCTGCAATCTACATCTCTCTCTCTCTCTCTACTGCATTATGCTGCAAAACCTCAATCTACCATTTTCTATGCCTCTTGCCATCTTCCTTGTCCTTTCTCCTATTACCTAATCAGAAGATCTATGACCTTCTAATATTTTTTACAGCAAAACTTCATTGCACTCTCCTCAGAATACCCTATCCTCACTCTTGCATTGTGTTCTACAAGAAGCTCTTTTCAGCATTGCCTAACCCTAAAGAAAATGCCACTTGAAGATATATCTAATAGAGCACCAAAGTTCAGGTTACATGTAGATTTGGCTGCTGAGTATGCTACAATCCGCAGCACAAAATCAAGTGGTGTGACCGATGTGCCATTGGGTACTCTTCGATCACAAGGGCGAAAATGTATTGACCTCTGGACGAATGGATTCATATACCCTATTGACCCGCTCACCAATGCTCCACCTCATTTTGTTAATATCACTACATTTCTTAGTTATGTAGGTGATGGAGCTAATGGTCTATTTGGCTATTGTAGGAGGCTTTCTTTTGTTGCAGCTCAGGAATCGCATTCAAGACTGCATTTCCGAGGCTTATGGCTTGAGTTGCAGAAGCAACACAAGAAGGACATTGATAGGCTTGAAGAAGTGGTGAACAACTTGAAAACTCAGAATCAGGAGCTCCAGCAGAACAACTTTTTGCTTAAGCAGGCCTTTGATACTGAACGGGACAAGGTGAATGCAGCCAAACAGGATGCACGAAACAAGCAACGACATCTTGCAAGCCTGAAGAAGCTTCCAGTAGGCTTTCGACAACGGAAAAGAAAGCGTCAGTCCCTAGAAACCTTGGCAATCCTAAGTGGAGCAAGAAAACGACGTGTACGAGCAACAAGGTAACTTCTATTCTTGCCATTGTTTTGCAGGCCTTTCTGTTTTGTGAAACATATTGATGTTATTTTGTATTTATGTTCCATGTAGAGATATTGCTGGGGATATGATGGGATATGAAGGTGGTGCTGAGGAATGTAGAGCAGGCATATTGAAACATGTTGTTAAGTTATCAGACATATATAAGCTGCTAGAAGATCCCACATGCAAAATATCTAAGCAAATCCGAAACAGAATTTCTGGAGAGCTGCAAAATATGGTAAGCCCCATACAGATTATGGATGCATGTGATAGTGCTGGTGTCAGTAGGAAGGGATATGAAGCCATCTACAGGGTGTTTACACTAGGTCATCGTGCTAAAGGTTTTCTTCGACCCATGCTACCAACTCCATACAGTGTAACCATGGCAAGAAAAAGTGCAAACTCAGAAATTGCGACCATGTTAGGTGGCTACCGTCATGTGGAGGATGCTCTGCCTGTATGTACTACAAAGGTATTTGAATACAACAAGTACAACAATGTCTTTATTGATTTAAGGACCCTTCAAAGAGCTATGATTTCTTATTATGGTCTAAGCATTGAGGAGTGCCAAGGTCAGGCTGTGTTTGTGTTAAAGCTTGATGAGTGTCAAATTGTAAAAGGACGAAAATTAGAAAGAGTCAGCCTAACACTTATGAACAGGGCTATCAAAGGAAATATGGAACAGGATGATAATCTTCTTGACTGTAGTGCACAAGCCTCAAATTCCAACAAGGGAAGTCAATCTCAGGGAAAAGATTACTATGGAGTGCAATCAAAAAAGAATATATGGTGGTTGGTAGCATTTGAGCTTCCACAGGAGACGAATGATACATTGCGATGGTACCTTACCCGAACAGGCATCCCAAATGTCATATCATTGCAATCAAAAGGAGAAACTTTGCATGTGGAAGATGTAGGAACATTTACAGTTGAGTGGCACATGGCAGGTGATTTAAAGACATTGAAGTGTATGCTGGGATGCAAGCTAGGAGCAAATACTTTTTTTGGGCCATGTATTTATTGCTGCCATTCAAAATCAGAGTATATTGATCGTGGCAAAGCTTCAGGCAAGGTTGCAGCCACCAAGACGACCAAATGTCATGCAAAGGGCAAGAAAAATGTACAACCAACTTCAATGAGTGCAACGCAAAACAAAGATCCAAAGAAACCTATGCAGTGGGTTAATGGCATCATGAATTGTAATACCAATTGTCCGCCTAATCGTGATCAAGAAGATATCTCATGGAGCCCTATATTAGAGATTCCACTTTCCCGTGTTCATATTTGCACGCTTCATGCTAGGTTACGCATAATGGACAAATTACTGAAGTTACATATCAATTATGCATGGAATATGGAGCCTGAACATCTTCGCAACGAATGCATCAGTAAGCTGGAAGATGTTCTTTCAAGTGTGGAGCTTCATGGTGGTGCTGTAAAGTTGACTAAGGATACTAAAAAGTCAGGACCGGGTCAGGATAATCCAAACAAAATATGCATGGGTGGGTCCAAAGCAAGACACCTTCTCTCAAATTACGAGGGGTACAATAGTCACACAAAATATGAATTATGGAAGGCCATTTGTGAATGCACCACTTATCGTGGGAATAATGCAGAGCTTGGTCTCAAGCGGGCAAGGCTGTGGGAGTCACTTGACAAAATGATTCAATTGCTAGAAAAGGCTCCACTTGTTGCTGAGGAGATTGCAAACTTGAAGACTGCAATACATACATTTACTCAGCAAATGGTTGATGCATGGGGAGAAACACATATCACCCACTATATGGTATTTACCTTTCTATCTATTTACTGATATTAATCGCCAAATAGTAAAATTCTGATATGATCTTTGTTGCAGCACATTATATTTGCCCACGCACAGTTTTTTCTCGACGAATATGGTCCAATGGCAATTTGGAGCACCCAAGGAATGGAGCGCTCTCATTATCAAGCTAAGGCAGCATACTTTAAGAACACGCGACATGGTGGAGGTGGTAAGGAAAAAAGTAATGCCTTGCATGAGATGTTTAATTGGTTTTATCGCAGTTTGGGAGGTCGACGCCGACAGAAACCAAAAGGGTAGGTGTCATTACTACGAAGGGTTGTAAAAAATGTCAATCTGCAACGAGCAATTGCATGGCGAG
Organism: Cibotium barometz; assembly: GCF_041138505.1. Taxonomy (NCBI): domain Eukaryota; kingdom Viridiplantae; phylum Streptophyta; class Polypodiopsida; order Cyatheales; family Cibotiaceae; genus Cibotium; species Cibotium barometz. The sequence goes on from NC_141072.1 coordinate 47,313,760, forward strand.
CATCAAGTGCCGTGCATGGGATGCGTGAGTGGTTCGCTGCGCGGAGGCGTATGGGTCGAAAATGGGTTCCATATTAGAAAATTGTAACCTTTTTTAAGTTAGAGCTTTTTTTATTAATGTCGAGATTTTTTTTATTAATAAGTTTTTTTTCAAAAACTATATAAACCTGTGAAAGTGAGTTTTAAAATTACATTTTCACGTTCATTCACTCGTGTAAGTCAATGGATGGCTAGAACTAAGCACACTGCACGCAAAACTGAGAACCCAAACGTACCGTCTGGTGCACACAACTTAATACACGCAGTAGCCGTGGCACAGGCATTTCAACAAGTGCAAAAACGTATCAAAAAGAAGCATACAAGCATGGACAGAGAGGTAGAGACCCGACAGGAAGATGTACAGCCGGATGTGTTCTCAGGACTGGACAATATTGAGGATGTCTCCAAGCAGCCTGGAGACACCGGCTTATTTAGAGCCACGCGTACACCATTCCCCCGACCTCTCTCAGAGGCTGAGCAGCAGGAGCGTGTGCTGGAAGAGCAACAACGCCAGATTGATGAGGAGGAGCATAGAAGAAGAGAGCAACAGCAAGCCCTATTCCCTCAGCAGCTACAAGAGGAGCTAAGGGTCGCATTTGAGGAAGACCAGGAAGCACTTCTGTGTATTGAGCAAGAGCAGTTTCAACAGGCTGCTGACTTCTATGAAGCAGAGGAAATAAGCCATCGTGAAGAGCTGGATAGGCTCCTAGCACAAACACTACATGAGGAACTTGAGAGGCGTCAGCCCCCGTCTCCACCTAAAAAACAAAGAATAAAGATTCGTGTCAAGAGAAAGAAGGAACGTGCAAACAGGCAGCAAGAGGTGGAGATGGAAGAGGAGGATCGACGACAAGTAGAGGAGCAAAGGGAGAGGGAAAGACTGGAGTAGGAGGAGCAAAGGGAGAGGGAAAGACTGGAGCAGGAGGTGCAAAGGGAGAGGGAAAGACGGGAACAAAGAATTCAAGAAGCACGCAGATTAAAACAAGAACAAGAAAAGAAGAAGGCAGAAGCAAGTAAGAGAAGACTAAATCTAGATCCAGCCGAGCAAGAAAAAAAATTTAGAAATGATAGACAACCATGGGAAGAGAGGTCGCATCCACCACCACCCCCTGTAGCCAACAAGAAGAGAAGATGGAAACCAGGGACCGTGGCTCTGCGAGAAATCAGAAAGTACCAAAAGAGCACAGACCCCATCATGGTGAAGGCCCCCTTTGCAAGAGTTGTAAAAGAAGTCATCGAGACAAGTACAGTGACAGGGTCACTCGGGTACAGAGTACGGCACTGGAGGCCCTCCAAGAAGCGTCAGAAACAATTTTGGTCTCTTTGTTTCAAGATTCGGTGCTGTGCCATGCTCACGCCAAAAGGGTGACCCTAAAGCCTGTTGACATGGCACTTGCACTACGTTTACGTCAGGATAAAGCGCTCCATAAGGAAGGCTTTATAGGATAGGATTAAGCTTTTAGGCGGCGGCCTTTGTGCCTTTTGTAATCTCGACATTGTAATACATTTTTTTGAATCTATAAGATATTGTCAATGACTCGTTAACCAACGTATTCATTTGTTTCAACTGTTATAAAAGCAGACATTTCATTTCTTGTACTGTTGTTTGAATGAGAGAAACTGTTGATCATGTATTAAGAGCCTTAGTTAAACAGGAACAAAATTTATATTACTGATAAGGTGATTGTGAAACATTATCTTGTTATACGTGGCATTGTTGTTGGCATTGAACAGAGGATCCTTACATAGTGCAGGAACAAAATTATATTGAATTTATTTTCAGTCCGAAAAAAAGGCTTAAAGCTCAATAAGGCCTTAGAAAAGCTCAGGGACAAAAAAAAAGGTTATTTGGGGCTCAAAATCACCTGGTGAAGTCTGGCATTAGATAGAACATTTTTTAAAAAAGCAACAGTTTTCTTTTTTTTTATGGTTCTAGGCAGAGTAATCATCAAAATAAAGTGCACACAATGCATTTTTGTGTGAAAAAATGATCAAAAAAAGGGCTGTGCGCTACGGCGCGAATTTAAGCCTGGCCTGCAATTTGAAAGGCTGAAATTCGCGCCGTAGCGCACAGCCCTTTTTTTTTAATTTTTTGACTCTATCCAGCATTATGTGCACTTTTTTGATGAAAAATATGCTTACAAATATCAAAAAACATAAAAAATTCTAATTTTTTAAAAATTGTTCAGATTTTGTACTGCCAGATTTCAGCTGGATGTTAAGTGACATTCAAAGAACAAATAATTGATCATTATCAATGAAATTTCCTACACATTCACATGCCTGCCAAAAGTTTAGAGGGCACAGTGCTGACACAACAAATAAACAAGAGAAATGGTTCAGACTTCTTAGAAACATTACAATTAAAAAAGTATACATTTTGTATTGATTTCGTAGAAAGAAAATTACAAGTTTCTGAGAAGATTTCTGAGAGCTTCTTTAGCTTCGTCACTCTGTGTGGTTTTCTCACCTAGGCTATTAGCTATAATAATAGGATTGGTTACACCTTTGGAGATTGAAGTGGCACAGTGGCTTAGCACGTGGCCGGTGTAGTTGCCTGCAAATGTGTACATGGCTGCCTCCCTGCTAATAAGTATACATTTGTTTGCATTATTTGCTAGCCCATCTTCGCGGTGAGAACCCCACTTAGAGCTTTACACTGGATGAGCTCTGCTTGTGCCTCCTCAGAGTACTCTAAATGGATTACTCGAATAAATGATGGAGAGAGGCTAGGAAGGTAATGAATCAGGGAGGTGTCTCGTCCATCGGATTACACACGAACTCCACCTCCACGTGCAGCAAACTTGTCAAAAATATAAGCTTTCTACAAGAGAAAAAAATCAGGTGTTAGTAATAACTCACTTATAAATATGAAGGCACAACTTTGATTTAAACCCACCTCAATGTCATCATTGTTGGAGCTCTATATATGGCTCACTCTACCTAACTTGGTCTCACCTATATATATGTATCTTGTCCTCAATATGAATCAGTCTTTGGGAGCGTACATGATGTGTCTCTTGTCTCGTCTCTTTCTCTCTACATTTCAACATGGTATCAGAGCATCTATGAGGGAAGCATCTATGTCTTCTTGTTAAATTCATGATTATAGTTTCATGTCTTACAAGATTGTTCTTTGATTATGTGTTGTCTACATGATTTTATAGCTTAACTTGTTATAATTAGAGTTGTTTCTTAATCGCGTCCTTAAAACCAAAACCTATTGTGCGTAGATTGTATTATGCTGGTGAATCCTATCAAAAAAGTTTGTCAAACGGAGTTGTGAGTCAAAAGTTATGATAGTTCAGGCAGACTGCATCTGTAAAACAGCAAAACAGGTTCTTTGTGTGAGCACACAGGTTTCGTCTTCATCAAGTGTCTTTGTGAGCTCACAGGTTTCGTCTTCGTCAAGCGTTTTTAGCAACCCGCCAAATCTAGCTTTTTCGTCAAGCGTCTACCAATGAATCTTGCGTCCCACGTCTCGGATTTTGCTATTTTTAGCAAAGCGACCAATCTAGCTTTTTCATCCAGCGTCTACCAATGAATCTTGCGTCCCTCGTCTCGCTATTTTGAGGACTCTTTTCTTATTGACGTCTCTTATCTCTTGCAGTCGTCCTTGTCTATGGTGTGCAGATTTTGTGATTTTATCTTATACATCTTCTCACAGATAGATATGGCTATGACTATTCTCGTCAATGGTTTTCCTTCTGGCCAACGTTCTATTCCTTCTTTTCAAGGCCAAGGGTTTCCCGGTTGGAAAGCAAAGATGCTGTTAATTCTTGAAGGCGATGAGCTCTCAGATGTTGTTATTGGCAATTCTCTATGTCCGTCTCAACCTATTATTCCGAATTCTTACAACGTTCTTATCACGGAAGGCCCTGTTTTTGATGCATGGCGTCTTGCTTATATGGATTGGCAGAGGCGTGATAAAGCAGCTCGTCGGTATATTCTTTCTGCTCTTAGTGATTCTCTCATGCTTGATGTGTATGACTTTCCTACTTCCCATGACGTATGGGAGTATCTTATAGCAAATTTTCAGAAAAAGTCTGTTACAGAAACACTTTATTTGAGAGGTTTGCTTTCAAAGTTACAGTATGAAGTTGGTACTGCTATGACGGGACATATTGATTCTTTCAAATCTATTATTAATCAACTTGCTGCTGCGGGTGATCCTGTTCCACGAAAGCAACTTATTACAATTCTTCTTGATACAATAAAGGATCCGTCTTATGACAACATTGTTACCATTCTTTCTAACAAGGACGGTCTTGATTTTGACCAAACTTGCATATCTTTAATTGAGTATTCTCAACGTCAACAACGACGTAGCGTTGGTCATGATGCAGTTATGTTTTCACAACAAGAGGAGCCTGAGTCACAACAGTTGGAACGGGCCTTTAATGTGCAAAGGCGTTCTTTTCAACGAGGCAACCGTAGAGGTGGTCGTCGTGGTGGTAGTTTCTCTCGTCTCAAATTTCCTAACAAGCATTGTTCTTACTGCAATAGGAATGGTCATACTGAAGATGACTGTTGGGCACGTCAATATGATGAAGAACACAACATTACCACAAAACAACCACGTTTATATAGAGATTCTTCTTCTTGTGATTATTGTGGAAAATCTGATCATCCCTCTTCCATGTGCTTTAAGCGTCGATTTGATGTAGATCGAAATCGAGCATATGCAGCCGAGCATCATGATAATGTTATGCCTGAAACAAGTTGTGTTTTATGTTCAGTTCCCCCAGACAGAATACTTCATGTACGTGATGGTTCACTTTTCATTATTGATTCTGGTGCTACAGGAAATATGACATATGAATCTAAGTGGCTACATAACTATCATTCTTTACCTGTTAAGCGTGTTGTTTATCTTGCTGATGATACAACTTGCCAAGTCAAGGGCATTGGAGATTTATATCTTGGCACCTTATCTTCTTCAACTCGAGTTTTACGAGGGGTTTTACATGTCCCAGAACTTCAACGTAATCTTCTTTCAGTTGCAAGACTTGTTGATCTTGGTTTGTTTGTTGGATTCGACCACACCAAATGCCGCATTGAGAAAGATGGACAGATTATTGCAACTGCTTCTCGTAATGGCAATTTGTTTGAGCTCTCTCTTAATGATGTTGTAGCAAATGTTGTCACTGCTCCAGGGGATCATGATTGCAAGATATGGCATCATCGCTTTGTTCATGCTGATTTCTCAAAGCTTCTTAATCTTCATCGTCAAGGTCTTGTACGCGGAATGGATCTTAAAGCTCATCCTCATATGGGAATCTGTGAGTTTTGTGCTCTTGGCAAACACAATCGTAAACCCTTTCCTCTCTCGAATTCAGTTCATTCTCATGATTTGTTGGATCTTGTTCATTCCGACATTTGTGGACCTTTGCCTCCATCGAGAACACAACATCGTTATTTCATTACGTTTATTGATGATTACTCACGGTATACAGTTGTTTTCTTGCTTCAACAAAAATCTGAGGCGTTATCTGTTTTTAAGCAATTTCACAAGGCTGCCGAACTTCAAACTGGACGTCGCCTCAAGAAACTTCGCAGCGATAATGGTGGAGAATATGTGTCTCGTGAGTTTGAGAGTTATTGTACGGACCATGGTATTCATCATGAACATACTATTCCATATTCACCTCAACAGAACGGTGTTGCTGAACGTAAGAATCGCACTATTATCAATGCTATACGATGTATGCTGATTCATTCTGGGTTATCTCGTGTCTTCTGGAGTGAAGCTCTCTTGACAGTAGTCTTTGTTCAGAATCATCTTCCTACTACTGCTCCTTCTGGTAAGATACCCATCACAGCATGGACAGGTGAAATTCCTTCTGTATCTCATTTTCGAACCTTTGGATGTATTGCTTACATTCATGTTCCTAAAGAAACACGAGCAAAGCTTGATGCTCCTGGGCTTAAAGTTATTTTTATTGGGTATTCTGACACTTCCAAAGGCTACAAATTCTATGACCCGTCCTCCAAGAAAGTGCTTGTGAATCGTGATGCTATTTTCAATGAACAGCTTATGGGCGGTACATGGTCCATGGATGATTCTGATGATACTAAATCTTTGCTTCAAGCTTTTCCATTCTTGTGTGATGATGAATCTTCTTCTATAGAGCAAATTTCCTCTTCACAACCATCTAAAGAGCAACTTTCCTCTTCACAACCATTGATTCCGAATGCTGTCATTGATGATGTTGACATTTTTATTGATCTGCCTATTGATTTTGAGCATGGTTCTTGTCATGTTTATGATGAAGATTTTGAGGCTAATGTTTTCTCTACTTCTGAAGATCCAGCCACGTACAGTGATGCTATATGTTCTCCACAAAAGGATCAATGGCAAGAGGCTATGGAAGCAGAGTATGATTCTCTTATCTCTAAAGGTACATGGATACTCACTGAGCTACCTCCTGGCCGTACTGCCATTAAGTGTAAGTGGGTATATAAGACAAAATTTAAAGCAGATGGATCCTTTGACAAATTCAAGGCACGTTTAGTTGCCAAAGGTTATTCTCAAGTTGCTGGCGTTGACTATCACGAAACCTTTTCACCAGTTGTTCGCATTACTAGTATTCGGGTATTACTGGCATTTGCTGTTCAATTTGACTTAGAAATTCATCAGATGGACGTGCGCACAGCTTTCTTGAATGGAGATTTGAATGAAGAAATTTACATGGAACAGCCAGAAGGATTTGTTATTGCAGGGAAGGAAGATCTTGTTGCTCGTCTTCATAGGGCTTTATATGGTCTTAAACAAGCTTCACGGGCCTGGTACATCAAGTTTGATCTTTTTCTTACCTCCCATGGCTTTCTCTCTTGCTCTTCTGATCCCAACTTATTTACCAAACACCAAAATGGTAGTTTTGTAATCCTTGCCCTTTATGTGGATGATACAATCCTTGTTTCCAATGATTTGGGATTTCTACACCAAAGTAAGCAGTTGTTATCTTCGGCATTTGATATGGTGGATCTTGGAGAGCTTCGCTCGTGTCTTGGCATTCAGATTCAAAGGGATCGTAGTAAAGGTATTTTATTACTTCGACAGTCAAAGTTTATTGAAGATACTATTAAGAAGTTTGGTTTGGAATCTGCACATTCAGCAACTACTCCTTGTCTTGCGAGTTCCATGAAAAACACTTCTGATGGTGGTGGCCAGCTTGTTACAAATCAACCATATGCTAATTTGGTTGGATGTCTTCAAGTTGTTGGTTTGAACACTCGTCCTGACATTTTGTTTATTGCTAACTATCTCGGGCAACACCTTGCATGTCCTTCTCTTAAGCATTGGTCTTCAGCAAAGCGCGTGTTGAAATACTTGAAAGGCACTATAGATTATGGTTTGGTTTATCAACGACAATTCACATCCGACTCCATTCCATCTCTTTCTCTTTTGGGTTACACAGATGCAGATTGGGCCAGCTCACATTTATCTATGCGATCTACTAGTGGCAATTGTTTCTTCATTAATGGTTGTCTTATTTCTTGGACCAGCAAGAAACAACGTTGTGTTGCAGTTTCTACAACCGAATCTGAATATGTTGCGGCTTAATGGTTGTCTTATTTCTTGGACCAGCAAGAAACAACGTTGTGTTGCAGTTTCTACAACCAAATTTGAATATGTTGCGGCATCACTTGCAGCTCGTGAACTCATTTGGCTTCGACAAGTGTTGACAGATATTGGCCATTCTCCTCTTTCTAGTACACCCTTGCGGTGTGATAATCAGAGTGCTATTAGTCTTGCAAAAGACTATGTCCAACATAACAAGTCAAAACATATTGCTGTGCATTACCATTATGTTCGATACGAAGTACGCAAAGGCACTATCATGATTGAACATTGTCCAAGTGACCAGATGATTGCAGATATTCTTACCAAAGGTCTCAATGAGTCACGCTTCATTCTCTTGCGCTCAGAGCTTGGAGTTGCCTCGGGCTCACTCTTTCTAGATTAGGCTCTTTACTCTTATGGTAGCTTTGTACATATATCGTTGTAATCTTCTAGACACCATGCACTTTGCACATTCCACAATTGCTCACTATGACCTCTTGGTCCTTTTGTATATTTGTACATAGATGCACAATGCACTTTCACATCATTACTTTTGGTTCATATTTTCACATTTGTATAGGGGCTTGGGTTTTTCCCTTGTACTCCCCAAGGGTTTTTTCATCCATAGCTAGAGACCCTTGTTTGAGTGGGGGTGTTGGAGCTCTATATATGGCTCACTCTACCTAACTTGGTCTCACCTATATATATGTATCTTGTCCTCAATATGAATCAGTCTTTGGGAGCGTACATGATGTGTCTCTTGTCTCGTCTCTTTCTCTCTACATTTCAACAATCATCACATTGGCTAATGCGTGGGTTGTATATGTCTATACTGCTTCCACGCTGCTCAACTGATGTATCTACATGCAAGCGCTTATGTGGTTGAAATGCTTCTTGAGGGACACTTTCATACTCTGCTGCTACATTTTCTATAGCAACAAGAGCATTGGAAACAGTTTCCTCAATTGTACGTTCTGTATCATAACCTTGGAATGCTAGCGCTTTGGTAAGATCATGGTCATCAAAATCAATCTGTACACCTGCAGTCTGTTGCTCAAGTGTGTCTTCTTTGCAGAAACCAGACCCAATTGCTAATATGCTTAAGGCCTCATCCTCCCTTAACCCCAAGGATTTACAAATGTCATCAAGGAAAAGAAATTCCTTGTTATCCATGATGACGGGATTCAAAGTGGTTACATCCAACTCAGGGATCTCTTCCACAATTTCATCCCCTTCGAGGTCACGATGAGGCTCTTCATCCTCAGTTGACCCTTGTTGGAGAAGCACCAAGGCCATGGACGCTTCAGCTTCTTCTGAGAAAACCTCTTCCACCTCGCCTTTGGATTCCTTCACAAGAGCTACTTCCTTTTTCACTGCCTTTCCCTTCTTTTTTTCTGTATCCCTGGCTTCTTGCAGAAACAGTGCTAACGTCATATCCCATGAAGGGAAGGTGGTGCCTACATTACCAACCTGCAATTCATAAACGGTGTCATCATCTTCAACCCTATAATTGCTAGATGTAAGCCCTTTCAAAAATCGGTTGAGCCTGAATCGAAACGACTTGTCACCATGGTACAGATGCCTGATTAAGTCCACTGGAACCCATTTAGTGGTGGATTCAGGCAATTGCACGACATATTGTGCCACTACATCATTCATGTACTGGACCTGCTCTTGAAAAGCCTCTGCATGAAGGTCTATAGTTTTTTGCATATCGATCACCCCCTCAAAAATGGCGATGTTCTCACCTGCACCTGCTGAGAGCCCAATTTTCTCAAGTTTTGCGCGTAGCGAGTTAGAGCTTGAAGCCATGGCGGGATATTGAAGGGAAATAGAAACTGCAAGATCTTAAGAATGAAATGAGCTTTATAGAGCAAAACCTATTCTTATAAAGCATTCCACTATAAAGTTTAATAAATTTATAGAACATACTTAAAAATTTTAAAATTAACAAAATTAAAATCCAAATTGCAGTGAAATACAGAGGACATTGGGACTATGGTGCAATCAATAATTTTGTATTCAGAAGTACACCGCTACAAATTATCGCCCAAAATCACTCAAAATGTTACCTAAGTCTGCAACTTAACAGTCTTTCAAGCTAAGGACCCTAGGGGGCTCCAATGACACACAGAGTGTATGTTTCTCTGACCTTTGACGCATGGGTCGATTAGAAACAACAAACTTGAATTGGTTCCTTACATTAAAGGACATGACAATACGATCTCTCAACTGAGCAAAATTCCAATCATCATTAACTACCACTGTATGCTCCTCTCCAGGGTGAACTTCAATATGAAGTTCTACCTCCTCCCTAGCATAGAGATCAGAGTCCAAAGCCTCCCATTCACCATGCAAGCATTTCCACCTTCTAATAGGGTACACCATAGTTAGATTTTGCTTGCCTATCTGATACCTGCATCTTACCATTGACATTACCGCTGAGCACTTTATTACATCGCCCTTATGTTCTGCCACCTTGGTGGTCCAATCGCCTTTTAGAAATGTATCTAGAGCTTCAAAGGCCCCATCTTTGCTTATCCACATTGTTGGGGTGCGATGGAACTTGCCTGCTTTGAAAATAGCAATAAACACATGTAAAGGCATGAAAAGAGATACACTTATCCTGTGGGATCCATATGCAGCCTTTAGGCTTGACTGAATGTCATGGAAAATCCTGCGCTGAAAGCTCTCCATTGTAGTGGGGTCTGGAATGGGCCATTCCGGGCTATTTTAGTGCAGGAGGAGAAATTGGCTCAAGTGCTCCAAACCTTCCCCTCTGTGGCACAACATATGTTGCAGCAATGAAAAATACTCCTCTATTTGCAAGTTCGGAACTTGTTTCCCCAGCATACATAAGCCTACCTAGATCAACATGACATGCTTCGAAGGTCCCTGTAAAACATTCTAGAGGCTGCCATTCCACACATGTTGAAGGGAAAACATCTGCATACAATAGAATACATTGGAGTTCTTGATATTCACATAGTCTTCATGCAAGCATTTCTCCAAAGCAAAGAAACATTAAACAAGGACTGAAACTTACAGTTAGTTGGGAACCGTGGTGAGTTCTCATCTTCAAGATGTATTTGGCTTGAGGTGTAAACATGTTGCACCTTTGCAAGCCGCTTTCCATCCTTGTTGCAAACTTTGAATTCTAAGATCCTTCCTTTCCAGTGATGGCTTGTGGAAGCCATGTGCCTTCGAGGAACCTTGTGTGCACCCCTCAAACTGGGCTGCATTGTTATCCACATGAACCGCTTAAAAACGGTAGGAATCCAATAACCTTCATCATCCTGTACTGTGGAAATAGCCATGGACTCGATAGTGGATGATGGCCTGCGTACACACTGATGAAGAGCCATAGATGGCCCAAATGAAAAGAAAGTGAATGTTAAGAATATGGCAAAAAAGCAAATACCTGCTCAGAGACAGAGAGAGAGAGAGAGCTAGCTAAAGCTTCAAAGAAGTTTGCTGCAAATCCATACACACACACACACACACACACATGCACACACACACACAGAAAGCTAAACCTTCAAAAGAAAGCAAATGAGAGATTGCATTAGGTGCCTGCATGCAGAGAGAGAGAGAGAGAGAGAGAGAGAGAGAGAGAGAGAGAGAGAGTCTGATAACAGAGCTTCCTCTAGAGAGAGAGAGAAGGGCTGATAACAGAGCTTCCTCTGAGTAGCTGGTAGCAAAGAGCTTTTCTCAAAAGAAAGCTAATGAGAGATTGCATTAGGTGCTTGCTTGCACACACAGAGAGAGAGACCTAGAGATAGAGTCTGATAACAGAGCTTCCTCTAGAGAGAGAAAGAGGCTGATAACAGAGCTTTCTCTGAGTAGGTGGTAGCAAAGAGCTTTCCTCAAGTTGGGGATGAAGATAGGGCTGCAAGTGAGGGTGTAGTGAGTGGTAGATGGGGAAAGTGGGTTAGTCTAAAAGGGAGGAGAGAGAAACACGCCCCTACTTTTGGAGGGAAGAGGGAAGTGAGGGGGGGTAACTTTTTGAAACTTTTCCTTTTAAAAAATATTTAAAAAAAAGATATTGAAGATTTTCTTTGCTGGCAGATCTGAAAAAGGTAAGATTCCACCTTTGACCACAAGATTTAGGGTCTTAATCAACCCAACGTTTTTGTACACATGTATTTTTCCTATTGGCCTTCACACTAATCATCTCCTTAATCTCATGGCAGCTTAAAGGGCCCCCATAGACCTCAACCTTCCCCTAATGACATGAGTCCTTTGAAAAAAATAGAAGAATTTTACTATACTAGAGTTATACTGAAATAATGCTAATTTCTACTATTCTCTAAAATTCTCTCCAAATTGAAGAAATTGGAGCTTCCCTCTTTCTTCAATCCCCATTGGTGGCTCCATCAACATACTTAACCAATTGATTGGTTGGGGGCCTCTACCGTGAACAAAGAATCAAGCAATTTGTAAGGTAAATGGTGAATTTTGATCTTTTCTATAATTTCTCAATGCTTCTCTCTTCTCAACCCCTCTCAAGCTTGAGAAGCTTAATTGGAATGGTTTTTGAATGCTATTGAAGTTAATTGATGAATGGTAGTGAAGAATTACATAATTTGATGAATGCTATTGAAGTTAATTGATTAATGATAGTAAAGAATTACATAAATTTCCATTTATGCTTAATTCTAATGGTTTTTATGTAATTTCTCTCTCTCACTCAAGAAATGGTCATACTCATGACCCATTCTCAATCCAAATGAAGCTTTTCATAAAGCTTTTCCTTAATCCAAGATTAATCTATGCTTGAGGTCAAATTAATGTTGGAATTAGGGTTGCAGGAATGCACACACAACTTCAAGAAGATGAGGAAGCTTGAGCACAACACAGTAGTGTATTATGAGTGCCAAAATAGAAAGATAACAAGCCCTAGAAGATAATGGGCGTATATACAATGCACGGGGGAAAAAACCTCCTAGTGAGGGAAAAAGTGCCCCGGCGGTCCTAAGTGTGTTCACACACATCACTACTATAATATGGTAACAAATCCCCCCTGGAGTGATGCGGTGAACAAGAGCTAGCACTCATGTATAGGGAAGTGTCTAGCTATGTGGACGAATCCACAAAAGGGAGTAAGCCCAAAGCTTTGCGAAAAGCTTCGAACTTCTCACGAGGCAGAGCCTTTGTGAAAAGGTCTGCAAGGTTATCCTGTGTTGGCACATAAGCCAAACTGATCTCTCCTGCAGAGAGTCTCTCCCTGACATAATGGTAGTGCACCTCAATGTGCTTCGTACGAGCATGGAACACTGGGTTCCGCGCAACTGCCAATGCGCTCTGACTGTCAGTGAAGATGGTGGTGGCAGATGGCTGCCCAACACCCAAATCAGCCATAAGGCGTCTGAGCCACACACACTCAACCGTAGCTGTGAAAGCTGCCCTGTACTCAGCTTCACAACTAGAAGTGGCCACAGTAGGCTGCTTCTTGCTCAACCATGATATGCATGAGCTTCCAAGCATGAAGCAAAAACCACTCGTGGACACGCGTGTGTCATAATAACCAGCCCAGTCAGAATCTGAAAAAGCATGTAAATCTGGCGGCAATGATCCCCCCTTGGGATAAAACAACCCAAGATGCCGAGTACCACTCAAATAGCGAAAGATACGCTTCACTGCCTGCCAATGCTTAATGCCTGGGCTATGCATAAATCTGCTCACCTGTGAGACTGCAAACTGAATGTCTGGCCTCGTAATGCATACATAAATGAGGCAACCAACAGCTGTCTGATAGAGTGTGACATCAAAGTGATCTCCAGCATCATGAAGACTCAACTTCAAACCTGTCTCTATTGGAGTAGCAATAGGCTTGCAGTCTTCAAGGCCAAATCTCCGCAACAATGTTTCAATATACTTTGTCTGACACAAAGCAATACCTCCATCACACTGCTTAAATTGTATCCCCAAATAATGATGCAAATGCCCCAAATCTGACATCTCAAAAGAGGCATTCAAATCAGCCTTAAAATCAGCAATATGACTCTCATTTGGTCCTGTGAGCAGCATGTCATCGACATAGAGAGCAATGATTAGATGTACACCATCCACACGTTTAGCATACAAAGTGCTTTCTGTTGGACTATTCTGAAACCCATGTGCAGTCAAATATGCATGTATTTTTTCATACCAAGCTCGTGGAGCTTGCTTTAAACCATATAAAGCCTTTTTTAACCTGCACACTTTGTTTTCCTGCCCTCTTTGAACAAAACCACGAGGCTGCGATACATACACCTCCTCATGCAAATCTCCATTTAAGAACGCAGTCTTTATGTCCAGCTGATGTACATTCCAACCATTATGAGCTGCTAATGCACAGATGCTACGAACAGTGGTCATACGACATGTGGGAGCAAAAGTCTCATCAAAATCAATGCCCTTCTCTTGAGCATAACCTTTTGCAACAAGCCTAGCCTTATGGCGATCCACTGTGCCATCAGGCTTACGCTTCAATTTGTATACCCACTTAGTGCCAATGGCCTTCTTGCCAGGGGGCAAGTCACATAAAGACCATGTACCATTCTTCATAATAGCATCGTATTCTGCTTGCATAGCAGCCATCCAATTTTCTGAACTTTGTGCCTCATCAAATGAAACAGGCTCACTTTCATCGCACATACTAGAAACAGCCAATGCATAACAATCTGACGCATAAGAGGCACCATGAGAGCCAGAACGAGTGCGACTAGACAAAGGGGCATCCAACTTGCTGTCACGCAAAGTCTGCACCAGCCATCTAGGCATATTCCTAGAGCCCTCAATCTCTTGTCTCTCATCCTCAAGTGCATCATGCACATCTGCATCAGATATAGGCTGATCTGTGCCATCATTTAAAACCTGCATAGGCTGAAAAACTGCCTCATGAGGTATTGCACTTGACTGTGCACCACTGAAAAGAGGCAACAATGTATCATAGACATCACGTGAGCTGATATCTGTCTCCTTAGTACATGAAACCAAGGGCTGAACTGCATCTTCCACAAATACAACATCACGGCTAACCAAAATGCGCTTTGTCTGTGGATGATACAAACGATAGCCTTTGCTCTCAGCACTATATCCAACAAAAATACATTTGACAGCTTTGTCATCCAATTTTCTGCGATGTTGCACAGGCACTAATGCATATGCCAGGCAACCAAAAACACGTAAATGGCCAACAGATGGCTTGCGGCCATGCCAAGCCTCATATGGAGTGACAACCTGTAATGCTTTGGTGGGACACCTGTTTAGTACATAAGTGGCACACATGACAGCCTCAAGCCAAAAACCATGTGGTAGACTTTGACTCTTAACCATACATCTTGCCATTTCCATGAGAGACCTGTTTTTTCTCTCAGCCACACCATTTTGCTGTGGTGTATACGGCACTGTACATTGGTGTTTTATCCCACGCTCAGCCAGAAATGCATTAAATTCTGAAGACATATACTCCCCCCCTCGATCTGAACGGAGGGTGCCCATCTTACTTTCTGACACATTTTCAGCCATAACCAAAAACTGTTTGAAGCACAAAAACACTTCGGACTTTGCCTTCAAAGGATATACCCATGCATGCCTGGTAAAATCATCAATGAAAGTCACGAAGTAAAGGTAGTTTCCAAATGATGGAGTTTGCATGGGACCACAAACATCACTGTGAACAAGCTGCAATCTGCGTTCAGCTCTCACTGATCCATCTTTGGGAAAGGAAGCACGCTGCATTTTACCCAATATGCAGCCCTCACAAACATGCTTGACAGGTGCCTCAAGCTTAGGCAAAGAAGACACCATTTCAGATTTCTGCAGGCGCAGCAAACTTGCAAAATTCAGATGACCAAAACGTGCATGCCACAGTTTTGCATCTGAAATAGCCTGCGTATCCATAATAGCACATGCTGAATCCTCTACACATTTGCCATCCATATTGAGCTTATACAGCCCTCGACATAGTGAACCAGATGCTACAATGATGTCACCACAAGAGAGATCATGAACAGTACATCTGTCATCCACAAATTTTACAACCAAACCTGTTTTGGCAAATGCGGAGACTGACAGCAGATTCTTTTTGATCCCTGGCACATACAATGCATCAAAAAGTGTAAAGGTGTTGCCATTTGCAACATTCAGCACAATCTGTCCAACTCCTTGAACGGGATAAGAGGAGTTATTGGCACAAGTGACAGTATTCCCTGTGGGAGCAGACTCAAGGAAAGTGAATAAACTGCGCTGCGAGGTGATATGCTTAGTGGCACCACTGTCAAAGTACCATACATCTGAATCTACTGCAGACATACATGTGTCATGCAAAGATGGGTCATAACTGCACTGCGCATTGAATGCCCATTCTGTATCTAGCACAACATTAGCAGATTCATTGTTAGAAGGAGAGGCATCTGCAACAGCCATACCAGCCTCTTTCTTCTTAGCCTCTTTCGCAGCCAGCTTAGGACACGCTTTGATGACATGATCATTTCCCTTACAGTACTTGCAAAATGTCTTCTGTTTGTCACCCTTCTTCTCATCTTTGTCTTCCTTCTTTGGTTGCGCAGCATTTGCAGATTTCTGCTTACTAGAAGAAAAGCCAGCTTTACCTTTCCCGCTTCTCTGACTAGCAACGAAAGCTTGATCTGCGACACGCATAATATTCCTGTTTTGCCTTGACTGGTCTTCTTGCAGCAAAACAGAAACTAACTCCTCAAATGATAAGGCATTGGGATTGCCTTTCATCATCAAGCGAAGAGTGGAAGCAAAACCCTGATAAGAATCTGGTAGACCATTCAAAACAGTCTGCACAAGTGAACTGTCAGACAGGATTTCATCTGCAGAAATGAGCTGCTCTTTGAAATCCTTGATCTTTGTCAAAAAGCTATCCATAGAATCACCTTCGTTCATATGCTCACTCTCCAACTGTTTTCGGAGATAAGCAACACGAGCCTCATTTCTTGCCTGATACAATGTGGCAAGTACATCCCAAGCATCCTTAGAAGTCCTGCAGGAGCGAATATGTGGGATAATGGTACGTTTGACAGACAGCGCAATCAAGGCATGAGCCTGCGCATCTCTACCATCCCAACGAATCTGCTCTGCTGAAAGTGGTGGTCCTCGAACAGCTGCTACAGCACTTGTGCCTGCACCATCATCAACAGTACCTGTTTCTGATGTGTTTGCAGCATTCCCAGCCACAATAGGACGTGCATCAATACCCTGCACAATGTTCCATAGCCCCTTTGCTACCAATACATGTCGCATCATATATGCCCACAATGGATAGTTGGTGCCATCCAACTTATCCTCAGCAGCCAACATGCGGAATACATCATTGTTGTCAGCCATGGCCAATGACTGTACTACTAGATGTAAATGCTGTCTGTAAGAGGAAAACCTGTATAAAATCGACTTGTGCTATGTAGCACAGCCCAAAACAAACGAATGGGCACCTGTCCTGCAGATTTTAATCCTGACAGAAAATCTGCACAGTAGGACGATTTTGCCTGCGCAGTACTTGGAATGCAAAAACGGAGGGCGAAATGACCTCAGATCAAAATTCTGAAACGACCGAGCCCTATGGGCTTTCCACGGCATATACTAACCTGCAGACGCTCGTGAAACCTCGTCGCAATCGGAGGAGATGAAGCGGCAGGTGCCGGTGATGCTGCCCGGGAGGAGGAAGCCTGCTCTGATACCAATTGTTGGAATTAGGGTTGCAGGAATGCACACACAACTTCAAGAAGATGAGGAAGCTTGAGCACAACACAGTAGTGTATTATGAGTGCCAAAATAGAAAGATAACAAGCCCTAGAAGATAATGGGCGTATATACAATGCACGGGGGAAAAAACCTCCTAGTGAGGGAAAAAGTGCCCCGGCGGTCCTAAGTGTGTTCACACACATCACTACTATAATATGGTAACAATTAATGCCTTTTTTCTATGCTTTTAGTTTATGTATTTCATGAATATTGATGATTTTAGTTTATGCTTTTAGTTTATGTATTTCATGAATATTGATGATTCAATCCATTATTGGGATCCAATTAGGGATCATTCTAATCATTTCCTTAATGATAAGCTTTATCCTTCAAAAAAAATTGAGATTTATCAGTCATAGTAGCGGAGCTATGGTAAAATTTTTATAAAAATTACACATAAAATAATTTTATTCAAAGCATGAAAAGAGAACTTCCTACCATATTCTAGAAATTATCATCCTAGATTAATTGAAAGAATTTTATTGTAATCATGGAGAAAGTGATTTTTATGTTATGCATAATTAAAGATTATTTTATTATAAAAGTGTTACTTTTATCATATTTGGATTTCATACATAGAGGTATGCATAAAAGAATTATTATTTTAATATAAAAGTGTTTCTTTTATCATATTTGGATTTCATGCATAGAGGTATGCATAAAAAAATTATTATTTTAATATAAAAGTGTTTCTTTTATCATATTTGAATTTCATGCATAGAGGTATGTATAAAAGTTGATTATTTTATTATAAAAGTGTTTCTTTTATCATATTGAATTTCATGCATAGAGGTATGCATAAAAGTTGATTATTTTATTATAAAAGTGTTACTTTTATCATATTTGGATTTCATGCATAGAGGTATGCATAAAAATTGATTAATTTATTATAAAAGTGTTACTTTTATCATATTTGGATTTCATGCATCAAATGGATTGGGAATCACTAACATGACTATGAGAGCCAAGACCCTTACACCACTCAAATGGTTGCAGAGAATGGAAACCTCCCAACCTTGGGGGGTAATCACCAGGTACTTCATTTAGCATGCCATGAGATTGCCACGATAACGGCTAAACTTGTTGTAGTGGCACAGGCTTGGTACCACGGATAAATGCAAAATTAAACACTTCACCCTAGTACATGGGTTGGTGGTGGGGTGGCAAGAAATCTTTGCATCTCTTCGATGGATTGGTCGACGACTCCTCACTAGAGATGGAGCCTTGGGAGAAAGCATCTAGTGGTTACTATGCCACATGGAGGGCGGCAAGCCGCATACGTTGTTACACACTAACTGGGCACACAAACTCCACAAGAAGGGTATACAAATATGGAATGATCTGTGGGACAAGAGATCAACCTAGTGGCTGGACTGGGAAGTCATCGTCCGATAGTTTGGTCTATCCATTTCATCCCTATCGGTGCTCCAAGCTGCTGCCGAGGCGCTTCCCCCACAATGGCTCACTATTGTACGTCTAAAGCTTGAGAACTAGTTTGCTAACTGGGCATTAGCCATAGGGAAACCACTCCCTAAAATGAAAGGGGCTCGCATTCACAATTGCCAAGCCAATGGGTTTGGTAGGCTAGGCCACAAGTGGAACCTACCCAGTACTGTGGAAACATGGGCTCGGCGCACTGCTACAATATGAACAACCATTTCGTGCTTCCGAATCAATGTCTTCCTCTAGCGACCGCTGCACTAGACACTCCCCACATGGCACAGGTTAGCTCATTACACCCCAGTATCAACGCTTTGCCCCTTTCTGCAACATGTAAAAGGAAACTGTGTTTCACGTTTTTTGGTCCTGCCCAAATGCCCAAACAATGTGGAGAGGTACTAGGAGGTGGCTTGAAAGTTGAGGCACCCAACATCAGTTTGTATGCAAGCATGCATTGTTGGGCAATGCCATGCAAGCATGCATTGTTGGGCAATGCTAAGCACCTCAATCTAGCCCTAGCGACCATCTGGCCCTGGATTCGTTATAATGTTCTCTATCAACTCGGGATGTCCAGAAACAAGTTAGTATTTCATCGATGCCCGCACATGCAATGCCCAAAGTGGAAGCTCGGCACCTTTTTAATTGAATTGAGGATTCTCAGAAGCCCCTACAGCTCAGAGCTCCTGGATAGCACTAAGCTTCAGCTATTGTGACTTTTGCCTGTGTTGCCCACAGGTGATATTCTCGCTTTTTGTAACTAAATCTTATTAATATGAATACATCTTTTGGCAAAAAAGAAGAAGAAGAAGAAGAGGGGGTGTGGATTCTAGGAATTGATAAAAATAAAGGGGGCCAGCTTTCACACTATATACGGAAAAAAAGGGAAAAAGAAATGTGTTTGTTGCCTTGGGAAGGGGGGATTTTTTAATTTTTACAAAATAAAGAAAGAGGACTGCCCCGTCTGCATCTTTCTTTCCCACGCGGCTAAGGTGGCGGGTCTCGCCTCCTCCAAATGTCTGCAGAGCGACGCCGCCACCAGCACCTCCTTGCTTTGACTGGTGCTGAACTACGTCACCCGCCACCTTGCTTTGACTGGTGCTGTGAACTGCACCTCCCCTCAGAGCTCGCCGCTCTTCCATCTTCTCTGCTTGCTGCAGCACCACGACAGCAGACGACTACGCGCCCTCCTCCAAGAAGTCGCCTCTTCTCCTGCTTTTCTGCTTGTGCTGCAGCAGCCCGCCCTACAGTTGTTGCCATGCTGCAGAGCCCCGCCTGCTGAGCTTCAACAGCTGGCTCTCCTCTCTACTGAGCCACAAGAGCCACCACTTCTCCTCTCCTTGCTATGCCAACGATGGTGCCGCCGCCTCTCTACACCACGACAATCATGTGTAACCTTCCTCTCAGCATGCTACAGCGCCACTTCCAGATTAACTCTGCCACCACTCTGAGCTTGCCACACCACAACCGGCTTCTTCTCTCCATGCTCGCACCACAGCTTCTTGCCACTTCTTAGCTCGCCTCAGAGCGTCGACGGTGGGCGCCTCCCTCCTTGCTGCAGCTTCCTTTTGTTACCGCTTGCTGACGCTACCATAACAACCGCCGGGTCCGTTGCTTGCGCTGCTCCGACACTCCTTCTCTGCCTTGCTATGCCACAATGGCCACCACCGCCTTCAGTTTTTTTCTCCTTTTTGCTTTTATTTTGTGTGTGTGTGTGTGTGTGTGTTTTTCCTCCCATTTTTGAAAAAAGAGGTGCAACCAGATGTTCCTGCATGATCTTTATCCTTGTTTGCAGAGTAAGGAAGCTTCTCTTCGTCAGCAAGAAGTCACCACCTCTAAACGGAGAAAAAAAATTACATATAAATTGTGTTGGTCTCCAAGAGGTGAAAGCCTGAGGCCTTCTTCTTAAGTCCAACCTAGAGAAGATGCCACAGGATCAGATTTGGTTCTGTTCTTCAGAGCATAGCCATGGCAGTGGTGGTACTGCTCTGGGTATCCATAAAAGATGGCAGAGCTGTATCAAGGACACACTCGTTGATCCTACTAACAGATGGGTTGCTGTGAAGATGATCACATACATAGAGTGGTACATTGTCTCAGTTTATGCTACTGGTTCAGCTAGCTTTGTGGCAATCTCTACTTCAACTTCATTTGCCGATCATCTTAGTAGGAGACTTCAACATGGTGGAAAACAAACACGACAGATTTAATGGATTGGGGCTCACTTTGAAAGGGATTAAGCCCAGGCAATGACTTGCCTATAAAGGCTACCATGACCTAGTTGACTTTGCCTCAATTGCAGAACTTGCATTATGGTCTAATGGAAGGGCTGACTCCCACTTGAGGAAAGCAAGACTTGATAGTAGATGTTACATTAGCGGTAGCATTGCAAAAGAGTACAGCAGTACACAAATCATAGTGCTAGAATCTATGCACATCTTTGACCACAAGCCGATCCTCATTTCCATTCTCAAAGCAGGCTCTCAGCCTAAGGCTAGATGGTTTCATGTTGACCCTTCTTTATTCCACCTTCCCTTGATCCAAGAAGGAATTTAGAGAATATTTCATAGTGCTTTTTATTCTCAATTGTCCCTTGACCGAGCATGGTCTCAAGCTATTGGCTAGACTCAACAGCTACTCAAAAACACTAGAATATAGAGGGACATATATAGATCAACGAGAGATCAACTAGGAAGAAAGAAGCTATCAAAGAACTTGCATCAGTAGAAAATGTAGTTAATCAAGGTAATATGGATTGTCAAGAAAAGTATCTAGCTCTAAAAGCAACACTGAAGAAGGAAGAAGATATTGAATTTAATAGAGTGCAACTGTTCCTAAGAGAGTGGTGGGAAGGAAAAGGAGACAAACCCAATAAGGAAACATTTAAATGCCTAAAGAAAAAGAAGGAAAAGGACTTGGTTCCGATGTAAAGGGATTCTAATGGTCGGCTTGCTGAATCTTCTGTGGAAAACTTGACAATCGTCCATTCCCACTTCTCAGAGATTTTTAGTTCACCTATTGTTAGATCCCTAGAAAAACAGAGAGCAGGTGCAACAATTGCCATGTGTAGAAAGAAAACAATCCCAACCCTTTGGAGCTTTGCCTACACAAGTGAATGAAGGGGTCATAAAACTCATACATAAAAGAGGTAGCAAGGAACTTATCAATAATTGACATTTTAACTATTGTATAAACGACACCCGTTATCGCTTATGCGACACTCAACGGGAATTTTTTTTTTCGCCGCGCACAACGAGAAACACATGAGATTATATTATATATTAGAGATTATATTATATATTAGAGACCTAATTAGGCCAAAATATTCTCTCTCTCTCTCCTACATACAGTTACACACACACACACACACACACACACACACGGGCAAATGTGTTTATGCACCACACACACACACACACACACTCTCTCTCTCTCTCTCATATGCACTCTCTCTCCCCCCCTCATACATTCTCTCTTTCTCTCTCTCCCTCATACATACACTCACACACACACACACACTCTCTCTCTCTCTCTCTCTCTCTCTCTCATACATACACACTTTCTCTCTATCGATATCTTACACATTGTCTCTTTCCTCATACATCATCACTTTACATTGATACTTGTGATGATTTGAACCGAGACACGTACAAATACATCTCAACATCGCAACGTGGATTAGCGTTAAGCTCATTACAAATGGCAAATTATTCATCAGGTAAGTCATGATGATCACCCCATCAAAATTTAAATTCAAAAACACAAATTGACATATAAAGTTTGAATTTTAACAAGAGATGAAATGAAATGTATGTGTATATCTATATATGTCAATATACTGTTGAGATTCAAGCTCAATGTCAGCTTGTGCCAGTTGCACTATGTGCTGGCATGTTAGGTAGTAACATGTATGAGACATAAATGACCGCGTCCAGCTTGTCATAGTGTGTGGACACAGTAGCTAGGGTTAGCTGTGTGTGGACACAACACACAAGTAGTGTGTTGTAGCTTATGGATTATGGCTTTTGCATTGTGGGAGATGGGACATGGTTTCCCTCTATGGTTAGGGTTTGACTAATACATTAGGGTTTGCTCATGTGTGTGTGTCTCCTCTCCCTCTACCTGTTTTTCATCATGGTATCAGAGCTTGGCGCTCTCTATTAGGGTTTATGAGTGAGTGAGAGAAGAGGGAGAAGAAGTTGTGAAGAAAAGCTATGGAGCTTGCCCCATCGGCGGATCTGTGAAGCTTGGAGCACACCGATTTTTACCAAATCTGAGAGCTTGGCCTACCCGGGAAAGGAATACTAAACATCATTGAGTGGATTGCAGGTGCAAAAACACAAACAACATTAGATTTGAGTTGCCCAAAGCAAAGGAAAATTTTTTGTTTTGGAATGTATGAGGCAAATGGATGAAAATCTCCCAAACAATCATGTATCTGGAAAATGGGAATGTGTTGGCAACTCATGTGCAAGCCCTAGAATGAATTTGGAGCAAGTTTGATGCATTGGAGTGATTGGAAATTTAATGTTTTGAATGCCTCACAAAAATAGAGAATAGAGGTCTATTATTGATGCAATTGGAGCCGGTCTCTTGCAAAAATCAATCAATTGGTGGCTTGAATGCATGCCTAGGAGTGTTGGGAACCCTCATGTACCTTCAATAGCCACAACAAACTTGCCAAATCCCTCCAACAGCAGGCGGTGCAACCTGAAGGCCATAAATTGGGGCAGTTTTTTGGAAGTCTTGTAAAGTGGAGGTCAAATACAAGCTTTGGGATTGATTAATCTCAAAATGTTCTTAGAAATTTTGTGATACACACAGATGAGAAGGTTTCTATGTGGTTGGTTGGAGCAATTATCCATTTTGGAGCTAATTAAAAAGGCTATAAATAGTTAATGAAATAGAGGGTCATTAATTAGCTAATTACTCTCTCAACTTTTATAATTGGTCTAATTCCTTTTCCATGGAGTTAGTAGACATCATTGCTAAGCTAATGAAAGCTTGGTCTCTCAATTTGGACAAGAATTGAAGAAATTAGAGCACTTTTCCTACTGGTTTTTATTGGTTTTATTGGTTTTTCTCAAAACAGAGAAGGGGATTTGATATTTCTGGTATGTATGCACCTTGGTTGGTGTTAATATGTAATATTGGGCTTGTTTGGGTGTCAATGCAAGTTATCCACACTTGATTGAATCACTACATTGCAATTTGAAGCCTTGGAAAGCGCGCTGTGTATACGAGTTCAATTTGAATGCAATGAGAGTGATTTTCTACATCAACAGTGAAGTTCGTTGAGTACTTTGGAGTATTTGGGACACTTATTAGAGTGTGGTTGAGCTGAGGAAGGCTCGTTTACAAAATTGGACATGTGTGGAAGGTGAATTTGCATTGAGCAAATATGTCAGACAACCCAGTACAGATTGTGGGTGAAAAGTTGGATAGAAAGAACTTCCAGGCATGGAAGTACAGGATTAAAAGCTTTCTAAAAGGAAAAGGATTTTGGAATCTTGTTACAGGTGTGGAGCCAGAGCTAGATCTACCCCGACAACCTACACAACAACAAGTTGTAGCCCATAAATAGTGGTCAGAGAGAGCATACACAGTTTTGCATTACTTGTCTATATGTATCTCGGATGCTATACTCATACATATACATGATGCTGAGAATCCCAAGGATGCATGGGATATGTTGGTAAAGCTGTTTGATACAGATACTAGTGCTCGTAAGTCTCAGTTGAGACAAAAAATTCATAATGTGAAGCGGAAAGGAAGGAGTATTCATGATTATGTACGAGAGATAAAGAAGTATGCAGATGCATTGGCAACTATCAATGCCCCCATACCTGATGATGATTTGGTAGACATTGCCTTGCGTGGTCTTGGAGTACAAGTCTTTTGATACATCTATCTCTGTTTGGAGTACAGGTTTATCAGATTTTGATGGGTTGGTTGAGGAAATCAAACTCAGTGACTCTTTTCATGATGCATCTACTAGCCATGATGATAATGGCAGGAATCAGGCTTTCTATTCACAAAGGGGATTTAGAGGTAGGGGGAGATTTGCATCACGAGGTCGTGGTAATGGTCGTGGATGGCAGGATAGGTCACCACCACAGAATTTTCAACCTTTATATGGTACTAGAGGTGGTTGTGGATATGCACCTCAGAGAGGCAATCCTTGTGGAAGAGGACGTTGGCAGCAAGGCCAACAAGCATCTATGCAAAAGGGAAGTTTGGTCATATGGCACGTGATTGTTACCGCAAACAAAATGATTTGAGAGGGGGTAGAGCACAACATGGTGGACATTTTGCACAACATGGTAGAAATTATACAAATGGTGGAAATTTTGCATCGAGCAGTCATGGGATGGCAGTGCAAATCACTCGTTTTCTCCCATGAAACATGTCGTGGGATCTATGATGACACATGGTGACAGTGATGACACTTGGTATATGGACTATGGAGCATCAAACCATATGACTTATCATGGCCAGGGATTTAATATTCACGTGATCACAAGATTTTTTGTGATAATAACACATGTGAACAAGTTATTCACATGTTCTCATGTTACCGTTCACAAAATAACAGGTCACTTGCCATTTGGGAACCCCTTAAAAGCTTGGCTACACATGGGAATAAGCTATTCACATGTTCTCATGTTACCATCTTCACATAATAGCAGGTAAGTGGCCACCTAAGAAGATTTTTTATGCCTGACAAAGATAATTTTTTTAGGCCCTTGTGAAAGCTTTGTGAATATAACATGTGATCACAAGATTTTTTGTGTTATTAACATATGTTATTAACATGTTCACATGTTCTCGTTTACGTCAGTGAAATCCCTGGTCATGGCGAATGTTTTGAACATATGAAGCCAATGGATATGAAAGACTATGTGGAGACAAGTGATGATTCCCAGCATGCTATCACTCATGTTGGAAGTGTGCCATTGGTGATGCACAATGGGGAAACAAAGTCTATGTGGCAGATGTCTTGTATGTGCCTTCTACTTGAACAAGGTTTACAGGTTCATTTCAACGAGCATGGTTGCTTTGTTGAGGATTTCAAAAATGGATGTAGTCATTTTGCCAAAGGAGAGAAAGAAGGCAGGTTATTTATTAAGTTGGATGCTGGGATTCCTGAGTTGAAATCGGCCACATTCTCTAAAAGCCAAAATGTGGTACAAGACATTGAAATGTGGCATAAAAGGATTGGACATGTGAACATACAAAGGTTAAAGAACAAGCAGGCAAGAGGCATTTTTAGTGGGCTACCTAGATTCAAGTATGATGGGAATATGCATGTCTGTGATGCTTGCCAGTTTGGAAAGCAAGCAAGGTTACCATTTTCTAAAGAAGGAAACGTGAGTAGCAGGCCACTTGAGATAGTTCATAGTGATGTATGGGGTCCTGCTCAAAACCCATCCATTAAAGGCAGCTTGTATTATGTGACATTCATTGTGATGATTTCAGCAGAATGACTTGGATTTACTTTCTCAGAGAGAAAAGTGAAGTGTTGGGAAAGTTTATGGACTTCAAAGCTTTTGCAGAGAAGCAATATGGCTCTTGGATAAAATGTTTGAGGACAGATGGAGGTGGTGAATACACCTCACATGCTTTTGCGAAAGCATGGCATAAGAAGGCAGCTAACTTGCAGGTACACACCTCAACAAAATGGTGTTGCTGAGAGGAAAAATAGAGTTATTGGTGATGTAGCTAGGAAAATGCTCAAAGAAAAGAGCATGCAAGAGATCAACTGTACCATCCAGCACCTTGTCTCTGGCAAACTGATAATGGACCTCTATGTGTTTGGTCCGCGCATGAAACACTGGATTCTTGGTACTGCTCATGTTGTCACAATGAATGACAACTTTGCCATCAATAGGCTCACCCAAATTAGCCAAGAGATTCTTTAACCATATTCCTTCACAAGTAGCAATGGTTGCACCCCTGTATTCAGCCTCTGTACTATGGATAAAGCAACAGTAGGTTGTGTAAGATTCCTCCCCAGCCTCTCAAGATATTCAGCATCTTCTCCTGTAATCAATCCCCTCTTCAGAAATATAAAAGATCTTATCTCTGCCTGTTTTGACATAGAGAGAGAATATTCAGATTTTGAATATTTTTAGATAGAAAAATTTCTCATATTATTAAAAGGAATTTCCCTGAAACATAAATTCAAAAAGAACTTTCCAATGTGTGATTGGAATTAATTAGAAATGGGTATAAAGGACCTTAGCCTAAGGGTCTAGATTTTCAGAAATTTTTGGATTATGGTCCAATTAAGGTTCCTGTGGGCCAATAGGATCAATCCATGTGTGGGGAGGAGATAAATCCAATTTGTAAAAGAAGATACCCAAAAATGAGAAAATGCTCACATAAGATGAAGAGTTGACTATGTACAAGGTTTATTAGTAAGAAACTAATATAAAAAATATAAGATATTTTGGATATGCAAAAATGAGTAAATGCTCACATAAGATGAAGAGTTGAATAAGGACAAGGCTAATAGTTAAAAAGGGGAGATATTTAGAAGTAAATACTCACATAAGATGAAGAGTTGAATAAGGACAAGACTAATAGTTAAAAAGGAAAGATATTTAGAAGTAATGATGCATTTTTGACACCTCTGCATGGGGATTTCTCCCTCATGAATGAGGCACCTACTTCACATGTACAATTGAGTTTTAAATCTTCAAAAATTGAGATATTTCATCTCTCCTCTCTCCTACTTCAAGTCTAGTTACAAAAGTTAGCTCAACTGACCTAAAAATGGTTAAAAATTGACCAAATTGAATTGGAAAATTCTAGAATCAGTTTGTTTGGTTAGGAGCTCACTTTTTCCTATAAATAGAGGCCTTCCCCTTTGTTGAAACTCAATAGTGTTTTATGCACCGTTACTCTACTCCTCCCAAGCCAAGAACTGTGAATTTATTAATAATTCACTAGTTTTTCACATTTTCCTCTTCCAAAGATTGGTGGCCACTCTTGTCCAAACAAACCCTCAAACCATCAAGCCAAAGGAAATCTATCAAAGTCATTAGTAAGCTGGTGATTCTTCTATTTTTTTACTTATTTTTATGGTTTTAAATGGTTTTTATGCTTTATGTCTTCTCTAAAAATGTTATGCCTCATTACAAAAAGGTATTTTCCTCTCTTCTCTAGCAAAACCAACCATTCTCTATCCTAGGTGAATGGTTAATGATTAAAGTCAAGTTTTTATAATGTTTGTCTTAATTAAATGAAAAAATATTTACTTTAGGATAATTTCAATACTCTTGGTGCACTTTTAATTAGTCTTAAAGACTTAAAAATTTAAAAAATGGTCAGCCATACAAAGGAGGTTATGACAAAATTTTTAGAAATTAGTGAGATAAAATTCATCTTTTATTATCCTAAAAGAGTAATCCTTGCGGTTTCTATATTCTAAAGTATCATTTTCATGCATAGAGGTATGTATAAAGATTACTATCAAACACATTGATAGAACCTGGCCAGAGTTTAGAGAAGAACCTCGTCACTTAAAGCTCGGTGTTGGACTTGATGGAATTAATCCCTTCTCAAATCAGTCCACAAGATGGTCAACTTAGCCAGTAGTTCTTATCAACTATAACCTACCACCATTCTTATCCACAAGATGGTCAACTTAGCCAGTAGTTCTTATCAACTATAACCTACCACCATTCTTATCCATAAAAAAAGAGCACTTGATATTAAGCTTGATAATTCCAGGTATATGTGTTATTTAGTATTTTTCTATTTCACTCTTTATGTATAATTCCTAGTGCTTAAAAAAGGACGCGTATAAATTCAAGAAAACGACAAGTAAAAGATATCAATGTATACTTGGCTCATTGATTGATGATATGCAAGAGCTATGGAAAGGAATAAATGTGCTTGACATGTCCAAGCCCAAAGGCGAACACAACTTTATAGTACGAGGCATTCTTACATGGACAGTTCATGATTTTCCTGCTTATGGGTGTTGTTCACGTATATCATAAAACAACCACCACATCTCATTTCTTCATAGCAATAAAAAGAGTTGATTGAATAATGCCTGCATAATCACTTCGTTCACTTGTAGGTCTACCAACAAAGGGATATAAGGCATGTCCACCTTCTGGTGTGATCAGTTACAATCAAAGTATAGCAAGAACTTGAAGCAAAACATATATCTTTGGCATAGAAGATTTCTACCCGAGGGACACATATTGAGAGATCGTTTCAACAAGCAAGATGTTTTAATGGAAAGGTTGAGATAGGGATGTGCCTGCAAAATGGATGACTCCGGTACGGATTAGTATAGAAAATGGATGTTTTTTAGATCCTAATTCAAAGTTAACAAAGCGATGAAGAAGACGACAAATCTCATAGAGATAGAGAGAAAAGATCAATGGCACCAAATATTTTTATTTGGTATCAACTAGAGTATTGGAAGGACTTAAAAATTATGCATCTTCTTGATCCGATGCATATCTTTAAAAACGTTGGACACTCACTATTGAAGCATCTCGTGGGACTTAAAGATACTGAAGTTGCGAGAGCGATTTGAAAGAACAAAGAGTCAAACCATTTTTATGACCTATTGTAGATAAAAGTACATGAAAGATGACATATCGTGCAGCACCTTGGGTGCTTACAAAGGAAGAGATAAAAACTATTAATTCTAGGATGAGATCAATCCGTACACCTACAGAGGCTATGGTGCTTCCCTTCCAAACATGTTTACTATGGATGATAATTCATTGATTAGTAAATTAATCCTCTATTTTGTATGCAAAAAACAAAGTATGCGGGGAGTCCAGATCTGGGGCCTTAGAGTTCAAATGAGCTCAAATCCTTTCAAGTCCATCAATAGAAATTAGTCTAGTAGAGGATTAAGCCAAGAAACATAAGATTTGACCAAACATTGAATGCTTACTCTCTGTTTTACCAAAGTCACCTGCAGATTTGATAAAGAGCTTAGATCTCACTGTAGACTTGATCAAATTAAAAACTATCTTCACTAGCTTGTAGAGCACCCTTGAAAACCCCTAGGGCCAAGAGGATTTAGAGCCATTGTACTTGGTGCAGACAAGATCTCCATTTTCTTTAGAAAAAAAGGCGCTGGAAAAAACACAAATTTTTGTAGCGTGCGGCGCTGGCGGTTTGCTAGTTTGTCTTGATGGGCTGAAGCTTGGGGCTTGTGGCTATGTGTGGCTAAGAGCTTGGAGGCTATTGTTAAGCCTGGAGGGAGATCAAGCCCCTCCACCAACTGGGGGTACAGATGCTCTTTGAAAAAGAGGTAAAAAACTTAATTATCTATTAATCTTGATTAGCTAGGTGATTAGCAAGATAATGGGCTCATTAATTTGATGGATTCTAAGATAGGCTTTGATACCATGTTAAATTTGCAGCAATGTGATGAGCTATGGTGGATCAAATGCTAGAATCAACATCATTAGAAAAGAGATTAGATGATAATGAAGATATGATTAGTGAGCAATTAATTGATAGCTTAATGTAGGCATGGATAATCAAAAACTAGCAAACTCTCATTAGGCCAATGCCTCAATTTATAGAGTTTACATCCAAGCATCTAATCTCACTGGTCTCTCCTTGATTCACTCCACCTCTTTTGCATGATTCTCTCCACCTCTTCCCAGAATATCTCCACACCTCCTAAATCTTCTCATGCTACCCTTTATTCTCTCCCTGTAGATACTTCTCACCTTTTCACAGCTTCTCTCACATTTATAGATTCTCTTTTACAGCCTCTTGCTAAGGGCTTGTTCTCGCACACACCCTTATTTACTTGTATATTTCAACAATAGCCAGCGAAGCTATGGTAATTTTTTTAGAAATTAATACATAACTTAGTTTTATGCATAATGTAAAAAGAGAACTTTCTAGCATATTCTAGGATTGGACATCCTATGCTAAAAGAATGATTTTCATCAAATTCATGGAAAACTAATTTTTAGTATTTATGCATAAATAATTAATTAAAAAAAGAGAAATTTTTAGTATTTTTTTATTTTTATGTAAAAAGAGAAATTTCCATGATAATGGAGATCCATAATTTTTAGCATAATTCAAATTATGAGTATTTATCAAAAGTGAAATTTTGAGCATTATTGGAAAATATGGGTAGAATTGATTTTTGTAAAACCCATGAATCTTTTACTCAAAAGAAGAATATTAAATATATTTCACTTGAGAAATTTAAGAAAGAATATGAAAATATCCATCGAGAAAAAGTACCTTTAACTAGGCCAAGCAATTGGCAAAAATTTAAAAAAAGGTCCCATTGGTATCGAAAGTAGAAAATATTACTAAATGTGAATAGATGTAAATACGATGTGAATAAGATGAGAATACGATGTGAGAAGATGTGAATGCAATGTGATAGGATGTGATAAGATGTGAATGTGCTGTAAGATGAGAATGTGAATGCAATGTGATACGATGTGATAAGATGAGAATACGATGTGAATGCAATGTGATAGGATGTGATAGGATGTGATAAGATGTGGATGTGATGAGATGTGGATGGGATGTGATGTGATGTGATGTAAATGGATATGGATGTGGATGTGGATGTGAAGAGATGTGGATGTGGATGTGGATGTGAAGAGATGTGGATGTGGATGTGATGTGATGTAAATGGATGTGGATGTGAATGTGATGAGATGTGATGATATGTGAAAGGAAGTGATGTGATGTAAATGGATGAGAATGAGATGTGGACATGATTTAATGTGGATGGGATGTATGTGATGTGATGTGGATGTAATGAATGAGATGGATGTGAATGGATGACATGTGATGTGATGTAAATAGATGTGAATGGATGTGAATGTGATGTGAATGGATGAGATGTGATGTGAATGGATGTGATGTGATGTGAAATGGATGTGATGTGATGTGATGTGAATCGGGATCGATGTAAATGGATGAGATGCAATGTGAATGGATATGATGTGATGTGAATTGGGATAGATGTGAATGAATGAGATGTGATGTGATGTGAATCGAGATAGATGTGAATGGATGAGATGTGATGTGAATTGGGATAGATGTGAATGGATGAGATACAATGTGAATGGATGTGATGTGATGTGATATAGATATGGGTAGATGTGAATGGATGTGATGTGATGTGATATGGATATGGGTAGATGTGATATGGATATGGGTAGATGTGAATGGATGAGATGTGATGAGGATAGATGTGATGAGATGTAATATGATGTGACTAGATGAGAATGGATGAAGGATGATGGGAATACATATGATTGGATGTGGATTAAGCAATGTGAATTGATGTAAAAGAATGTGGAATAACAAGAAATAATGTGGAACAATGTGGAAAGATGAGAGTTTGTTAGAAATTGTATTTATGACCTGCTTTTAAATGATTGTTTTATGTCAAGAATGCTGGGGAAGAATTTTGACCATCTTGTGAATGAGGTCGTGGAGACCTAAGTGATAAAGTTGCAACAGCTGACGGAGAGTCAATGGAGGATGTCTCGCGTAGCAAGGTCGACCGAGGTCTTGACCAGCCTCGGTTCGATTTAAATGGTGAGCTTCCAGTACGGTGGATGAGGGACCAAGGAAGCGGCCTATGAGTGAAGTGCTAGGTGACCTGCGAGAAGGAGCCTAGATGGTGCTAACCATACGGTGCTTGGGCTCTGGGTTACCGAAGATACCCACACGTGCGTCGAGGAAGAAAATGGAACAAGGAGTTAGAGTTGTTTTCTGAACTCGAGCATGGATTTGGTTGATTGTCCTTGCTGGTCCTCAATGGATGAGTCCATGGCTCTTTTATATGGATCTGTTGGTTGATCTTGCTAATCTTCAACAGAGAGTCCATTTGGATTTTTATAAGTGAATATATTTTCGGGTACTATGAGCTAGGAACTATTGAAAAGGCCCCTGATGATGAGCATTCTAATTACCAATGATGCCATAGGTACACCAATGAAAGAATGATTGGAAATTAGAATTCTGTAAGATTCCTCCCCAGCCTCTCAAAATGTCCAGCATATTCCCCTGTAATCAATTCCCTCTTCAGAAATATAAGAGATCTTATCTCTGCCTGTTTTGGCATAGAGAGAGAAAATATTCTACAGAGAGAATATTCAGATTTTGAATATTTTTGGATAGAAAAATATCTCATCTTATTAAAATGAATTCCCCTGAAACAGAAATTCAGAAAGAATTTTCCAATGTGCAATTGGAATTAATTGGAAATGGGTATAAAGGATCTTAGCCTAAGAGTCTAGATTTTCAGAAATTTTAGATTATGGTCCAATTAAGGTTTCTTTGGGCCAATGGCATCAATCCATGTGTAGGGAGGAGATAAATCCAATTTGTAAAAGAAGATACCCCAAAATGAGTAAATGCTCACATAAGATGAAGAGTTGACTATGTACAAGGTTTATTAGTAAGAAACTATGAGTAATATCAAAAATATGAGATATTTTGGGTATCCAAAAATGAGTAAATGCTCACATAAGATGAAGAGTTGAAAATGTACAAGGTTTATTAGTAAAAAACTATGAGCAATATTAAAAATATGAGATATTTTGGGTATAATAATTCCATTTTGACACATATGTAAGGAAGGGGAGTCCATTAAAGGAGGTGCATATTTCACATGCTTGAATGAGTTTTAAACTCAAAAATAATGTGATATTTTTATCTCTCCTCTCTCTTGAATCAAACCAAATCAAAATGGAACCAAACCGAATAAAAAAGGAACCAAACTAGATCCAAATCTAGTCCAAATTCAACCAAACTGAATTTGGAAAATTCTAGAATTCAGTTAGCTTTGGTTAGAGCTTCCCTCTCCTATAAATAGAACATGAGTCCTTTGAAAAAAATAGAAGAATTTTACTATACTAGAGCTATACTGAAATAATGCTAATTTCTACTATTCTCTAAAATTCTCTCCACCCAAATTGAAGAAATTGGAGCTTCCCTCTCTCTTCAATCCCCATTGGTGGCTCCATCAACATACTTAACCAATTGATTGGTTGGGGGCCTCTACCGTGAACAAAGAATCAAGCAATTTGTAAGGTAAATGGTGAATTTTGATCTTTTCTATAATTTCTCAATGCTTCTCTCTTCTCAACCCCTCTCAAGCTTGAGAAGCTTAATTGGAATGGTTTTTGAATGCTATTGAAGTTAATTGATGAATGGTAGTGAAGAATTACATAATTTGATGAATGCTATTGAAGTTAATTGATTAATGATAGTAAAGAATTACATAAATTTCCATTTATGCTTAATTCTAATGGTTTTTATGTAATTTCTCTCTCTCACTCAAGAAATGGTCATACTCATGACCCATTCTCAATCCAAATGAAGCTTTTCATAAACCTTTTCCTTAATCCAAGATTAATCTATGCTTGAGGTCAAATTAATACCTTTTTTCTATGCTTTTAGTTTATGTATTTCATGAATATTGATGATTTTAGTTTATGCTTTTAGTTTATGTATTTCATGAATATTGATGATTCAATCCATTATTGGGTTAATGATCCAATTAGGGATCATTCTAATCATTTCCTTAATGATAAGCTTTATCCTTCAAAATAAATTGAGATTTATCAGTCATAGTAGCGGAGCTATGGTAAAATTTTTATAAAAATTACACATAAAATAATTTTATTCAAAGCATGAAAAGAGAACTTCCTACCATATTCTAGGAATTATCATCCTAGATTAATTGAAAGAATTTTATTGTAATCATGGAGAAAGTGATTTTTATGTTATGCATAATTAATGATTATTTTATTATAAAAGTATTACTTTTATCATATTTGGATTTCATACATAGAGGTATGCATAAAAGAATTATTATTTTAATATAAAAGTGTTTCTTTTATCATATTTGGATTTCATGCATAGAGGTATGCATAAAAAAATTATTATTTTAACATAAAAGTGTTTCTTTTATCATATTTGAATTTCATGCATAGAGGTATGCATAAAAGTATATTATTTTATTATAAAAGTGTTTCTTTTATCATATTGAATTTCATGCATAGAGGTATGCATAAAAGTTGATTATTTTATTATAAAAGTGTTACTTTTATCACATTTGGATTTCATGCATAGAGGTATGCATAAAAATTGATTATTTTATTATAAAAGTGTGACTTTTATCATATTTGGATTTCATGCATAGAGGTATGCATAAAAAATTGATTATTTTATTATAAAAGTGTGACTTTTATCATATTTGGATTTCATGCATAGAGGTATGCATAAAAATTGATTATTTTATTATAAAAGTGTGACTTTTATCATATTTGGATTTCATGCATAGAGGTATGCATAAAAGTTGATTATTTTATTATAAAAGTGTGACTTTTATCATATTTGGATTTCATGCATAGAGGTATGCATAAAAAGTTGAGGTATTTCATGAAAAGTGTGACTTTTATCATATTTGGATTTCATGCATAGAGGTATGCATAAAAATTGATTATTTTATTATAAAAGTGTGACTTTTATCATATTTGGATTTCATGCATAGAGGTATGCATAAAAGTTGATTATTTTATTATAAAAGTGTGACTTTTATCATATTTGGATTTCATGCATAGAGGTATGCATGAAAAGTTGAGGTATTTCATGAAAAGTGTGACTTTTATCATATTTGGATTTCATGCATAGAGGTATGCATAAAAGTTGATTATTTTATTATAAAAGTGTGACTTTTATCATATTTGGATTTCATGCATAGAGGTATGCATAAAAGTTGATTATTTTATTATAAAAGTGTGACTTTTATCATATTTGGATTTCATGAATAGAGGTATGCATGAAAAGTTGAGGTATTTCATGAAAAGTGTGACTTTTATCATATTTGGATTTCATGCATAGAGGTATGCATAAAAGTTGATTATTTTATTATAAAAGTGTGACTTTTATCATATTTGGATTTCATGCATAGAGGTATGCATAAAAGTTGATTATTTTATTATAAAAGTGTGACTTTTATCATATTTGGATTTCATGCATAGAGGTATGCATAAAAGTTGATTATTTTATTATAAAAGTGTGACTTTTATCATATTTGGATTTCATGCATAGAGGTATGCATAAAAGTTGATTATTTTATTGTAAAAGTGTGACTTTTATCATATTTGGATTTCATGCATAGAGGTATGCATAAAAGTTGATTATTTTATTGTAAAAGTGTTACTTTTATCATATTGGATTTCATGTATAGAGGTATGCATAAAAGATATTCTTTTTATACTAAAAGTGTGATTTTCATCATAAATGGATTTTATGCATAACTGAGATGCATAAGAGAAATTCTTTTATTCTAAAAGTGTAATTCCTACCAAATTGAATTTATGCATAAGAAGATGCATAAAAGATTGATTTTTAAATTCAAAGTGTCATTCTCATCTAAATTGAATTTATGCATAGGAAGATGCATAAAAGAATGGAATTTCAATTCAAAAGTGTTATTCTCATCCAAATTGAATTTATGCATAGGAAGATGCATAAAAGACGGATTTTTAATTCAAAAGTGTCCATTCTCATCTAAATTGAGTTTATGCATAGGAAGATGCATAAGAGATGGAATTTTAATTCAAAAGTGTCATTTTCATTTACAATGAATTTATGCATAGGAAGATGCATAAAAGATTGATTTTTAAATGAGATGTGATAATATGTGATAAGATGCATATGGGAAGTGATAGGATGTGATAAGAGGTGTATGAGATGTGAAAAGATGTGTATGAGATGTGATAGGATGTGATAAGAGGTATATGTGATGTGATAGGATATGATAAGAGGTGTATGAGATGTGATAGAATGTGTTAAGATGAGTTAGGATGTGTTAAGATGTGTATGGGACGAGGTAGAGAGTGTATCTGATGGGATAAGATGTATATGGGATGTGTTAGGGCGAGAATGGATGTAATATGGATATATGAATGTAGATATGGATGTATGAATGTGAATATGGATGTGTGGATGTGGAAATAGAAGTGTGGATGTATGAATGTGGATGTGGATGTATGCATGTAGATGTGTATGTATAAATATGAATGTGGATGTGGATGTGGATGTATGGATGTAGATACGGATGTGTATGTATGTATGTGGATGTGGATGTATGAATGAGGATGTGAAAATGGATGTATGTATGTAGACGTGGATGTATGGATGTGAATGTGAATGAAGATGTGGATGTGGATGTATGGATGTAGATACGGATGTGGATGTATGTATGTGAATGTGGATGTATGAATGAGGATGCGAAAATGGATGTATGCATGTGAATGTGGATGTATGAATGTGAATGTGGATGTGTGAAAGTGGAAATGGAAGCATGGATGTATGAATGTGGATGTGGATGTATGCATGTAGATGCGTATGTATGAATGTTAAATTGAAAGTATGATGTGGACGTACGAACATGGATATGTATGTAGAATAATGAATGTGAAGGTGTATGTGAAATAATGTGTAGTCTATATGAGTGAATGGATGAGAATGAGTACACATTGAATGGAATGTGGGATAAATAATGTGGTCCGAGAGTGGATAATGTGGAAAGACGAGGGTTCGTTATAGAAACTGTATTTGTGACTGTTTGTAAATGACTGTTTTATGTCAAGAATACTGGGGAAGCATTTTGACCGTCTTGAGGATTAAGGTCATGAAGACCGAACTGATAAAGTTGCAACTGCTGACGGAGAGTCAATGGAGGACGTCTCGCGTAGCAAGGTCGATCGAGGTCTTGACTAGCCTCGATTCGATTTAAATGGTGAGCTTCCGGTACGGTGGATGAGGGACCAAGGAAGCGGCCTATGAGTGAAGCGCTAGGTTACCTGCGAAGGATCCTAGAGTGTGCTGACCATACGGTGCTCGGGCTCTGGGTCGCCGAAGATACCCACACGTGCGTCGTGGAAGATATTGGAACAAGGAGTAAGAGTTGTTTTCTGAAACCGGGCATGGATCTGGTTGATTGACCTTGCTGGTCCTCAACGGATGATTGGAACAAGGAGTAAGAGTTGTTTTCTGAAACCGGGCATGGATCTGGTTGATTGACCTTGCTGGTCCTCACAACGGATGAGTCCATGGCTCTTTTATATGGATCTGTGGGTTGATCTTGCTGATCTTCCCACGAAGATTCCATTATGTTATATGAATATATTGCCGGTTACTATGAGCTAGGAACTATGGAAAAGGCCCCTGATTGAGTGAACAAGTGGTGAGCGTTCTGGTTGCCAATGATGCCATAAGTACACCGATGAATGAATGACGGGAAATAAGGATTCAACCAGAGACTTTGAGGATTGTCATCAGTGACATAATGTTTCATTAAAGGATTGTTTGAAAGTTAGTTGATGCTGAGAAAAAGGTAATTTCATATTGGGTGTGTAAGTGGTGTGACTAGTTTTACGTTTGCATGAACTTCCGGCTAGGGGACCTGGGAACTCTTTTCCCTGGTACCCGGGACAAAACCTAACCAAATTCCTAATTGGATCCCATCACTACAGTGGTTGGGAGGTTGGCTAACCCATGGGACTGGATGGGGCTAGGCTGGACTGATGGATCCGTAAATCGAGACGCAATTTTTGTTATTATGATAGATGAAGTAAATCCCGGATAGTAATTGTTCTATGGATAGGAATCAATGGCTGTGCCTCTTGATGGGGAAAAAAGCGTTGATCCCAATGATCCAAGTGCAAGTTTCTTCCTTGATTGACCAAGTACCTTTAAAGGTGGAGTCGGATCAGTTTGATCAGTAATGGTCTTGACTATGTTAGAGTAAAAAATTATCTTGGTGGAATTACCCGTGCTTTCTGGATAAAGGAAGTTTTTCCGGGTTCGGTTTTGGAAAAACCGATGGATTAGTCTCTTGTCCGGATATCCATGGATGAGGCCCCGAGTGTGGGACTCTGCCCCACGCAAGATATGCTACTTCCGCTGCTAGTAACCCGAATCCGTTGCGCGGTGGGGACAGGGATCTCACAGTTGGTATTAGAGTAAATTGGCTAATAAAGATCAACTGAAAATCCAAATATGTCAAAAATTTATCAAGTAGCACAAAAAGGTTATAATTGTGTGATATAATTCATACTAATTGATATTCAAACTAATTTCGTAAATTAGTAATTGGGTCTTCAAATGGAAGTATCGCAATTATATGGAACCCTAACTTGTTTGAGGCTTAGACATGATAGTATTTACCTTATAATTCCAAGTATCA
Organism: Cibotium barometz; assembly: GCF_041138505.1. Classification (NCBI taxonomy): domain Eukaryota; kingdom Viridiplantae; phylum Streptophyta; class Polypodiopsida; order Cyatheales; family Cibotiaceae; genus Cibotium; species Cibotium barometz. Next base: position 47,352,797 of record NC_141072.1, read on the forward strand.
TGACTAACTGTATATACCGAGGGTATAACTGCAGCTCTTTACTGGCAGTATATACGAGTAAATCTAAGACTTGAAATTATAATCATTAATGCTATCTAGTTGATGAATTTGAATGTGGTTGATATGATTTTTAATTCTGTTTGGGAACTGATGAATTGATTTGGATTCTGATTGAAAAATGATGATCCCTGAAAATAGGTTGAACTGTAATAAGCTGAGCAAAACCACAATGTGGATGATTGGGATGAGTCCCTGTAATGATAAATGATGAAAATGATTCAACAAATCACTATGAGATTAGTGGATTGTGCTGTCAAATTGCTACTGTTAATACTTGAGACGGTAGATCAACTTAAGGGATGACAAATTGAGAACTTGCTTAACTAAAATTCCCGTGGAGGAATGTTCAGAAGGAAATTTTTCGGTCTAATGGACCATTATCGTGTTAAAGATATGAATGATATGATCTGAATGAATTGTTATTTAATGATGAGTTCTATATAAGGGATATTTATCCCCATATTCTGTTGGGTTGACTGGAATATAAGGAACCCCAGAATAAATTGGATCTTAAGCAAAAGAGTTGTCCTCTACTTGCGAGATGAGGAAATCTTGCACCTTTTAAGTGGGGTAGAATGTAAGATTCCTCCCCCAGCCTTAGAGGTATACAGGAGTAAGAATCTCCCTTTTTGATCTTATAATTATTCCCTCTCTAAAATAAAAGAAAGATTCTGTTTAAAAAGAGAAGACACTTTCCCCAGAATACCTTCTGAGGAGCCCACCTGTTTTAAGGATTCAGAACGATGAGTTCAGAAGTGAGAACCGATGTTTTGGATACCAAGGTTTTGGTCATCAGTTAAAAAGACTGCCCGACTCCTGCCATGAAAAGGGCACAGGGAAGTCTAGAACCCAAATTCAGAGACCAATTCCTTCATATACCAATCTAATCAGGGTCTGTCTCGGACAAGATTGCTTAACTCCATTAACTAGGTCCGCCGACCCATTGATTAGGGTCGAGATGACCAGTCAAATGCTTGGCGACTTAGAGCAACAGATGTAGGCAATTCATAAAGATATAAACGCTGCCCAGGATCGACAGAGACAATATACAGATAAGAAGAGGACAATCAGAGAATTCAAAGAAGCAGTTATAGTCTTCATTTGAATACGGACCAAAAGAATTTCTTTATCTCTAGGGGAGTATAAGTAGTTATCCTCCAGATATTGTGGACCAAAGAAAGTAGCCTAAGGTGACTTAGCCTACGAACTTCTTTTATCTCTTCATCTCAAAGTTCTTAATGCCTTCTATAGAAAAATGTGCCAAACCCAAATCATGGAAAGACGGTAAAACTTCAGTGGCAAGATACCGTTGGCTTCTAGGTTACGCTAGCTCCTTCCTTTATATAAGTCGTAACTTTTACTTGTCGCTCACAGTAATCTTACTTCCATCGATCTCCTTTCTTTCTTAATCTCCTTCATGGCTTGGCAACAAGAATTAGTTTTATCCATGATGATTTCTCACCTTCAAGACGCAAGCGAGTCTGTGAAGAAGGATTTTATAGAACAGTATGAGCGCTCACTTTTTCCTCACTTGGGAACTTCTGTAGCTCATACCAAATGGCGGACCTATCAAGACATAACTAGGGTAACACCCTGGGGTCAGCAGCACTTTCGTAACAATGTCTGCTTGGCCATGGTTATTGAAGCCTTGGGTTTGGGTCCCCGATACTACTGCATCATGAGATCAAGATATCTTGGGTTTTCTGAGCGGGTCTTCTTACTGGCGTGTTTTCTTCCTCATCAGAAGATATGCCTTTACCCCGTTTTTGGCTTACCTCTCAGAGGTCCTTTTGTTAGATCACCTCATACCACTAAGATAGGTGCGGCAATAACCAACATAATTATTCCCATAGATGAGTTACCTTATACGTGCGCAGCTTGTGAGTGCTGCTTTTGTGATCATATGATGGACGGGCTTATGGAAGTGTAAAGAGTTCTTCTATCTTTACTGTATATGTTCCAAGAATGAATAAAGTTCTTGTCTTGAATCTTACTCTCCTTGAGACTTTTTTTTTGGTCGTTAATCTTAATTAAATTTTTCTCTAAGTCTCATATTCGTGCATCTTACGAAATTATCCCAAGTTTGCGAGATGAGGACATCTCGCGTTTTTCAAGTGGGAGAGAATGTAAGATTCCTCCCCAGCCTCTCAAAATGTCCAGCATATTCCCCTGTAATCAATTCTCTCTTCAGAAATATAAGAGATCTTGTCTCTGCCTGTTTTGGCATAGAGAGAGAAAATATTCTAGAGAGAGAATATTCAGATTTTGAATATTTTTGGATAGAAAAATATCTCATCTTATTAAAATGAATTCCCCTGAAACAGAAATTCAGAAAGAATTTTCTAATGTGCAATTGGAATTAATTGGAAATGGGTATAAAGGACCTTAGCCTAAGGGTCTAGATTTTCAGAAATTTTAGATTATGGTCCAATTAAGGTTCCTTTAGGCCAATAGCATCAATCCATGTGTAGGGAGGAGATAAATCCAATTTGTAAAAGAAGATACCCAAAAATGAGTAAATGCTCACATAAGATGAAGGGTTGACTATGTACAAGGTTTATTAGTAAGAAACTATGAGTAATATTAAAAATATGAGATATTTTGGGTATCCAAAAATGAGTAAATGCTCACATAAGATGAAGAGTTGAAAATGTACAAGGTTTATTAGTAAAAAACTATGAGCAATATTAAAAATATGAGATATTTTGGGTATAATAATTTCATTTTGACACATATGTAAGGAAGGGGAGTCCATTAAAGGAGGTGCATATTTCACATGCTTGAATGAGTTTTAAACTCAAAATTAATGTGATATTTTTATCTCTCCTCTCTCTTGAATCAAACCAAATCAAAATGGAACCAAACCGAATAAAAAAGGAACCAAACTAGATCCAAATCTAGTCCAAATTCAACCAAACTGAATTTGAAAAATTCTAGAATTCAGCTAGCTTTGGGTAGAGCTTCCCTCTCCTATAAATAGAACATGAGTCCTTTGAAAAAAATAGAATAATTTTACTAATAATGCTAATTTCTACTATTCTCTAAAATTCTCTCCAAATTGAAGAAATTGGAGCTTCCCTCTTTCTTCAATCCCCATTGGTGGCTCCATCAACATACTTAATCAATTGATTGGTTGGGGGCCTCTACCGTGAACAAAGAATCAAGCAATTTGTAAGGTAAATGGTGAATTTTAATCTTTTCTATAATTTCTCAATGCTTCTCTCTTCTCAACCCCTCTCAAGCTTGAGAAGCTTAATTGGAATGATTTTTGAATACTATTGAAGTTAATTGATGAATGGTAGTGAAGAATTACATATTTTGATGAATGCTATTGAAGTTAATTGATTAATGATAGTAAAGAATTACATAAATTTCCATTTATGCTTAATTCTAATGGTTTTTATGTAATTTCTCTCTCTCACTCAAGAAATGGTCATACTCATGACCCATTCTCAATCCAAATGAAGTTTTTATAAAGCTTTTCCTTAATCCAAGATTAATCTATGCTTGAGGTCAAATTAATGGCTTTTTTCTATGCTTTTAGTTTATGTATTTCATAAATATTGATGATTTTAGTTTATGCTTTTAGTTTATGTATTTCATGAATATTGATGATTCAATCCATTATTGGGTTAATGATCTAATTAGGGATCATTCTAATCATTTTCTTAATGATAAGCTTTATCCTTCAAAATAAATTGAGATTTATCAGTCATAGTAGCGGAGCTATGGCAAAATTTTTATAAAAATTACACATAAAATAATTTTATTCAAAGCATGAAAAGAGAACTTCCTACCATATTCTAGGAATTATCATCCTAGATTAATTGAAAGAATTTTATTGTAATCATGGAGAAATTGATTTTTATGTTATGCATAATTGATGATTATTTTATTGTAAAAGTGTTACTTTTATCATATATATTTGGATGTCATGCATAGAGGTATGCATAAAAGAATTATTATTTTAATATAAAAGTGTTTCTTTTATCATATTTGGATTTCATGCATAGAGGTATGCACAAAAGAATTATTATTTTAATATAAAAGTGTTTCTTTTATCATATTTGGATTTCATGCATAGAGGTATGCATAAAAGAATTATTATTTTATTACAAAAGTGTTTCTTTTATCATATTTGAATTTCATGCATAGAGGTATGCATAAAAGTTGATTATTTTATTATACAAGTGTTACTTTTATCATATTTGGATTTCATGCATAGAGGTATACATAAAAATTGATTAATTTATTATAAAAGTGTTACTTTTATCATATTTGGATTTCATGCATAGACGTATGCATAAAAATTGATTATTTTATTATAAAAGTGTGACTTTTATCATATTTGGATTTCATGCATAGAGGTATGCATAAAAGTTGATTATTTTATTATAAAAGTGTGACTTTTATCATATTTGGATTTCATGCATAGAGGTATGCATAAAAGTTGATTATTTTATTATAAAAGTGTGACTTTTATCATATTTGGATTTCATGCATAGAGGTATGCATAAAAGTTGATTATTTTATTATAAAAGTGTGACTTCTATCATATTTGGATTTCATGCATAGAGGTATGCATAAAAGTTGATTATTTTATTGTAAAAGTGTGACTTTTATCATATTTGGATTTCATGCATAGAGGTATGCATAAAAGTTGGTTATTTTATTGTAAAAGTGTTACTTTTATCATATTAGATTTCATGTATAGAGGTATGCATAAAAGATATTCTTTTTATACTAAAAGTGTGATTTTCATCATAAATGGATTTTATGCATAACTTATATGCATAAGAGAAATTCTTTTATTCTAAAAGTGTAATTCCTACCAAATCGAATTTATGCATAAGAAGATGCATAAAAGGATGATTTTTAAATTCAAAGTGTCATTCTCATCCAAATTGAATTTATGCATAGGAAGATGCATAAAAGAATGGAATTTCAATTCAAAAGTGTTATTCTCATCCAAATTGAATTTATGCATAGGAAGATGCATAAAAGATGGATTTTTAATTCAAAAGTGTCAATTCTCATCTAAATTGAGTTTATGCATAGGAAGATGCATAAGAGATGGAATTTTAATTTAAAAGTGTCATTTTCATTTAAAATGAATTTATGCATAGAAAGATGCATAAAAGATTGATTTTTAAATGAGATGTGATAATATGTGATAAGATGCGTATGGGAAGTGATAGGATGTGATAAGAGGTGTATGAGATGTGAAAAGATGTGATAAGATGTGTATGAGATGTGATAGGATATGATAAGAGGTGTATGAGATGTGATAGAATGTGTTAAGATGAGTTAGGATGTGTTAAGATGTGTATGGGACGAGGTAGAGAGTGTATCTGATGGGATAAGATGTATATGGGATGTGTTAGGGCGAGAATGGATGTAATATGGATATATGAATGTAGATATGGATGTATGAATGTGAATATGGATGTGTGGATGTGGAAATGGAAGTGTGGATGTATGAATGTGGATGTGGATGTATGCATGTAGATGTGTATGTATGAATGTGAATGTGGATGTGGATGTGGATGTATGGATGTAGATACGGATGTGTATGTATGTATGTGGATGTGGATGTATGAATGAGGATGTGAAAATGGATGTATGTATGTAGACGTGGATGTATGGATGTGAATGTGAATGAAGATGTGGATGTGGATGTATGGATGTAGATACGGATGTGGATGTATGTATGTGAATGTGGATGTATGAATGAGGATGCAAAAATAGATGTATGCATGTGAATGTGGATGTATGATTGTGAATGTGGATGTGTGAAAGTGGAAATGGAAGCATGGATGTATGAATGTGGATGTGGATGTATGCATGTACATGCGTATGTATGAATGTGAAATTGGAAGTATGATGTGGACGTACGAACATGGATATGTATGCAGAATAATGATTGTGAAGGTGTATGTGAAATAATGTGTAGTCTATATGTGTGAATGGATGAGAATGAGTACACATTGAATGGAATGTGGGATAAATAATGTGGTCCGAGAGTGGATAATGTGGAAAGACGAGGGTTCATTATAGAAACTGTATTTGTGACTGTTTGTAAATGACTGTTTTATGTCAAGAATACTGGGGAAGCATTTTGACCGTCTTGAGGATGAAGGTCATGAAGACCGAACTGATAAAGTTGCAACTGCTGACGGAGAGTCAATGGAGGACGTCTTGCGTGGCAAGGTCGATCGAGGTCTTGACCAGCCTCGGTTCGATTTAAATGGTAAGCTTCCGGTACAGTGGATGAGGGACCAAGGAAGTGGCCTATGAGTGAAGCGCTAGGTTACCTGCAAAGGATCCTAGAGGGTGCTGACCATACGGTGCTCGGGCTTTGGGTCGCCGAAGATACCCACACGTGCGTCGTGGAAGATATTGGAACAAGGAGTAAGAGTTGTTTTCTGAAACCGGGCATGGATCTGGTTGATTGACCTTGCTGGTCCTCAACGGATGAGTCCATGGCTCTTTTATATGGATCTGTGGGTTGATCTTGCTGATCTTCCACGGAGATTCCATTCTGTTATATGAATATATTGCCGCTTACTATGAGCTAGGAACTATGGAAAAGGCCCTTGTGAGTGAACAGGTGGTGAGTGTTCTGGTTGCCAATGATGCCATAAGTACACCGATGAATGAATGACGGGAAATAAGGATTCAACCAGAGACTTTGAGGATTGTCATCAGTGACATAATGGTTTCATTAAAGGATTGTTTGAAAGTTAGTTGATGCTGAGAAAAAGGTAATTTCATATTGGGTGTGTAAGTGGTGTGACTAGTTTTACGTTTGCATGAACTTCCGGCTAGGGGGCCTAGGAAATCTTTTCCCTGGTACCTGGGACAAAACCTAACCAAATTCCTGATTGGATCCCATCACTACAGTGGTTGGGAGGTTGGCTAACCCATGGGACTGGATGGGGCTAGGCTGGACTGATGGATCCGTAAATCGAGACTCAATTTCTGTTATTATGATAGATGAAGTAAATCCCGGATAGTAATTGTTCTATGGATAGGAATCAACGGCTGTGCCTCTTGATGGGGAAAAAAGCGTTGATCCCAATGATCCAAGTGCAAGTTTCTTCCTTGATTGACCAAGTACCTTTAAAGGTGGAGTCGGATCAGTTTGATCAGTAATGGTCTTGACTACGTTAGAGTAAAAAATTATCTTGGTGAAATTGCCCGTGCTTTCCTGATAAAGGAAGTTTTTCCGGGTTCGGTTTTGGAAAAATCGACGGATTAGTCTCTTGTCCGGATATCCGTGGGGACGAGGCCTCGAGTGTGGGACTCTGCCCCGCGCAAGATATGCTACTTCCGATGCTAGTAACCCGAATCCGTTGCACGGTGGGGATAGGGATCTCACAAATTCAACCTGGATATTTTGGAGGATTATGATCAATGATACTATGGTTTCATTAAAAGATTGTTTTAAAGACAGCTGAATCTGTGAAACAGGCAATTTCATATTGGGTGTGTAAGTGATGTGACTATCTTGAAGTTTTCTTGAAGCACCAGCTAGGAGGCTTGTGAACTCTTTTCCCTGGTACCCGAGACAAAACATAACCAAATTCCTAAATGTATCCTATCACTACAGTGGTTGGGCGGTTGGCTAATCCATGGGACTGGATGGGGTTAGGCTGGACTGATGGATTCCTAAACTGAGACTCAATTCTGTTATGTTACGATAGATGAAGTAAATCCCGGATAGTCCTTGTTCTATGGAAAAGAATCAACAGCGGCTGTGCCTCTTGTGAGATGAGGAAAAAAACGTTGGTCTCTATGATCCAAGTGCAAGTCTCTTCCTTGATATGACCATGTGACTTACTGGTTCGGTCGGATCAATTTGGTTATTTAAGGCTCTTGACTACGTTAGAATAAAAATATCCTGGAGGAATCGCCTGTGCTTTCTAGGCGAGGAAAGTTTATCCGGGTTTGGTTTTGGAATAAACCAAGGGATTAGTCTCTTGTTCGGATATCCGTGGGAGAGGCCCTGAGTGAGAGGCTCTGCCCTTCCTACACCAAAAGTGCTACTTCCGCGCTGCTAGCACTCCCGAATTCGTTGTGCGGAGGGGACAGGTGTTAAAACCCTAAGATCTCTCTAGATAATTAACATGCATAAACATGCGTAAATCAGGCATAAACTCTACCACCCAACCACCCAGCCCAAGGGTTGCACACATGAAATATAATGGAGTACCACATACCTTCACCTTAGTGTCCCATACCACCAAGAGGTATAACTCCAATACAGCAGCACTCAGCTCTATAGTGAAATGGCAAGAATGTAGATACAATCCTCTACACAAGAGAACATCCCTTGAGTGTGCCCCATGCCCCTATTATATAGGAGGGCCCTCAAGTGACTCTTGACTCTCCATTTCCCATGTGTGACCCTTGGATGCCTGACCCTAACCTTAACCCTTAAGGTTAGACCTAACCCATGCTCCACTAGAGCTTGTTCCCATGCTCCCATGCTCACAAGCCTAATGTGGGTTAGCCTCCTAGTATATGCACAAATAATGTGTACATAACATACTTCCGCTCTCTCAAAACATTGCACTCTTGCAATGAAAAGAAGGAAATTTGTGCTGAATATTCTCAACCGACTCCCAAGTCGAATCCTCTATTTCCCTATCTTTCCACAAAATTTTAACTTCAGGAATTAGTCGACTACGAAGTTTCCTTTCCCTGAATTCAAGTACCCTTTCAGGTTCATGTGGAACATAAGATAAATCTTCGACTTCAACGAGTTCTTGAGGAGTAACTATGTTATCCTCACCTCCCAGCTTCTCTTTCAATCTACTGACATGAAAGACTGGATGAACTCTAACATGTGGAGGCAGTTTTAACTCATACGCAACCGTGCCAATTCGACGAATAACTCGAAATGGACCACAATATCTAGGAGATAATTTCGAGCATTTTCCCGTTGATAAAGTTTGAGAGTCTTTAGGAACTTTTAAATAAACCAACGCTCCTGGTTCAAAAGACCGAGATGAGCGTCCTCTATCAGAATAAAACCGTGCTCTATCCTGAGCACTCCTGATAGAATCCCGAGCTTCGATCAGCATTTCCTGCATATCACGCAAGAAATCCCTCGTCGATGCATCAAGCTCGATGTCCTTAAGACCAACATCAATAGGTGCTCTGGGTTGATATCCATACATAAGCATAAACAGACTAAAACCTGTAGCCGTATGTTTAGAACTGTTATAGGCAAATTCCATCAGTGGAAGATACTTTTTCCAATTTGATGGTTTTCCAGAGACATATGCGCGAAGCATATCCTCTAAAACCTGATTCACCCGCTCTGTTTGCCCATCAGACTGCGGATGATCAGAGGAACTCATACTTAAAGTTGTTTCCAATTTCTTGAAAACTTCCTGCCAAAAATTAGCCGTGAACTTAGAGTCCCGATCGCTCACAATATCAGAAGGTAGACCATATAGTCTAAACAGTTGCTCGACAAATTGGTACGCCAATTTCGAAGCTTTAACTGTTGTTTTTGTGGGTAAAAACCTAGCCATCTTTGTCAATCTATCCACGACTACCCAAATGGCATCGTGACCCCTGCTGGTATGTGGAAGTCCCGTAATGAAATCCATGGAAATACTTTCCCACTTTTTAGACGGAATGTCCAAAGGATGTAATAACCCAGCAGATTTAAGGCGTTCAGTCTTGTTTATTTGACATTGATGACATTGGACCACATAACTCTGAATAAAATCTTTCATTTTTGGCCAATAAAATGTCCTTCTAACTAAAGCCAAGGTACGCTGTATGCCAGAATGTCCTACCGATGGTGCGTCATGGCACTCAAATAGGATCCTTAACTTAATTTCCGGCACATCCGCCGGCACGCAAACCTTATCATTTCGGAATAAAAGACCATTCCGAAGAAAAAATTGGTTGGCTTTTCCTTTCACCAAGTTTTGATCTACTTCAGAGTTGGACCCTGATTTTGCCAAATTCCAATATTTTCCAAAGAAAATATCTGTGCTGCATTTTTCCCTGAGTGAATCGTACAAGTTAGAAGTAATCTCAGTGAAGCAAAGCTCATTAACTTCACCGATTCGACTCAATGCATCAGCAATGCGATTTAAGCTACCCTTTCTGTATTTAATCATAAAATTGAAATCTTGCATCAACTCAGCCCATCTTGCTTTTCTACCCTTCAAGTCCGGTTGATCACAAATATACTGTAAAGATTGATGATCTGTTAAGACCATAAACTGAGACCCGTAAAGATATTATCTCCATGCCTTTAAAGCATAAATGATTGCATACAACTCTTTCTCCTGAACTGGGTACCTAGTCTGTGCATCATTGAGTTTCTTACTCTCGAAGGCCTAGGCTTCCCATCCTAGAACAAAGCTGCGTCTACCGCAAAATCACTAGCATCAGTCTCAACAATGTAAGGTCTGCTAGGATCTGGCAAAGCTAACACAGGAGCATCTCGAACTTTATTTTTCAAAATTTCAAAAGCCTCATGTAGCTTATCATTCCAACAAATTGGAGAATTGGACTTTTTATTTTTACCTTTAAGAAGATTGGTAAAAGGTACAGTCAACTTCGAATAATCTTTAACAGATTTTCGAAGAAATACCACAAAACCTAAGAAAGATCTTAGCTGTTTGACCGTACGTGGAATTGGCCATTCCAAAACCTTTTGGATCCGATCCAAGTCTATACTTAAGCCATCTCGAGAGATCTTATGACCTAAATATAACAATTCCTTTTGAAAGAAATCACACTTAGATAATTTACAATACAGCTTTTTCTTCCTGAGCCTTCCTAGAACCTCTTTAAGATGACTCTCATGCTCATCCAAAGTTTTGCTGTATATCAAAATATCATCTAAGAAAACCACCACACATTTTCCTAACAGATCTCGGAATATATCATTCATCATCTGTTGGAAAGTTGCTGGTGCATTAGTGAGACCAAAGGGTAACACTAAAAATTCATAATGGCCATATCTTGTCCTAAAAGCAGTTTTAGGAACATCTTCCTTGGCTATACGGATCTGATGATAACCTGTTCGCAAGTCAAGCTTAGTAAAATACTTAGCTCCATGCAACCTATCAATAAGATCATCTGATCTAGGCAATGGGTATCTATTTTTAATTGTAACCTTGTTAAGACGTTTATAATCAATACACATCCTCCAGGTACCTTGATCCTTTTTCTTAACCAGGAGAACTGGTGCACCCCAAGGAGACTTACTTGGTCTAATTTGACCCATCCTCAAATATTCAGCTAGTTGTTTGGCTACCTCATCCTCCTCAGATTGGCTAAGCCGATACGGAGGAATACTAACAGGTTCTCCCCCTGGTACTAGCTCTATTTTATGGTCCACCTCTCGTTTAGGAGGTAATCCATGAGGCAATTCATCAGGAAATACATCCTGAAATTTGCTTTTAATGGAACTTAACACTTTACTTTCCCAAACATCTAAAGAAACAGTGTTTGCATCAAAATGAATATACGAAGACACTGGATCCATAACCAACTGGAAAAGTTCATAGTTAAAAATATCTTCCATTAATTCCAGCTCATTGATAAAAGTTTCCTTGGGTACAACAATGTTTCCTTTAAGAGTTACAAGGCTTCCATTGTGATGAAAAGACATCAAATGTTTGACCCAATCAATAGAAAAATTTTTATTTTTGCTATGAAACCATTCCATTCCCAAAATTATATCAATATGACCCAAGCTCATGACATGGAAATCAAGCCTATCTGAGTACAATTGGATGTCTAATGGTAAATTTGACACCTTCTTGTCCCAAAATTGGACTTGTCCTCCAGCCATCCTGACCTTGTACATGTGATCATTCTACATGGTTTCCAGCTTCATCTTCTGCACCACAATATTGTCAATAAAATTGTGAGTACTACCAGGATCAAACAAGATATGAACCTGATGTCCTTTTACTGATCCATAAATACAAAATAATTCGTTTGGACCATAAACGTCTTTATTGAAAGTACAATCTGAACATTGGGTTCCTTCAAGATGTGAAACATTAACTTCAGAGAATTTACCTTGAAGTTCTGTAATGTGAACAGATTTCCTTGGAATAAACTTTTTCGGTGCTGCCTTTTGAACAGGCGCCGAAGTTGTTGTAGCTTCATTCAAAGGACAAAATTTCTTTGTATGCCCTTTCTCTTTGCATTTAAAACATGTGAGTTTTTCCCTACTCACAAACTTCGGTTTTTTGCTGGCATTGTCACCATTTTTGGGTTTTGGTGTGAAAACCAATTTCCTTTTTTGTCCACTGTTTGAATAAGTGAACGTGGGTTTCTTTTCATTTGACGCTGGTTTTGATGAATTGGCGCCAACCATTGTCTTATGAAAAACCTGAGCAGCCTGAATAGCATCTTCAGCCGTTTTAACTTTGCACTTCTTTACCTCGTATTGATAATCACGAGATAATCCATTGATGAAAATACCACACAAAGTATGATCATCAGACTTGGCTTTAGCAGCCAACTGTCTAAACTTTTGCACATAGTTATCAAAAGACTGATTAGCCGTGCTATTGTTAACCAACTTGGCAATAACTTCGAATTCATCCTCTGGTTGGACAAATTCTTTTTTGAATGCAACTTCAAAATCTAGCCAAGTAGTGGGAATAGAATCCTCTTTTAGATCCTTCCACTAAGTCAAAGCTTTCCCCTTTAATAAACCCTGAGCCATTTGCAATTTCTGCACATCAGTGAAAGGGTGAAAAGCAAAGTGTGTATTCCACCTGTTAAGCCAGGCATCCACACATTCTTGTGTCTTTTCTTTCTTCTCTCCGCCATACACCTTTGGTGCAAAAGACGGAGCAACTGCTTTGGTAGCTATAGGTGAGGTGGCCAGAAGAGCTTTCTGCAGAGTTAAAATCTGCACCTTAAGTGATTCCATCTCATCATGGCACTTTGTCATAGTATCCTCGAGACGTTGTGTCACCTCCAAAAATTCACTCTTTGCTACTGCCTCCTCTTTTTCTTCATGGAACTTATGATCTTCCCTTCTAAGGTTGGGATGATCACTCATGTCATCGACATTATCATTGACTGAGAAGTCAATATGAGCCATGGTAAATGAGTTCTCTTTGAATCTGGGTTAAACTTTTCTTCACCTTTTCCTTGACCCCACTTGACCAAAAGTTCTAGCAAATTAATTCACTAGAGATAACTGCACATAAGAAAAATGCTTTAATTAGCATTTGGTGGCTAGACATTGGCTAAAAAATCATGAAAACATCGTCTAGAATCAATCCAAACGAAATATTAATACAAGGCATGCTCGTATTAATAAAATGCGAATAACCCGCATTTATTTAGTGTGAGTACATAAAAAACGTACTATAACACCAAATATCCCTCGAAAATAAAAATTCTCGCATTAATACAAGGCATGCTCGCATTAATACAAGGCATGCTCGTATTAATAAAATGCGAATAACCCGCATTTGTTTAGTGTGAGTACATAAAAGACGTACTATAACACCAAATATCCCTCGAAAATAAAAATTCTCGAGAGAAAAGAATTACCATGATTTTTTCCTAATTTTCCCTAATTTCATAGGGCCTCAAAATATGTTAATTTTGAAAACCACCAAAACCCATCTTATGGCATTCCAAACCTTATAATTTTCCAGAAAATTTTTAGCAAGTAAATTTGCCAAAATACCATTGATATTTTTTTTAAAATACCAATTGCTAGGATTTCTAAAAATAATTTCTAGAAATTTCCTAATTTTTTCTCAGAATCCCATCGTTCACGAAATTTCCAATTCCGCCCGACAATTCTCAAATCCAATGAAAATTTATAATTTTAATGGATTTTCTAATTTTCTGGGTCAAAAATATATTTTTAAAGGAATTTGAATGGTCACAAGCGCCCAAAAGGACACACCACATGCCAAACACCACAATCCCACATTTTTTCGAAATTTAAAATAACCTTTCTCTCATTTTCCACTAATTTTAAAGAATTTTTTGAAATTTTTAATCAACCCTGAACGCATTAGAATACGAACGGTCAAAAAATTTCGGAATTCCAATGGTTTTTCCGGAATACGGAAAGCCAAAAGTTTTGGGAAAATGAAAAGTCAAAAAAAATCGGAATGTGAAAGGTCAAAAGTTTCCGGAATACGGAAGGTCAAAAGTTTTTCCGAAATTCGGAAAGCCAAAAGGTTTCCCGAGAATGCGGAAAGCCAAAAGGTTCAATGAAGAGAAAAAAAATTCCAGAATAAAGAATACAATTTTCAGAGAAATAATGTATTTTTTCAGGATTTTTTCCTTTTTCCAAGCTTTTCCAAATGAAGGTATCTTGAAAAAATATACCTTTTTCTAAAAAAAAGATTTTTTTCTCCAAAAAAAGCTTATAAGCTTTTAATAAAAATCTTTTAAAAATTTTTTTATAAGGGGGGGGTGATTTTTGCCCGTCGGCTGCTACGCAGCCCCCCGCCCTGCGCCTGTGCGTGGAAAAGCCAGAGAGGAGGAGGGAGCAATCCTCTCCTCTCTCTTCTCTTCTCTCTATCCTTTTCATACCCGCCCATCTCTTCTCTACTCCTCTGTTTAGAGATTAGAGAGATGCTTAATTACTTATTAATCATAATTAGTGTTTAATTATGATTAATATTTAATTAAATTATCTTATTTAAAATAAATTCCCACATATGAGAGAGAAATGGAGGTAAAAAAATTCAGATTTTGAGGAAGAGAAGAACTTTTCGCACACGGTAGAGAACTCACGCATCAATTGACTACTCCACATTGCTTTTCAGCAAGAAAAATTGGCAGAAAATTGAAAACATGCCCGCGGAAAACCCGCAAAATGCATTAAAAATACATTTTTTACCAAAAAAAAGCTCAAAAAATCTCTAAAAAATTAGAAAAAAATTCCTAAAAATTTTAGAAATTTAAGGAATCCATTCTACCAACAATATTCACAATAAAATATGTGAATTTTGGTAAGAATTTCCATTAATGCTTATTTTAACCATTTAAAATAGGAAAGAAATAGCATTAAACTCACGGAATTCCCCCGCAACGTCGATTCGTCCATTGAGTAGAAGTAACACGTGTTCCAATCGCCATATCGACGATCCACGAGCAAAATCACCAAAACAAACCAATAAAATAATATTTTATTTAGTAAATATAAAAATTTACTTTAAAAAATGCCAAAAATTGGAATAAGAAAGTAGAAACAACAATTAACTAGAGATTGCTCTGATACCACTGTTAAAACCTTAAGATCTCTCTAGATAATTAACATGCATAAACATGCATAAATCAGGCATAAACTCTACCACCCAACCACCCCCGAGCCCAAGGGTTGCACACATGAAATATAATGGAGTACCACATACCTTCACCTTAGTGTCCCATACCACCAAGAGGTATAACTCCAATACAGCAGCACTCAGCTCTATAGTGAAATGGCAAGAATGTAGATACAATCCTCTACACAAGAGAACATCCCTTGAGTGTGCCCCATGCCCCTATTATATAGGAGGGCCCTCAAGTGACTCTCCATTTCCCATGTGTGACCCTTGGATGCCTTGACTCTCCATTTCCCATGTGTGACCCTTGGATGCCTGACCCTAACCTTAATCCTTAAGGTTAGACCTAACCCATGCTCCACTAGAGCTTGTTCCCATGCTCCCATGCTCCCATGCTCACAAGCCTAATGTGGGTTAGCCTCCTAGTATATGCACAAATAATGTGTACATAACAACAGGGATCTTTCACCTATGCCCAACATCTTCGCGTCAAGCGAATAGATGATACTAAAGTTACTTATGACTCGTGTATGATTGCCAAATTCCAACAACTGTCTCGTGTGTGCAAGTGCTCGTGCACAAACCTCATCGAGGATGACCTCGGTTATGTTGGAGAAATAGAGAGCATTTATGAAGTAAACTATGGTTGCATGAAGAAGGTATTAATCAATCAAGAATTGAATCAATTTTATTAATGACATATAAGAAACTTGTTTAATACCATACTTTTCTCATTACATGTCATTTCAAAAGTTCATTGGTTTCGTGCAAGTTTCGTGCAATATACAAAGATAGAGATGCTACCATGAGAAAAGAACGCATAGGTTTTTGGTCTATCACTCATCAAGATTATTGTGGAACACCAAAGAACCTTATGTTTATCTAGAGCACTGTCAACAACAAGCATTTTTTTCAAGGATCCAAATGGGAATCCATGGTGGTAGATAGTGCATGTGAATACATGTGGTCAATGAATTTTTTATGACACTAACTCCTCATTGTCAGATGTCAGGTGTTTTTCTGAGAGGTTTTTATGGCTTGTGTACATACGTGTGCATGGCAGGTGTGAAGAGGTTGGCTTTGAATGCATCTTGAGGTGTTCAGGGTGGATGCTTTTGGTTTTTGAGCCTGTTTTACAGGCCTGCCCGGAGTAAGCTTAGATGGAGGTGATATGGAGGTGATATCAGCTGTTTGATGGCTGGATATGTGTACACATCCCCAAGGATAAGTAGGTCGTAATTGAAGGTGTGGAAGCATGGAAAAATTATAGTGAAAGGATGTATGCAAGAACATGGTGTGGAAAGGAATTTAAGGGTGGCCATCCATTAGGCCTTGGAAAATTAAAAAAAAACGATAATATTAATATGGCCAATATAAGCAAAGCCACATGGCTGTTTATGTAGCCGCCAGCGTTGGCGATACACGTGAAAGAAGGTTGGCAAAGGCAAAGCTGGCGAGTGCGAGTCGGCGCGGGCTGCAGACAAGAAGTGAAAGGTCGCCTTGTTGTTGGGGGCTCTCGGGCGCAGCTGTGCGTATATGCCTGTGAGGAGACAGCCTGGTTAAAAAGTGGCGTTGGGGCGTGTGTAGCCAGAGGTAGAGGTGATAGAGCAGAGAGGTGGTGTAGCTGGGTGTGGCCGGAAGTGCAGCTAAGGTAGACAAGGGTCGCCGTGTACAGAGGGAGGTGTGAAGGTAGGTTGTTGCTGCCTTGGGGATGCGTGAGAGAAGAAGAGAGTCGCCTCGTAGAAGGACCGGCTGGCTGAGGTTCTGCAGAGAGACGCCTATCGTGTAGGGACTGGGGGTCCCCCTTGTGTGAAGAGCAGTGAAAGTTGATGTTCGTGGCTAGAAGGCTGGCGCAGAGCTGTTGTAAAGGCCGCCTTTTGTTTGTGTAGCTAGTTGTAGCCACAGGCACAAGAAGCATGGGCTGGTGTGGGCCAGAGGCTTCTCGTGTGGTGAGCAGCCGTAGACACAATATAGAGGACCCGCCAAAGAGAGGATTGGCGACAAGCAAGAGCTGCAGTGGCTGGAGTAGCCGTAGGTGACGATACAGAGGGAGCCACCCTTGAAGAGGGGTAAGTACTAGCGCAAGAGAGTGGCAGCTGCTGCTGGCGTTACGTAGACGGGCTGGCGTTACAGGTTGGCGCAGCCATTAAAGAGAGCGCTAAGTGTGCAAGCTGACAGTGGGCCGGCGATTGGCGACAGGCTGGGGACTGCTGCCTTGGTGCTATTGCTGATGTACACGTGGCTGCTTCTGAAGAGAGAGATTCGCAAGGATAGAGATGGTTGGGACTGTGTGAAGGAGACTTGGTGTTGCTTAGACTTGCAGGGCTGACAGCGGGTGCTGAAGTCGAGCGACTGGCTACTATAATAAGGCGGTGGGGCGTAAGGGTGAACGTGGAGGAAAGGAGTGAAGGGCACGGTCCCTGGTTTTGATGGCATGCGTGGCAGCTGCCTGCTGGCAGTAAAGAGGAGGGCTGGTAGCAAAAGAGGCCGCTTTTGCAAAAACAAGGCGGATGATGGATACGAGACAGAAGGGGTTGCTTGGGTTTTGCTAGTGCAACCAGTACAAAGCACTGTGAGACAAGGGGTCGTGGTGGCAGCTAAAGCAATGGAGTGTGGTGCTAACTTCTAAGAGAGCTACCTGGGGGGTGCATGCTAGAGTGTTTTGATGGTGAAAAGAGAGGGAATTTCTCCATGATGTGTCAATGACGTCTTGAAGCTCTGGAAAGCCACGAATAAAGACTTGTCCGTATGTTTGATGTGATGAAAGAGTGTTTTTATATGGGTGGTTCGGGAAGGGTGAAGTGTGAAGATTGAACTGTGTTGTGTTGGGGATTGTGGTGCCCCATTGTCTATGGTTTCGGCTGCAGGAGAGGATACGTTGAGCCGCTGAGCTCCGGCCTCGATGACCTGGCCCGATGACCTGGCCATTCCCATAGGTTGAGAGGGATTTCTGTTTCCAGCATCGTGCTGGTGGTGCCCCTTTTGTTTGTTGTGTCTTCCAAGGCTGCTGGGTAGGTAGCTGTAGAGGCATTTCTTCTTTTCCCAGCCTCTTGACATCAGATATTATAGTGATGATTGAGGATTCAAGTGCAAATTTTGGAGTCGAGGCACATGTAATATCACATGAGGAAGATCAGGTAGAAGAAGAAAACGAACAAGATGAATTTAAAGAAGGATACGAAAAGAAGAAGATATATCCAAAGAGCATGAGAGATATGAAGATATATTGAACAGTGGCTTAGAGCGAGTAATAGCTATGTCTATCCCACCTAACATAGAGCTCCCAATAGAGGAAGTACAAGAAGCTACACGAGACAATGATGACTTTGTCTAACAGATTTCATGTTTGGATGATATAATGACTTCAAAATTGTCTTTTGGATTTTATTCAATAGGTTGGCATCTAATGCAACCAAAAGTTGATATATCTAACAGGTTGGTAAGTTATTTTTTAAAAGTGTTTTTATATATGTTTTCTTTTTATTGAGAAATTTACTAACATGGACCTTAGGGTTTGCGAGTCTCTTGGTGATCTAGCCATATTGGCTATATATTGGGGTTCAATTCCCCATAGACTCTGTTCTTTTGACACAATGTGCGCAGATGAAAGGGAAAACTACATGCAAAGTTTACTCAAATATCTACATAAAAAAAAGGTACACTTCTATTCTAGGGCCATAGTTTTTTTCCATACGTTTTCAACCACAAACATTATAGAATCACCAAATATGTATATGTCTATATCCAAGAAAAAAATTGTATTATCTTATCGTGCATATCGCGTCGATGTCTCAATAACATAGCAAACTCTGAAAGGATCCCCTTGCGGCTCCATCCCACTCCAAACCCTCTCTCCAATTGGGTGATCACGTATTACTTTGTTGTCTCATCTTGATCACTAGAATTTAAATATAAACTATGTTTATTAATCACATTATTAAAAATACGGTCATCATCTAAAGAGAACAAGTCAAATTCACTTACGCCCATAATATGTGTATATGTGGCATGTAGAGATCTACAAGATCTCTCATCTGATGATGAAAGACTCTAGTGCCCCCTGACACAATGATGCTACCATTATCGTCGATGATGCACTCTACGTGTAGGTCACCTATACAGGTGCATCGTGGAGGTGCATCTACTAGAGAAGCGGGCATGATCGGTGGTCTCCATGGTGCGACGAGAACCATGTATGCTTGAACTACAATGCATATTGTATGCAATTAAAAATTGTACAAAGAGAATCCCTAAATATTAATAAATACAAAACAATGTTAATCAAGTTTCATACCTTTCTCTATGTCACACCTCTCTAAATGGCTGATTGTCAGGGGGATCCTGTGTATCCTTGCAAAATAGATAATAGCAAATTAAATAACCGACATTGATAAATATTATCATCAATCTATGGTGATATGAAAAATACCTCCTCTCGGATCGCCTGTCCTTACGTGGTTGTGTCTGATGATGCAATGGCAACATCATGTCTAGCTCTACAAAACAAGTGACAGGAAATTAAATCTCTGACATTGATAAAAATTATCTTAAATGGTGAAGAAACAAAAGATACCTGTCAACATTAAGAGTTGTTTCTCATGTCCTGATTTAGCTCCTTGTGCGGGTCAGGCCAGTGGGTGGACTAATGATCATAATATCCTCTTGATACTCCACCAAATCCTCCTCGATCTTCTCACTGGAGTGGCCTAATGATCGTAATATCCTCTTGATAGCTATCAAGAAGCTAGCCTTCCCTGGGTCCGCCATGGGTACACAAGGAAGTGGAAGAACTGCACCCATAGTCCATGGTGAGAGAGGAATCAAACACAAGTAAACTTGATTGAACTCTCTTTATGACTATCAATGTAATCAAAATTCTCAACCTAGCTTGCCATGTATATCCATTAGTTCTTAACCTACGCACATTGAAGGAATGCAGCTGAAGGATGCACAGTGGAAGATGGGAAAGTGGAAACACAAGAGAGAGAGTGAGAGAGAGAGATGGAGAGAAATGCTGGTATGGACCTACTCTCAATATTGCCAACATGCAGAGGCACTAAGGCATGCAAGAGGCACAAAGCAATGAATGTGAGGGAGGGGAGACTAAGCTTTCTGAGAAGCATATGAGATGGGCCAACTTTTCATCTATGTTCCACTTTTAGAGTGTGCATGTGAAAGGCAAAAAGAGTGGTTACAGATGCTTTGTCTCAAGGAAGCGATAGGTCCATGTCATGTGCACACCTAGGTGTGAACAAGTGACATGGCATCATCTAGGCATTATAAACATTTAATCAGGTACTATTCATACATTTAGCAGTCAATATCCAAGTATTGTCCAAGCATTGTTAGCATGTATGGGACTGTTAAGCCCCATCTTCAGCACATAAGGCATTTCTAGCATTTAGAGCATTTATGGCACCAAGTCGGGTTGTTATGGACCAGCCGCCGACATCTCTACAATAGAGATGACAACATTAAAAGAATATTTATGGCAGTCGTGAGCATTAACACCTAGCCAACAACAGTTTATCTTCCCGACCAGCATCATTTATAGCATATATAAGCCATTGCATCATTTCAACATAATCATCAGAGCATACTCACCTCTCTTCAATGTTTCCTATCTAGGGAGCAAAGGACAAGCAGATCAATAGTATAGGATAGCATATTCAACACATAGTTCATCTCCCTACCCTATTGCATAGAGGAAAACTGGCATTCAAGTGGTGGACCTCAGCATTGGAGTAGGGAATAGTCCTCATCATCAGGATTCAACCTATCCCTCTCATCCCAAGAAGGATCCTCATCTAGGACCGCATCACATATCTATTGATAGATCTTCATTGTAACCATTCATTGCAGCCTAAGGTTGTGATTACTATGATCAATCCCCTGCATGCCACATCTCAATAGTTTCACTTGCTTATCATCATGAGCTTGATGAGATGAAAGAGCAGTATACGGGGGATGAGGACTTTGGCAGGATCTATGATCAGGTGTCTGAGGGTCAACGGCATGATCATTATACTCTTAGGGATGGCTTTTTGTTGATTCATGGTAGACTGTGTGTTACCAAGCAGTTACGGCGGTGTAAGGTTATGATTTAAAGCCTCAGTGTATCGAACATGCAATGGAAGTATTCGTAATTAAGGATCCTGTCACACACAAGTCTCACACTGCCCTCTGTATCATGAGTTTTGCAAGTTTAGCAATCCATGTTTATGAATTCAAACTTTTAAGAGATTTAAGAGAGAGAGAGAGAGAGAGAGAGGGGTTCAGCAGAGCATAGGTTTGGAGCATTGCTTGATGCACTCAAGAGGGGGGTAGCACCTCCGCTCTTTTATTACAGACAGGCTCAGATGTCATCTAGAGGGGTCAATTGTTGCAGCTTTTGTCTCACCCAAAGGTACTGACAACTGACAGTACATCTGCTTATCTAGTGATCTTGCCATATTATACTTTGCACTCTCTTTTGGATCACATGGCTGATATTTTGTTGTATGGGCAGCATTCGTTTATTAGTGTGGTTCTGCTTTGATGCCTTGCTGTATCACCATGATGAAAACGAGGACGCTTGCCATTTTTCAAGAGGGGGTATGCCACGGCCCTGTGTATTTTTGGCAATTCATCACGTACAGTGTATTTATGGAAAAGAATCTACGACTGTGCCTCTTGTGAGACGAGGAAAAAAACGTTGGTCTCTATGATCTAAGTGCAAGTCTCTTTCTTGATCTGACGATGTGACTTACTGGCTCGGTCGGATTAATTTGGTTAGTTAAGGATCTTGACTACGTTAGAATAAAAATATCCTGGAGGAATCGCCCATGCTTTCTAGGCGAGGAAAGTTTATCCGGGTTTGGTTTTGGAATAAACCAAGGGATTAGTCTCTTGTTCGGATATCCGTGGGAGAGGCCCCGGAGTGAGAGGCTCTACCCTACACCAGAAGTGATACTTCCACGCTGCTAGCACCCCCGAATTCGTTGTGCGGAGGGGGCAGGGATCTTTCACCTATGCCCAACATCTTCGCGTCAAGCGAATCGAAGATACTAAAGTTACTCATCATGACTCGTGTATGATTGCCAAACTCCAACAACTGTCTCATGTGTGCAAGTGCTCGTGACACAAACCTCATCGCGGATGACCTCGATTATGTTAGAGAAATAGAGAGCATTTATGAAGTAAACTATGGTTGCATGAAGAAGGTATTAATCAATCAAGAATTGAATCAATTTTATTAATGACATATAAGAAACTTGTTTAATACCATACTTTTCTCATTACATGTCATTTCAAAAGTTCATTGGCTTCGTGCAATATACAAAGATAGAGGTGCTACCATGAGAAAAGAATGCATAGGTTTTTGGTCTATTAACTCATCAAGATTATTGTGGAACACCAAAGAACCTTATGTTTATCTAGAGCACTGTCAACAAGCATTTTTTTCAAGGATCCAAATGGGAATCCATGGTGGCAAATAGTGCATGTGAATACATGTGGTCAATGAATTTTTTATGACACTAACTCCTCATTTTGTCAGATATTATAGTGATGACTGAGGATTCAAGTGCAAATTTTGGAGTCGAGGCACATGTAATATCACATGAGGAAGATCACGTAGAAGAAGAAAATGAACAAGATGAATTTAAAGAAGGATACGAAAAGAAGAAGATATATCCAAAGAGCATGAGAGATATGAAGATATATTGAATAGTGGCTTAGAGCGAGTAATAGCTATGTCTATCCCACCTAACATAGAGCTCCTAATAGAGGAAGTACAAGAAGCTACACGAGACAACGATGACTTTGTCTAATAGATTTCATGTTTGGATGATATAATGACTTCAAAATTGTCTTTTGTGGCATCTAATGCAACCAAAAGTTGATATATCTACTAACAGGTTGGTAAGTGTAAGATTCCTCCCCAGCCTCTCAAGATGTCCAGCATATTCCCCTGTAATCAATCCCTCTTCGAAAATATAAAGACCTTGTTTCTAACTGTTTTAACCTAGAGAGAGAAAATATTCTAGAGAAAGAATATTCAGATTTTGAATATTTTTGGATAGAAAAATATCTCACCTTATTAAAATGAATTCCCCTGAAACAGAAATTCAAAAAGAATTTTCCAATGTGCAATTGGAATTAATTGGAAATAGGTATAAAGAACCTTAGTCTAAGGGTCTAGATTTTCAGAAATCTTTGGACTATGGTCCAATTAAGGTTCCTATGGGCCAATAGCATCAATCCATGTGTAGGGAGGAGATAAATCAAATTTGTAAAAGAAGATACCAAAAAATGAGTAAATGCTCACATAAGATGAAGAGTTGAAAATGTACAAGGTTTATTAGTAAAAAACTATGAGCAATATTAAAAATATGAGATATTTTGGGTATCCAAAAAGTAGTAAATGCTCACATAAGATGAAGAGTTGAAAATGTACAAGGTTTATTAGTAAAAAACTATGAGCAATATTAAAAATATGAGATATTTTGGGTATAATGATTCCATTTTGACACATATGTAAGGAAGGGGAGTTCTTTAAAGGAGGTGCATATTTCACATGCTTGAATGAGTTTTAAACTCATAAAAATTGAGATATTTCATCTCTCCTCTCTCTCCTCATTCAAGTCTAGTTCCAAAAAGTTAGCTTAACTGACCTAAAAATGGTCAAAAAGTGACCAAACTGACTTGGAAAATTCTAGAATCAGTTTGTTTGGTTAGGAGCTCAATTTTTCCTATAAATAGAAGCCTCCCCTTGTTGAAAATATATAGTGTCTTATGCATTGTTACTCTACTCCACCTAAGCCAAGAACTGTGAATTCTTTAATAATTCACTAGTTTTTGACACTTCTCTCTTTCTTCAATCCCTATTGGTGGCTCCATCAACATACTAAACCAATTGATTGGTTGGGGGCCTCTACCGTGAACAAAGAATCAAGCAAATTGTAAGGTAAATGGTGAATTTTAAATTTTTTTTATATAATTTCTCAATGTTTCTCTCTTCTCAACCCCTCTCAAGCTTGAGAAGCTTAATTGGTATGATTTTTGAATACTATTGAAGTTAATTGATTAATGATAGTAAAGAATTACATAAATTTCTATTTATGTTTAATTCTAATGGTTTTAATGAAAATTCTCTCTCAGACTTAAGAAATGGTCATACTCATGACCCATTCTCATTCCAAATGAAGCTTTTAATAAAGCTTTTCCTTAATCCAAGACTAATCTATGCTTGAGAATAAATTAATAGTTTTTTTAATCTATGCTTTTAGTTTATGATTATTTTTGATTCAGTCCATTAAGGATTAATGATCCAATTAGGGATCATTCTAATCATTCCCTTAAAGATAAGCCTTATCTTTTAAAATAATTGAGATTTATCAGTTATAGTAGCGGAGCTATGGCAAAATTTTATAAAAATTTACACATAAAATAAATTCATTCAAAGCATGAAAAGAGGATTCCTACCATATTCTAGGAATTATCATCCTAGATTAATTGAAAGAAATTCATTAGAATCATGAGGAAATTGAATTTTTATATTATGCATAAAGGATAAATTTTTATATCAAAAGTATTACTTTTATCATTTTTATTTTATGCATAGAAGTATGCATAATGGATAAATTTTTATATCAAAAGTATTACTTTTATCATTTTTATTTTATGCATAGAAGTATGCATAATGGATAAAATTTTATATCAAAAGTGTTACTTTTATCATTTTTATTTTTCATGCATAGAAGTATGCATAATGGATAAAATTTTATATCAAAAGTGTTCCTTTTAGCATAATTGAATTTCATGCATAGAGGTATGCATAAAAGATAAATATTTTATTATAAAAGTGTTACTTTTAACATAATTGAATTTCATAGAGGTATGCATAAAAGATGAATATTTTATTATTTTATTATAAAACTATAAAGAAAAAAATGATTATTTTATTATAAAAAGTTATTTTCATCATATTGAATTTCATGCATAAAAATGAAAAAAATAAATAAATTATTATTTTATTGAAAAAATATTACAGGAAAAAAATGATTATTTTATTGTAAAAGTGTTACTTTTATCACAATTGAAATTCTTGCGTAGAGATATGCAGAAAGGATGAGTTAGGATGTGATAAGATGAGTTAAGATGTGATAAGAGGTGTATGAGAGGTGATAAGAGGTGTATGAGATGTGATAAGAGATGTATGAGATGTGATAAGATGAGATAAGATGCATATGAGATGAGTTAGGATGTGATAAGATGAGTTAGGATGTGATAAGAGGTGTATGAAATGTGATAAGAGGTGTATGAGATGTGATAAGAGGTGTATGAAATGTGATAAGAGGTGTATGAGATGTGATAAGATGAGATAAGATGCATATGAGATAAGTTAGGATGTGATAAGATGAGTTAAGATGTGATAAGAGGTGTATGAGATGTGATAAGAGGTGTATGAGATGTGATAAGATGAGATAAGATGTATATGAGATGAGTTAGGATGTGATAAGATGTGTATGGAATGAGATAAGAAGTGTATGTGATGAGATAAGATGTATATGGGTTGTCATAAGGTGAAAATGGATGTGATGTAAAAGAATAGATGTGAAGGCGTATGGGGCTATATGAATGGGAAGGAAAAAAATAGATGTATGTATGGATGTGAATGTGCATGTAAATGAGGATGTATGGATGAAGATGCATGAATGTGCATGTAGATGTAGATGTACGAATGAGGATGTGGATGTATGCATATGGATGTGTATGTATGGATGTATGCATGTAGATGTGGATGTATGCATGTGGATGTGTATGTATGGATGTATGTATGTGGATGTGGATGTATGAGTAAGGATGTGAAAATGGATGTATGCATGGACGGGTATGAAGAATAATGAAGGTGAATGTGTATGGGAAATAATGTGTCGTTGATATGAATGAATGGATGAGAATGAGTACATATGAAGGGAATGTGGAATAAGTAATGTGGATTGAGGAGGGATAATGTGGAAAGATGGAGTTCGATATAGAAACTGTATTTTGTGATTGTTTGTAAATGACTGTTTTATGTCAAGAATACTGGGAAAGCATTTTGACCGTCTTGTGATCAAGGTCGTGGAGACCTAACTGATAAAGTTGCAACTGTTGACGGAGAGTCAATGGAGGACGTCTCACGTAGCAAGGTCGGCCGAGGTCTTGACCAGCCTCGGTTCGATTAAAATGGTGAGCTTCCGGTACGGTGGATGAGGGGCCAAGGAAGCGGCCTATGAGTGAAGCGCTAGGTCACCTGCGAAGGATCCTAGAGGGTGCTGACCATACGGTGCTCGAGCTCTGGGTCGCCAAGGATACCCACGCGTGCGTCGAGGAAGATATTGGAACAAGGAGTAAGAGTTGTTTTCTGAAACCGGGCATGGATCTGGTTGACTGACCTTGCTGGTCCTCAACGGATGAGTCCATGGCTCTTTATA
Organism: Cibotium barometz; assembly: GCF_041138505.1. Taxonomy (NCBI): domain Eukaryota; kingdom Viridiplantae; phylum Streptophyta; class Polypodiopsida; order Cyatheales; family Cibotiaceae; genus Cibotium; species Cibotium barometz. The sequence goes on from NC_141072.1 coordinate 47,379,618, forward strand.
TGGATCTGCTGGTTGATCTTGCTGATCTTCAACGAGAGTCCATCTTGATAAGTGATTATATTACCGAGTATTATGGGCTAGGAACTATTGAAAAGGCCCCTGTGTGGACAGGTGGTGAGCGTTCTAGTTGCCAATGATGCCATAGATACTCTGATGAAGGAATGATGGGAAATTATGAATCAACCGGATAAATTGGAAGATTGTGATCAGTGGTACTATGGTTTCATTAAAAGATTGTTTTAAACTTAGCTGATGCTAAGAAAAAGGCAATTTCATATTGGGTGTGTAAGTGGTGTGGCTAGTTTTATATTTGCATGAACTTCCGGCTCTTTTCCTTGGCACCCGGGACAAAACCTAACCAAATTCCAAATTGGATCCCATCACTACAGTGGTTGGGCGGTTGGCTAACCCATGGGACTGGATGGGGTTAGGCTCGACTGATGGATCCGTAAATTGAGACTCAACTTTTGTTATTACGATAGATAAAGTAAATCCCGGACAGTAATTGTTCTATGGATAGGAATCAACGGCTGTGCCTCTTGAATGGGAAAAAAAGCGTTGATCCCAATGATCCAAGTGCAAGTTTCTTCCTTGATCTGACCAAGTATCTTATAGATGCAATTGGATCAGTTTGATCAGAAATGATCTTGACTACGTTAGAGTAAAAGTTATCCTGGTGGAATCGCCCGTGCTTTCCGGTAAAGGAAGTTTTTTCGGGTTCAATTTTGGAACAACCGACGGATTGGTCTCTTATCCGGATATCCGTGGGTGAGGCCCCGAATGTGGGACCCCTGTCCCACGCGAGAAGTGCTACTTCCGCTGCCAGTATCCTGAATCCGTTGCTCGGTGGGAACAAGGATCTCACCGTTGGTATCAGAGCGAATTGGTTAATAAAGATCAACTGAGAAGCCAAATATGTCAAAAATTTATCAAGAAGCACAAAAAGGTTGTAATTGTGTGATATAATTCATACAATGGATATTTAAACCGAAATTCATAAATTGGATAATTGGGTCTTCGGATGGGAGTACCGCAATTGTATGGAACCCTGAATTGCTTCAGGCCTAGACATGATGGTATTTACCTTATAGTTCCAAGTACCATGACTACCCGTATATACCGAGGGTATAACTGTAGCTCTTTACCGGCAGTATATACGAGTAAATCTAAGACTTGAAATTATAAGCGTTAATGCTATCCAGATGATGAATTCGAATGTGATTGATATGATTTTTAATTCTGTTTGAGAATTGATGAATTGATTTGGATTCTGATTGAAAAATGATGATTTCTGAAATTTAGTTGAAATATAATAACCTGAGTGAAACCACAATGAGGATGAATGGGACGAGTCCCTGTGATGATATTCATAACTGGAATGATGATAATGAATTCAGTAAATCACTATGAGGTTAGTGGATTGTGCTGTCAGATTGTTACTGTTAACACTTGACTCGGTAGATCAAGTTAATGGATGACAAATTGAGAACTTGCTTAACTGAAATTCCCGTAGAGGAATGTTCAGAAGGAAATTTTTCGGTCTAATGGACCATTATCGTGTTAAAGATATGAATGATATGATTTGAATGAATTGTTATTTAATGATGAGTTCTATTTAAGGGATAATTATCCCCGTATTCTCTTGGGTTGACCAGAATATAAGGAACCCCAGAATAAATTGGATCTTAAAAAAAAGAGTTATCCTTTACTTGGCGAGATGAGGACATCTCGCACTTTTCAAGTGGGGTAGAATGTAAGATTCTTCCCCCAGCCTTCGAGGTATACAGGAGTAAGAATCTCCCTTTTTGATCTTATAATTATTCTCTCTCTAAAAAAATAAAAGAAAGATTCTGTTTAAAAAAGGAAGACCCTTTCCTTGGAATACTTCTCAGGAGTCCCACCTGTTTTATTGATTCAGAACAATGAGATCAGAAGTGAAAATCGGTGTTTTGGATATCAAGGTTTTGGTCTTCATTCGAGTACGGCCCAAAAGAAGTTCTTTATCTCTTGGGGAGTATAAGAAGTTATCCCCCAGATATTGTGAGCCTTATCTGAATTCAAGGAAAGTAAGTAACTTAGCTTACGAGCTTCTTTTACCTCCTCATCTCAAAGTTCATAATGTATTTCATGTAAGCCTTCTATAGAAATATGTGCCAAACCCAAATCATGGAAAGACGGTAAAACTTCAGTGGCAAGATACCATTGGCTTCTAAGTTACGCTAGCTCCTTCCTTTATATAAGTCATAACTTTTACTTGTCGCTCACAGTAATCTTACTCCCATCGATCTCCTTTCTTTCTTAATCTCCTTCATGGCTTGGCAACAAGAAATAGTTTTATCCATGATGATTTCTCACCTTCAAGACGCAAGCGAGTCTGTGAAGAAGGATTTTATAGAACAGTATGAGCGCTCACTTTTTCCTCACCTAGGAACTTCTGTAGCTCAGACCAAATGGCGGACCTATCAAGACATAACTAGGGTAACACCCTGGGGTCAGCAGCACTTTCGTAACAATGTCCGCTTGGCCATGGTTATTGAAGCCTTGGGTTTGGGGCCTCGATACTATTGCATCATGAGATCAAGGCATCTTGGGTTTTCTGAGCGGGTCTTCTTACTGGCATGTTTTCTTCCTCATCAGAAGATATGCCTTTACCCCATTTTGGGCTTGCCTCTCAGAGATCCTTTTGTTAGATCACCTCATACCACTGAGATAGGTGCGACAATAACCAACAGAATTATTCCCATAGATGAGTTACCTTATACGTGCGCAGCTTCTAAGTGCTGCTTTTGTGACCATATAATGGACGGGCTTATGGAAGTGTAAAGAGTTCTTCTATCTTTACTGTATAAGTTCCGAGAATGAATAAAGTTTAAATCTTGTTCTTATCTTGAATCTTGCTCTCTTTGAGACTTTTCTTAGTGGTTAATCTTGAATAAAATTTTTCTCTAAGTCTCATATTCGTGTATCTTGTGAAAGTATCCCCAGTTTTGCGAGATGAGGGAGAGAATGTAAGATTCCTCCCCAGCCTCTCAAGATGTCCAGCATATTCCCCTGTAATCAATCCCTCTTCAAAAATATAAAGACCTTGTTTCTAACTGTTTTAACCTAGAGAGAGAAAATATTCTAGAGAGAGAATATTCAGATTTTGAATATTTTTGGATAGAAAAATATCTCACCTTATTAAAATGAATTCCCTTGAAACAGAAATTTAGAAAGAATTTTTCAATGTGCAATTGGAATTAATTGGAAATAGGTATAAAGAACCTTAGTCTAAGGGTCTAGATTTTCAGAAATCTTTGGACTATGGTCCAATTAAGGTTCCTATGGGCCAATAGCATCAATCCATGTGTAGGGAGGAGATAAATCCAATTTGTAAAAGAAGATACCCAAAAAATAAGTAAATGCTCACATAAGATGAAGAGTTGAAAATGTACAAGGTTTATTAGTAAAAAACTATGAGCAATATTAAAAATATGAGATATTTTGGGTATCCAAAAAGGAGTAAATGCTCACATAAGATGAAGAGTTGAAAATGTACAAGGTTTATTAGTAAAAAACTATAAGCAATATTAAAAATATGATATATTTTGGGTATAATGATTCCATTTTGACACATATGTAAGGAAGGGGAGTTCTTTAAAGGAGGTGCATATTTCACATGCTTGAATGAGTTTTAAACTCATAAAAATTGCGATATTTCATCTCTCCTCTCTCCTCATTCAACTCTAGTTCCAAAAAGGTAGCTTAACTGACCTAAAAATGATCAAAAAGTGACCAAACTAACTTGGAAAATTCTAGAATCAGTTTGTTTGGTTAGGAGCTCAATTTTTCCTATAAATAGAAGCCTCCCCTTGTTGAAAATATATAGTGTCTTATGCATTGTTACTCTACTCCTTCTAAGCCAAGAACTGTGAATTCTTTAATAATTCACTAGTTTTTGACACTTCTCTCTTTCTTCAATCCCCATTGGTGGCTCCATCAACATACTAAACCAATTGATTGGTTGGGGGCCTCTACCGTGAACAAAGAATCAAGCAAATTGTAAGGTAAATGGTGAATTTTGATTTTTTTATATAATTTCTCAATGTTTCTCTCTTCTCAACCCCTCTCAAGCTTGAGAAGCTTAATTGGTATGATTTTTGAATACTGTTGAAGTTAATTGATTAATGATAGTAAAGAATTACATAAATTTCTATTTATGTTTAATTCTAATGGTTTTTATGAAAATTCTCTCTCAGACTTAAGAAATGGTCATACTCATGACCCATTCTCATTCCAAATGAAGCTTTTAATAAAGCTTTTCCTTAATCCAAGACTAATCTATGCTTGAGAATAAATTAATAGTTTTTTTAATCTATGCTTTTAGTTTATGATTATTTTTTATTCAGTCCATTAAGGATTAATGATCCAATTAGGGATCATTCTAATCATTCCCTTAAAGATAAGCCTTATCTTTTAAAATAATTGAGATTTATCAATTATAGTAGCGGAGCTATGGTAAAATTTTATAAAAATTTACACATAAAATAAATTCATTCAAAGCATGAAAAGAGGATTTCCTACCATATTCTAGGAATTATCATCCTAGATTAATTGAAAGAAATTCATTAGAATCATGAGGAAATTGAATTTTTATATTATGCATAAAGGATAAATTTTTTTATCAAAAGTATTACTTTTATCATTTTTATTTTATGCATAGAAGTATGCATAATGAATAAATTTTTATATCAAAAGTATTACTTTTATCATTTTTATTTTATGCATAGAAGTATGCATAATGGATAAAATTTTATATCAAAAGTGTTACTTTTATCATTTTTATTTTTCATGCATAGAAGTATGCATAATGGATAAAATTTTATATCAAAAGTGTTACTTTTAGCATAATTGAATTTCATGCATAGAGGTATGCATAAAAGATAAATATTTTATTATAAAAGTGTTACTTTTAACATAATTGAATTTCATAGAGGTATGCATAAAAGATGAATATTTTATTATTTTATTATAAAACTGTAAAGAAAAAAAATGATTATTTTATTATAAAAAGTTATTTTCATCATATTGAATTTCGTGCATAGAAATGAAAAAAATAAATAAATTATTATTTTATTAAAAAATGTTACAAAAAAATGATTATTTTATTGTAAAAGTGTTACTTTTATCACAATTGAAATTCTTGCATAGAGATATGCATAAAGGATGAGTTAGGATGTGATAAGATGAGTTAAGATGTGATAAGAGGTGTATGAGAGGTGATAAGAGGTGTATGAGATGTGATAAGAGATGTATGAGATGTGATAAGATGAGATAAGATGCATATGAGATGAGTTAGGATGTGATAAGATGAGTTAGGATGTGATAAGATGAGATAAGATGAGTTAGGATGTATGAGATGTAATAAGATGAGATAAGATGCATATGAGATGCATATGAGATGAGTTAGGATGTGATAAGATGAGTTAGGATGTGATAAGAGGTGTATGAAATGTGATAAGAGGTGTATGAGATGTGATAAGATGAGATAAGATGCATATGAGATAAGTTAGGATGTGATAAGATGAGTTAGGATGTGACAAGAGGTGTATGAGATGTGATAAGATGAGATAAGATGTATATGAGATGAGTTAGGATGTGATAAGATGTGTTAAGATGTGATAAGATGTGTATGGAATGAGATAAGAAGTGTAAGTGATGAGATAAGATGTATATGGGTTGTCATAAGGTGAAAATGGATGTGATGTAAAAGAATAGATGTGAAGGCGTATGGGGCTATATGAATGGGAAGGAAAAAAATAGATGTATGTATGGATGTGAATGTGCATGTAAATGAGGATGTATGGATGAAGATGCATGAATGTGCATGTAGATGTAGATGTACGAATGAGGATGTGGATGTATGCATATGGATGTGTATGTATGGATGTATGCATGTAGATGTGGATGTATGCATGTGGATGTGTATGTATGGATGTATGTATGTGGATGTGGATGTATGAGTAAGGATGTGAAAATGGATGTATGCATGGACGGGTATGAAGAATAATGAAGGTGAATGTGTATGGGAAATAATGTGTCGTTGATATAAATGAATGGATGAGAATGAGTACATATGAAGGGAATGTGGAATAAGTAATGTGGATTGAGGAGGGATAATGTGGAAAGATGGAGTTCGATATAGAAACTGTATTTTGTGACTGTTTGTAAATGACAGTTTTATGTCAAGAATGCTGGGAAAGCATTTTGATCGTCTTGTGATCAAGGTCGTGGAGACCTAACTGATAAAGTTGCAACTGCTGACGGAGAGTCAATGGAGGACGTCTCACGTAGCAAGGTCGGCCGAGGTCTTGACCAGCCTCGGTTCCCAGCCTCGGTTCGATTAAAATGGTGAGCTTCCGGTACGGTGGATGAGGGGCCCAGGAAGCGGCCTATGAGTGAAGCGCTAGGTCACCTGCGAAGGATCCTAGAGGGTGCTGACCATACGGTGCTCGGGCTCTGGGTCGCCCAGGATACCCACACGTGCGTCGAGGAAGATATTGGAACAAGGAGTAAGAGTTGTTTTCTGAAACCGGGCATGGATCTGGTTGGCTGACCTTGCTGGTCCACGGATGAGTCCATGGCTCTTTATATGGATCTGTTGGTTGATCTTGCTGATCTTCAACGAGAGTCCATCTTGATAAGTGATTATATTACCGAGTATTATGGGCTAGGAACTATTGAAAAGGCCCCTGTGTGGACAGGTGGTGAGCGTTCTAGTTGCCAATGATGCCATAGATACTCTGATGAAGGAATGATGGGAAATTATGAATCAACCGGATAAATTGGAAGATTGTGATCAGTGGTACTATGGTTTCATTAAAGGATTGTTTTAAAGTTAGCTGATGCTAAGAAAAAGGCAATTTCATATTGGGTGTGTAAGTGGTGTGGCTAGTTTTATATTTGCATGAACTTCCGGCTAGGGGGCCTTGGAACTCTTTTCCTTGGTACCCGGGACAAAACCTAACCAAATTCCAAATTGGATCCCATCACTACAGTGGTTGGCTAACCCATGGGACTGGATGGGGTTAGGCTGGACTGATGGATCCGTAAATCGAGACTCAACTTTTGTTATTACGATAGATAAAGTAAATCCCGGACAGTAATTGTTCTATGGATAGGAATCAACGGCTGTGCCTCTTGAATGGGAAAAAAAGCGTTGATCCCAATGATCCAAGTGCAAGTTTCTTCCTTGATCTGACCAAGTATCTTATAGATACAATTGGATCAGTTTGATCAGAAATGATCTTGACTACGTTAGAGTAAAAGTTATCCTGGTGGAATCGCCCGTGCTTTCCGGTAAAGGAAGTTTTTCCGGGTTCGGTTTTGGAACAACCGACGGATTAGTCTCTTATCCGGATATCCGTGGGTGAGGCCCCGAATGTGGGACCCCTGTCCCACGCGAGAAGTGCTACTTCCGCTGCCAGTATCCTGAATCCGTTGCTCGGTGGGAACAGGGATCTCACAGTAAGTGATTTTTTAAAAGTGTTTTTATATATGTTTTCTTTTTATTGAGAAATTTACTAACATGGGCCTTAGGGTTTGCGAGTCTCTTGGTGATCTAGCCATATTGGGTATGTATTGGGGTTCAATTCCCCATAGACTCTATTCTTTTGACACAATGTGTGCAGATGAAAGGGAAAACTACATGCAAAGTTTACTCAAATATCTACATAAAAAAAAGCTACACTACTATTCTAGGGCCATAGTTTTTTTCCATACGTTTTCAACCACAAACATTATAGAATCACCAAATATGTATATGTCTATATCCAAGAAAAAAAATAGTATTATCTTATCGTGCATATCGCGTCGATGTCTCAATAACATAGCAAACTCTGAAAGGATCCCCTTGTGGCTCCATCCCAGTCCAAACCCTCTCTCCAACTGGGTGATCACGTATTACTTTGTTGTCTCATCTTGATCACTGGAATTTAAATATAAACTATGTTTATTAAGCACATTATTAAAAATACGGTCATCATCTAAAAAGAACAAGTCAAATTCACTTACGCCCATAATATGTGTATATGTGGCATGTAGAGATCTACAAGATCTCTCATAATCTGATGATGAAAGACTCTGGTGCCCCTTGACACAACGATGCTACCATTATCGTCGATGATGCACTCTAGGTGTAGGTCACCTATACAGGTGTGTCGTGGAGGTGCATCGACCAGAGAAGCGGGCGCGATCGGTGGTCTCCATGGTGCGACGAGAACCATGTGTGCTAGAACTACAATGCATATTGTATGCATTTAAAAATTGTACAAAGAGAATCCCTAAATATTAAAAAATACAAAACAATGTTAATCAAGTTTCATACCTCTCTCTATGTCACACCTCTCTAAATGGCTGATTGTCAGGGGGATCCTGTGCAAAGCAAGAACATATCAAAACAGGCCTTCTACTTTAATTCAGGTAGAGGCTGTGGTTGAGGCCAAGGTGGTGGGCCGACAAGGAAATCAGAATTCTAGACAACAACAGTCCAATGATTCACAGCAGCAATCATACACAGGTGAAAGAGGCCACTCTAGGCTGTAGAGAAAGCAGGTGCTAGTAGAGCTTTCATGATGGGTGTGAAGTTAGAGAACTCTACCATGATGATCATTCCACAACCGCGAAAGATTCTTCTACATGAGAATAGTATGCTGATTGTGACGGAAAGTTGCCTAGGGTGTGGCCTTGGATTTGAAGCAGACCAGTCTATTGTTGGTATGTTCATATTACCTTACAAGCATGTGTACCATGCGGTTTGCTACTCTTATGTATGTGTCAAAGGAAAGTGCATTACAGTTGTAACCACGCCATACTCGAAGAAGCGCAAAAAAATGGTGGGGTAAGGAAACCACTTGGTCATGCCATGCTTGAAAAGAAAGGTAGTAACCTATACTCTTTAACTGGTTTTATTTCCACTACTGGGCATTTGTTGAAAAATCCTTGCCCCCTCTGCGCAATGAATTCAGGGGTGCTAGCAGCGAAAGTAGCACTTCTTGCATAGGGCAGAGTCTCCCATGCGGGGCCTCGACCACGAATATCTGAACAACTCGGTTCTTTCAAAACCGAATCTGGAAAAACTTCCCTTGCCCAGTAGACATAGGCGATTCCACCGTGAAAATTCTATTCTAATGCAGTCAAGGTCTTAACTAACCAAACTGATCCGACCAAACCCACAGGTCACATGGTCTGATCAAGGAAGAGACTTGCACTTGGATCATAGAGACCAACGCTTTTTTCCTCATCAAGAGGCACATCCGTTGATTCTTTTCCATAGAACAAGGGTTATCTCATATTTACTTCAACTATCGTAACTTAACAACATTGAGTCTCATTTTAGGGATCCATTAGTCCAGCCTAACCCCATCCAATCCATGGGTTAGCCAACCGCCCAACCACTGTAGATAGTGATACAATCCATTTAGAAAGTTGGTTATGTTTTGCCCCGGGTACGAGCGAAAAGAGTTCCCAGGCCCCCTAGCCAGCACTTCAAGCAAACTTCAAGATATTCACAAATTACCTCTTTCATAGATTCAGCTGTCTTTTATTAAGAGACTAAGGTTATGTAGAAGGGGAAGAGAAGGGTGTAAGTGTGAATGGACTTAAGGTCGACTCACACTCACACCCTTCTCTTCCCCTTCTACATAACCTGTCTCTTCATATCTTTAAAACAATCTTTTAATGAAACCATAGTATCATTGATCATAATCCTCCAAAATATCTAGCTTGAATTCTAATTTCCAATCATTCCTTCATCGGTGTACCTATGGCATCATTGGCAACCAGAACACTCACTACCTATTCACTCAGAGGCCTTTTCAATAGTTCCTATCTCATAGTACCCGGAAATATAATCACATAAGAAAAATCCAAATGGACTCTCCGTTGAAGATCAGCAAAATCAACCAACATATCCATGTAAAAGAGCCATGGACTCATCCGTTTTGAGGACCAGCAAGGCTAATCAACTAGATCCATGTCCAAGTTCAGAAAACAACTCTAACTCCTTGTTCCAATTTCTTCCCCGATGCACGTGTGGGTATCTTCGCGGCGGCGACCCAGAGCCCAAGCATCGTATGGTCAGCACCCTCTAGGATCCTTTGCAGGGTCACCTAGTGCTTCACTCATAGGCTACTTCCTTGGTCCCTCATCCACCATACCGGAAGCTCACAAATTAAATCAAACCGAGGCTGGTTAAGACCTCGACCGAGACTTTACTACGCGAGACGTCCTACATTAGCTCTCCGTTAAAGCTGTTGCAACTTTATCACTTAGGTGTCCACGATCTCATTCACAAGATGGTCAAAATGCTTCCCCAGCATTCTTAACATAAAAGAATCATTTAAAAACAGGTTTCATAAATATAGTTTCTAATAACAAACTCTCATCTTTCCACATTGTTCCACATCATTTCTCATTATTCCACATTCTTCTACATCAATTCACATTGCTTATTCCACATCTAGTCATATGTATTCCCATCGTCTTCATCCATTCTCATCCAATCACATCATATTACATCCATTCTCATCCAATCACATCATATTACATCTCATCACGTCTATCCACATCTATCCACATCACATCTCATCCATTTATATCACATCACATCCATCTACATTCATTCAGATCCACATCACATCCACATGTCATCACATCACGTTCACATCTATTTATATCACTTGACATCCATTCACATCTACCCAAGTCCACATCACATCACATCTCATCTATCCACATCATATCTCATCCATTCATATCTAACCAGATCCACATCACATCACATCCATTCACATCACATTCACATCTCACCACATCCACTCACATCTCATCACATCCATTCACATCCACCATCACACCCATTCACATCCCACATTCATTCACATCACGTCACATCCATCCTCATCTTATCACATCTCGTTCACATCCATCCACATCACATCACATTCATTCCATCCACATTACATCACATCCACATCTATCCATATAACACGACATCCATTCATCACAGCTTATCACATTCATCCACATCCATTCATTCATTAACATTCACATCTATCCACATTCATCCATTCGTTCACATGCACATCTATCACATCACATCTCATTCTCATCGATTTACATCACATCACATCCTTTCACATATCATCACATCTCATCACATCCACTCACATCTCATCACATTCACATCTTATCACATCCACTTTTAGTACCATTTTCTACTTTCGATACTGATAGGACCTTTCTAAGTTTCTGCCAATTGCTTGGCCTAGTTTAAAGGTACTTTTTCTCAATCCCATTGAATCTACTTATCAGAGTGTTATTGAAGGTTTAAAAAGGGAAAATAAACCTTATCAGAATTGAATAGTAAAAACTCAGAAAGAGCATTTACATATTGTATTTTCATTCCTTAAGCTTCATTAATGAGAACTAAATCTGAACTTCTGTTTACTCATTGGATCCTCGATCCTCCCAGGGATTCCAGATTCTCTTTTCTGAATAAGAATTATCCAAGTTTTCTCGATGGATATTTTCATATTCTTTCTCAAATTTCTCAAGCAAAATATATTCAATATTCTTCTTTTTGAGTAAAAGATTCATGGGATTTACAAAAATCAATTCTACCCATATTTTTCACTAAAAATAAAAATACTCAAAATTTCACTTTTGATAAATACTCATAATTTGAATTATGCCAAAAATTCCTCTTTTACCATTTTATTACTTGGATCTCAAATATCATGGGAATTCCTCTTTTTGTATAAAAATAAATTTACCAAAAATTCCTCTTTTACCATTTAATTACTTGGATCTCAAATATCATGGAAATTTCTCTTTTTATATAAAAATAAATTTATCAAAATTTTATCTTTTACCATTTAATTACTTAGATCTCAAATATCATGGAAATTCCTCTTTTTGTATAAAAATAAATTTACCAAAAATTTCTCTTTTCTCATAATCAATTAATTATGCATAATTACAAAAAATTATTTCTCATGAATATGATGAAAATCATTCTTTTTGCATAGGATGTCCAATCCTAGAATATGGTAGGAAATCCTCTTTTAGCATTATGCATAAAAATAAGATATGCATTATTTTTTGAAAAGTTTACTATAGCTTCGCTGCTATTACTGATAATTCTTATTTTTTTTCTAAAAGAATAAAAGCTTGTTAAAATGAAAATATGATAGTAGTTCCTCTTTTATGCTTAAAATCAAACTATAAATTTAAATCATAATTTTAACCATAAAATTAAACATAACTATGATTATCCCACTAGATTAAGCTAATTTCAACATTCCTCTTTTCCCAAATTGTTAGGATAATTACATTTCTCATTTAGAATGAATTAGAGTAGTTATTTTAATAGCACAAAATCATGAAAATATCATTTTCTTAGTCTCTAGCTTATCAAGCCTAGAGTTTAGCTTTGAATTAAGAGACTATTATTGAGAAGAATCCTTTTTCAAGGGATTTAGCCATAAATATGGCTATTATTTTAGAGAGAGAGAGAGAGAGAGAGAGAGATTTGCTTAAAGAAAGCATTACAATTAAGCATAAAGATTAAATTTTTCTTAATTAAACATAAAGACTTTAAGGGAAAGCTTGATTTGAATTAAAACAATCATTTAGAAAGCTTTTCAAGCTTGAGAGGGGTTGAGAAGAAGAAAGTTATTGAGAAAATTGAAAAAAACCATAAAAATTGATTTTACCTCCAAGTTTGGCGTGATTCTCTAATTGCACTGAAGTCCTCGACCAATCAATTGGTCCACCAAGAGGAGAAGAGCAACTCCAAGAGTTGTTGTAGAGAGAGAGAGAGAGAGAGAGAGAGAGAGAGAGAGAGAGAGAGAGAGAGAGAGAGAGAGAGCTCCAAGCTCCCAAGAGAGAAAAATTTAAGGGGAGTAATAGAAAATATGATTATTTTAATATAATACTAGCATGGTATAGCTCCAATATCCACTTACAATTAATTTAGGGTCTATTTATAGGTGGGGGAGGCCACTAACCAAGTCCAGCTGGGTTCTAGAATTTTCCAGGTTCAGTTTGACTCAGTTTGGACAAGATTTGGACCAGTTTGGCTCCCTTTTTCATTTGGTTTGATCCAAGAGAGAGGAGAGAGAAAAAATATCACATTGTTTTTAAATTAAAAATCCTTCCACACATGTGAAAGAGATGCCTACCTCAAGAGTTTCCGTTTCCTTATCAAGGTGTAAAAAATGCATCATTATTCCAAAGTATCTCATTTTTTTAGTAATATCGCATAATTTTTAACTAATAAACCTTGTACTCAATCAACTCTTCATCTTATGCACGAGCATTTACTCATTTTGGGTATTTTCTTTTATTTTATCTCATCCCAACACTTGGAATAATCCAATTGGCCCATTGGAACCTTAATTGGACCATAACCTAATTGTTTTTGAAAATGTAGACCCTTAGGCTGAGGTACCTTATACCATTTTTAATTAATTCCTAATGCACATTGGAAAGTTCATTTTGAACTTCTGTTTTAGGGGAATCCATTTTAGACACTAGGAGGGTTTTTATATCCAAAGATATCTCAATTTTGGATTATCTCTCTCTAGACATTTTCTCTCTCTAGGCCAGAATAGGGTAAAACAAGATCTTTCTTCTATTTCAAAGAGGGGAATAATTACAAGAACAGATGGGGAGGTTCTTACACCTTTACACCTCAAAAGCTGGAGGGAGGAATCTTACATCCTACCCTACTTAAAAACGCGAGATGTCCTCATCTCGTAGGTGGAGTATAATCTCTTTCATCTTCTTCCTCTTCAATCACTTCCAGCGTTACTGCCTTGGAAGTGGATGGCCAATTTGGGAACATCTCTCTTTGACTTCAAATATTCTGAGAGGTGGAGGTCTTGCATTACTTTGGATTGAAACTGAGGGTTGGTTAGAGGGTCTACCTCTGGGATTTCTCTAATTTTGACGGAAAGGAACCTGATTACTCTGGAGGGAAGGAGCTGGAGTCTAGAATCTTGGTCCCTGACTTCCCTACCGTGAAAACCTTGATCCAAAAGGAGTTGGGCAATCCATACTACGATGTCCAATTCCTAAACAGTTATAGCATTTCACTTCTTTGTTCAAGGGTGGAACTTATGAAATTCCAGGGGATTGTGTTCTGGGAAAAAGACCTTTCTTTCATTATGGAACTTCCCATATCCTGAGTTTGACCTTGTTGTCTCTTAGGCGGTGGAAAGTTGGAATCACCTTTCGGAGCTAGAAATCTTTTGAAAGATGATGATGCTGGCTTTGGTGGGACCTTGATATCAAAGGCCTTGGTGAAATCCTTCGCCACCATCAGCAGTGCTTCGGCCATGGAAACTGGCTTGGCATTCTTTCCTAGAATATTCAAGGGTTCATTCAGTCCCCCGAATGAACCTGGCCATCAGCTGTTCTTCATCAGCAGTGGTGAGTACTTGAGGAGGAGAGCAAACGCTTGGTGATACACTTCAATAGCTCTGCTCCCCTGGATTAACTCTAAGAATTCATTCATCTTGGTTTCCAAAAAGCCGAGAGGATAGAATTTTGAGATCATTCCAAGTCTGGGTTTTCCGATCCAGACAGTTTGTCTCACAGTGGTTTCTCCATGCCACTCTGGCTGTTTCTACTATCTTCAGCTTTGCAAGAGCCATTTTACTTTTCGCATTGTACCCGGTGACATCGAAGTATTCTTCCATTACTTCGATCCACTTCTCCACAGCCTCACCCAAGTTTTCCCCTTCACCCTTGAAAGGTCCAGGCTGCGATCTATGAAGAGTTTTACAAACATCCGGGTCGAGCTCTTCCTCATCGCGTTGGGGGTTAACATTCCCAGCACGACGACCTTGATCCATGATCCTATCTCAATACGACGAAAATTCTTGTTAAGTCCCTTTTTTTTTCCAAATTAACCAAGACGTTCAGGTGAAAAGACCACTTTATAATTCAAATCCAACTTTAGATCCAACTAATTCTGGGGTTCTTTATAGTTTGATCAGCCCCCCCATAGAATCCTGGGATAAAGATCCCTTCTACAAGAAGAACATACAAAACTCTTTACCAGAGAATAATTCATTCATATTCTTAACACAATGGTCCATCAGACTGGAAATTTCATCTGAACATTCCTCCATGGGAAGTTCAGTTATGCAGGTTTTCAATTTGTCATCCCTTAATTAGATCCACTGGGTCAAAGGTCAAACAACAGTAATCTATCAACACAATCCACTAATCTCATAGTGATTTGCTGAAGTCATAATCGTCTTCCAGTTACTAACATCATCATTGGGATTCGTCCCATTCATCCTCATTATGGCTTTGTTCAACTTATCTTATTTCAACCAAAATTTAGAAATCATCATCTTTTAATCAGAATCCAAATCAATTCATCAATTCTCAACCAGAATTCAAAAATCGTATCAACCAGCATTCGAATTCATCCTCTAAATAGCATTTTTGCTTATAACTTCAAGGTCTTAGATTTACTCGTATATATTGTCAATAAAGAGCTATAGATATACCCACGGTATATACGGGTAGTCATGGTCCTTGGAGCTATAAGGTAAATACCATCATATCTAGGCCTCAAGCAGGTCAGGGATTCCATACAGTTGTGGTACTTCCATCTGAAGACCCAATTTTCAATTTATGAATCTTCATTCTAAATATGAATTTCATCACAAAATTACAATCTTTCACTCGTACTTCATAAATTTTCAACATTTCTTGCTTTACGTTTGATCCACTTTAGCCAATTAGCTCTTTGATACCAGCTGAAAGATCCCTGCCTCCTTTGCGCAATGAATTTGGTGGTGCTAGCAGCGGAAGTAGCACTTCTTGCACAGGGCAAAGTCTCCCACGTGGGGCCTCGCCCACCACAAATATCTAGACAAGAGACTAATCCCTCGGTTCTTCCAAAACCAAATCCGAAAAAACTTCCCTCGCCCAGCAGACATAGGTGATTCCACCGTGAAAATTCTATTCTAAGGCAGTCAAGGTCTTAACTAACCAAACTGATCCGACCAAACCCACAGGTCACATGGTCCGATCAAGGAAGAGACTTGCACTTGGATTATAGAGACCAATGCTTTTTTCCTCATCAAGAGACATAGCCATTGATTCTTTTCCATAGAACAAGGGTTATCTGGGATTTACTTCAACTATCGTAACTTAATAACATTGAGCCTCATAGGGTTAGCTGTGTGTGGACACAACACAAGTAGTGGGTTGTAGATTTTGGATTATGGCTTTATGCATTGTGCGAGATGGGACGTGGCTTCCCTCTATGGTTAGGGTTTGACTAATACATTAGGGTTTTCTCTTGTGTGTGTGTCTCCTCTCCCTCTACATGTTTTTCATCATGGTATGAGAGCCTGGTGCTCTCTATTAGGGTTTATGAAGAGTGAGTGAAAGAAGAGGGAGAAGAAGCTCTGGGGAGCTTGCCATTCGTCGAGCTGTAAAGCTTGGAGCACATCTATTTTCACCAAATCTGAGAGCTTGGCCTATCGGGTAAGGAATACTAAACATCCTTGTGCGGATTGCAGGTGCAAAAACACAAACAACATCAGATTTGAGTTTCGCAAAGCAAAGAAAATTTTTTGTTTTGCAAGCTCTCCATTGAAGCTTGATTGTGGTGAATGTATGAGGCAAATGGTTGCAAATCTGGCAAAGATTTATGTATCTAGCAAATGGGAATGTGTTGGCAACTCATGTGCAAGCCCTAGAATGAATTTGGAACAAGTTTGATGCATTGGAGTGATTGGAAAAATACTGTTTTGAAGCCCTCACAAAAACAGAGAATAGAGGTTTGATTTTGATGCAATTGGAGCCGGTCTCTTGCAAAAATCAACCAATTGGTGGCTTGAGTGCATGCCTAGGAGTGCTGGGAACCCTCATGTAGCTTCAATAGTCACAACCAACTCTCCATATCCCCCCAATAGGCTACAACAGGGCGCAGAATATATCATCATTTTACAAAGTGGAGGATAAATAATAGCTTTGTGGTTGATTAATCTCAAAATGTTCTTAGCAATTTTGTGATACACACAGAGGAGAAGGTTGCTTTGTGGTTTTTTGGAGCAATTATGCATTTTGGAGCTAATTAAAAAGGCTATAAATAGCGATTAGTGAAATAGAGGATCATTCATTGACTAATTACTCTCTCAAATTTTACAATTGGTCTAATTCATTTTACATGGAGTTATTAGACATCATTGCTACGCTAATGAATGCCTGGTCCCTCAATTTGGACAAGAATTGAAGAAATTAGAGCACTTTTTCTACTGGTTTTTCTCAAAATAGAGATAGGGATTTGATATTTCTGGTATGTATGCACCTTGGTTGGTGTTAATATGCAACATTGAGCTTGTTTGGGTGTCAATGAAAGTTATCCACACTTGATTGAACCACTATATTGCAATTTAAAGCCTTGGAAAGAGTACCAAAACAGGGTACTTTGGACTCCGTACGCCAGTTCAATTTGAATGCAATCAGTGTGATTATCTACATCAACAGTGAAGTTCATTGAGTATTTTGGAGTATCTGAAACACTTATTAGAGTGTGGTTGAGCTGAGGAAGGCTCATTCAAAGAATTGGATGTGTGCGAAAGGTGCATTTGCTTGAGCAAATATGTCACAACCCAGTACAGATTGTGGGTGAGAAGTTGGATAGAAAGAACTTCTAGGCATGGAAGTACAGGATTAAAAGCTTTTTGAAAGGAAAAGGATTTTGGAATCTTGTTATAGGTGCGGAGCCAGTAGAGTCAGATCCACCCCGACAACCTACATAACAACAAGTTGTAGTTCATAAACAATGGTCAGAGAGAGCATATAAAGTTTTGCATTACTTGTCTATATTTATCTCGGATGCTATACTCATATATATACATGATGCTGAGAATCCCAAGGATGCATGGGATACTTTGGTAAAGCTGTTTGATACAGATACTAGTGCTCGTAAGTCTCAATTGAGACAACAAAATCATAATGTGAAGCGGAAAGGAAGGAGTATTCATGATTATGTACAAGAGATAAAGAAGTATGTAGATGCATTGGTAACTATCAATGTCCCCATGCCTGATGATGATTTGGTAGACATTTCCTTGCGTGGTCTTGGCAAGGAGTACAAGTCTTTTGATACATTTATCTCTGTTTGGAGTACAGGTTTACCAGATTTTGATGAATTGGTTTCACTCTTGCTTGTTAAGGAAATCAAACTCAGTGACTCTTTTCATGATGCATCTACTAGCCATGATGATCATGGCAGGAATCAGGCTTTCTATTCACAAAGGGGATTTAGAGGCAAGGGGAGATTTGCATCACGAGGTCGTGGATGGCATGATAGGTCACCACAATAGATTTTCAGCCTTCATATGGTACTAGATGTGGTCATGGATATACACCTCAGAGAGGTAGAGGTAATCCTCGTGGAGAAGAGGACATTGGCAAGGCCAACAAGCATCTATGCAAAATGTGGAATGCCATTATTGTGGAAAGATTAGTCATATGGCACATGACTACTATCGTAAACAAAATGATTTGAGAGGGGGTAGAGCACAACATGGTGGAAACTTTGCACAACGTGGTGGAAATTATGTAAATGGTGGAAATTTTACATCAAGCAGTCATGATGGCAGTGCCAATTGCCAACCATGAAACATGTCGTGGGATCTATGATGACACATGGTGCCAGTGATGACACTTGTGGTATATGGACTCTGGAGCATCAAACCATATGACTTGTCATGGCGAATGGTTTGAACATATGAAGCCAATGGATGTGAAAGGCTATGTGGAGACAGGTGATGATTCCGAGCATGCTATCACTCATGTTGGAAGTGTACCATTGGTGATGCACAATGGTGAAACAAAGTCTATGGCAGATGTCTTATATGTGCCTTCTATTACAAAAAGTTTGGCCTCAGTTGGTCAAATGGTTGAACATGGTTTATAGGTTCGCACAATGAGCATGGTTGCTTCATTGAGGATTTCAAAAATGGATGTAGAGTCATTGCCAAAGGCAAGAAAGAAGGCAGGTTATTTAAGTATTGGATGCTGGGATTCCTGAGTTGAAATCGGCCATGTTCTCTAAAAGCCAAAATGTGGTACAAGACATTGAAATGTGGCATAAAAGGATTAGACATGTGAACATACAAAGGTTAAAGAACATGCAGGCAAGAGGCATTGTTGATGGGCTGCCTAGATTAAAGTATGACGGAAATATGCATGTATATGATGCTTGCCAGTTTGGAAAGCAAGCAAGGTTGCCATTTCCTAAAGAAGGCAACATGAGTAGTAGGCCACTTGAGATTGTTCATAGTGATGTATGGGGTCTTGCACAAAACCCATCCATTAAAGACAGCTTGTATTATGTGACATTCATTGATGATTTCAGTAGAATGACTTGTATTATGTGACATTCATTGATGATTTCAGTAGAATGACTTGGATTTACTTTCTCAAAGAGAAGAGTGAAGTGTTGGGAAAGTTTATGGACTTCAAAGCTTTTGCAGAGAAGCAACATGGCTCTTGGATAAAATGTTTGAGGACAGATGGAGGTGGTGAATACACCTCACATGCTTTTGAGAACTTCTTGAGAAAGAATGGCATAAGAAGGCAGCTAACTTGTAGGTACACACCTCAGCAAAATGGTGTTGCTGAGAGGAAAAATAGATGAAAAGAGCATGCCAAACTATTATTGGGCAGATGCATGTGCCACAGTGGTGTATGTACTTAATAAGACACCCATAGCTGCCATACATGGAAGTACGCCAGAGATGCGTCTTACAGGTTTTAGGCTAGATATTGGACACCTCAAAGTGTTTGGTAGCATAGCTTATGTGCATGAACCAGATGAGAGAAGGAAGAAGCTAGCTCCTAAGGCAGAAAAGTGCATTTTTGTTGGGTATGCACAGGATTGCAAGGCATATAAATGCTACAATCCACATACTAGGCAAGTGGTTACCTCACGAGATGTGGTGTTTGATGAACTTGCTAGTTGGTACAAGGCAAAGGATGAGGGTGTCATTGATTACATTGATGCTGATGTGCATGTAAACTTGCCACAAACAAGTTTTATTTCTATGTCTGGGCCAGCAGAGTCTGAGAGTAGCACTATATGTCCATGGTCAGGACACTTGAGACATGAGAGTGTGAGCACTCGGAGTAGTGCTATGGATAAAGGGAAAAAGAAGGTTGAAGGAATTGGCATTACATGTTATGAGTTTTCAAGTTCAAAAAGTTTGGATGAGGAACTTGGCATACCAGTCTTATACACACCTGGTGCAAGGCATGATAGATATGTGCCTCCACATGCTAGAGTGATAGGTGTTCAGAGTGATCCGCATGCATTGCAGAGATCCCAAAGGGTCTGGTATCTAGTTGACAGGTTGACATATCGTGACTTTGCTATGCATTACGCATATATGACCTCTTTGGTGAAGCATGTGGAACCTACATGCTATACAGAAGCTATTGGGAAGCATGTATGGGAGAAGGCAATGGATGTTGAGATGGACGCATTGGTCCATAATGAAACTTGGGATTTGGTTGCCTTACCACAAGGCAAAAATGTCATTGGTTGCAAATGGGTTTATAAGGTGAAATGCAAATCAGATGGTTCCATTGAGCGCCATAAAGCGCGGCTGGTAGCTAAGGGTTATGCACAAACCCAAGGCTTGGACTATGATGAAACATTTAGTCCAGTTGCAAAGATAGGAACAGTGAGAGCAGTCATTGCTATAGCTGCAGCAAATGGTTGGGAAATGCATCAAATGGATGTGAAAAATGCATTTCTAAATGGTGATTTACAAGAGGAAGTTTATATGGCACAGCCAGAAGGATATGTATACTCGAGGTACCCCACTCATGTATGCAGGTTAAAGAAAGCATTATATGGTTTGAAGTAAGCACCTCGTGCTTGGAGTGATAAGATAAGCCGATATCTTATCTCCCTTAGATTTCAGGTTTCTTCAGTAGATTCTTCACTCTATGTGAAGAAAACAGATCATGGGATTGTCTTGCTTGTCATCTATGTGGATGACTTGATTGTCACAGGAGATCATGCTACAGATGTTATGCATGTCAAGAAGGCATTGAGTGGGTAGTTTGATATGAAAGACTTGGGTGAATTGAGATATTTTCTTGGGATTGAAGTGATCAAAGACCATGCAGGGACATGGTTAATGCAACATCAATATGCATTGGATATGTTGGCAAAATATGGGATGACAGGGTGTAAGCCAATGAGTACACCTTTAGAGCAGAATGTAAAGTTGCAGGCTGATTTTGGTGAAGACTTGGATGATCAATCTATGTATAGAAAGATGATTGGCAGTCTTATTTACATGACTATCACATGACTGGATCTCAGTTATGCTGTGGGGCTAGTAAGCCAATTTATGCAAAGCCCCAGAAAAGCTCATTTGGATGCAGTGAGATGCATTATGCGTTATGTAAAGACCACTGCACATTATGGTCTCATTTATGAGCATGGTAAATGCTTGGATGCACATGGCTACACAGACGCAGATTGGGCAGGTAGCTCATATGATAGGAGGTCTACTAGTGGTTATGCCTTTACATTTGGAAGTGCAGTGGGGTGAGTTGGAGCAGTAAGAAGCAACCTATTGTTGCTTTATCTAGTACAAAGGCTAAATACAGGGGTGCAGCCATAGCTACATGTGAAGGAGTATGGTTAAAAAGTTTCTTGGCTGATTTGGGTGAGCCTATTGATGGCAAGGTTGTCATTCATTGTGACAACATAAGCAACGTACAGTTGGCCAAGAATTCAGTTTTTCAGGTGCGAACTAAACATATAGAGGTCCACTATCGTTTTATCACATCACATCCTTTCACATATCATCACATCTCATTCACATCCACATCTATTTACATCTCATCACATCTCATCACATCCA
The DNA here is from genome assembly GCF_041138505.1 of Cibotium barometz. Taxonomy (NCBI): domain Eukaryota; kingdom Viridiplantae; phylum Streptophyta; class Polypodiopsida; order Cyatheales; family Cibotiaceae; genus Cibotium; species Cibotium barometz. The sequence continues at coordinate 47,401,580 of NC_141072.1, forward strand.
CTCACATCTCATCCCCATCACATTCACATCTTATCACAGCTTATCACATCCACTTTTAGTACCGTTTTCTACTTTCGATATTGATAAGACTTTTCTAAGTTTTTGTCAGTTGCTTGGCCTAGTTTAAAGGTACTTTTTCTCGATCCCATTGAATCTACTTATCAGAGTGTTGTTGAAGGTTTAAAAAGGGAAAATAAACCTTATCAAAATTGAATAGTAAAAACTCAAAAAGAGTATTTACATATTGTATTTTCATTCCTTAAGCTTCATTAATGAGAACTAAATCTAAACTTCCGTTTACTCATTGGATCCTCGATCCTTCCCAAGGATTCCAGATCTCTTTTCTGAATTATCTAAGTTTTCTCGATGGATATTTTCATATTCTCTCTCAAATTTCTCAAGTAAAATATATTCAATATTCTTCTTTTTGAGTAAAAGATTCATGGGATTTACAAAAATCAATTCTACCCATATTTTCCAATAAAAATAATAATACTCAAAATTCCACTTTTGATAAATACTCATAATTTGAATTATGCCAAAAATTCCTCTTTTATCATTTTATTACTTGGATCTCAAATATCATGGGAATTCCTCTTTTTGCATAAAAATAAATTTATCAAAAATTCCTCTTTTACCATTTAATTACTTGGGTCTCAAATATCATGGGAATTTCTCTTTTTATATAAAAATAAATTTACCAAAATTTTCTCTTTTACCATTTAATTACTTGGATCTCAAATATCATGGAAATTCCTCTTTTTGTATAAAAATAAATTTACCAAAAATTTCTCTTTTCTCATAATCAATTAATTATGCATAATTACAAAAAACTTATTTCTCATGAATATGATGAAAATCGTTCTTTTTGCATAGGATGTCCAATCCTAGAATATGCAATAAGATGACATGGATTTATTTTCTAAAAGAGAAGAGTGAAGCATTGAGCAAGTTAAAGGAATTCAAAGCACTTGTGGAAAAGAAATATGGTCATTGGATTAAATGTTTGAGGAGGACATATAGTGATGATGAGTACATCTCACATGCATTTGATGCTTTCTTGAGAGACCATGGTATTAGACAACAACTTACATTTAGATATACTCCTCAGCAAAATGGGATTTTTGAGAGAAGGAATCAAGTGATAGGTGAAGTGTCAAGAGAATTGATGAATGAGAAGAGTATGTCTTTGTATTATTGGGCAGAAGTATGTGCCACAACAGTGTACGTCTAGAATAAGACACCTATAACTCCCATACATGAGAGTACTCCCTTGAGATGAGGAGGACAGGTTTTAGGCCAGACATTGGGCATGTCAAAGTTTTTGGATGTAATGTGTCGGATGAGAAGAGAAGGAAGTTGGACCTAAAGGCTAAGAAGTGCATATTCATTGGTTATGCACAAGAAAGAAAGGCTTACAAATGTTACAATTTGGAAACTAAACATGTGCTCATTTCTAGAGATGTGGTGTTTGATGAGTTGGCAAGTTGGTACAAAAATAAAGATGATGTTATGGTTTATGACATAGATGCCGATGTGCATGTGAACTTGCCAAAAGAGAGTTCTACTTCATTGTCTAGGGCTAGGTGAAACATCTAGTGGAAGTGATAATATAAGTCCATGGTCAGGAAGGTTGAGACATGGTAGTGTGAGCACAAGTGGAAGAGTTGTTGACAAAGGTAAAAACAAGGTTGAAGGAATTGGCATAACAGGTTAAGAGTCATCTAGCTCAGAAATCTTAGATGAAAAACTTGGCATCCCAGCTTTATGTACTCCGGGTGTAAGGCAAGTGAGATATGTTCCTCCACATGCTAGACTATAGGATGTACAAAGTGATCCACAGGTTTTGAGAAGGTCACAAAAAGAATAAGGTATGCAATGGAGAGATTGACATATGATGGGCATGCAATGCATTTTGCATACATGACATCAATGGTGAAGCATGTGGAACCATCATGTTTTGGAGAGGCTATTGGAAAGCATGCATGGGAGAAAGAAATGGATGCCTTGGTACACAATGATACATGGGATTTGATTGCATTACCAAGGGAATAATGTCATTGGTTGCAAATGTGTATATAAAGTGAAATGTAAGTTGGATTGATCAATAGAAAGGCATAAAGAAAGGCTGGTTGCAAAGGGATATGCAAAGATACATTGTTTGGATTATGATGAAACATTTAGTCCCATTGCTAAGATGGGAACAATGAAATCTGTGATTGCATTGGTAACATTAAATGGTTGGGAAATGTATCAAATGGATGTAAAGAATACGTTTCTAAATGGTGAATTGAAAGAAGAGGTGTTCATGGAGCAGCCATAAGGTTATGTGCATCCTAAATACCCCACACATATATGTAAGTTGAAGAAGGTCTTGTATGGGTTGAATTAACTGCAAATCTCTTGAAGGCCATTCATTAAAAAAAACAAGAGAAAATAAAAGAAGTTGCACTAAAAGGAGAGGAGAAGCTAAATCTAGACAAGAAAAGCTGCACAACCGCCACATTTCTACTATGGCCCAAGTCATTGACCTAGAAAAATAGAACTAGGAGGTAAAGCTTGCTAGATTCTAGTTGGTCATGAACACAAAGATTGGCCTAAAACATAATCTTGCACTCATTGACATGGGTGCTATATCCATAGCTTAATGTTTCACACAACTTGGTGTGTGAAACATTAACACAACTTGGTGTGTGTTGCAAAATTGTTGTTGTTGACACCCACAAATGCGTGAATTGAAGGAGTAGACACATTCAAAACCTCATGCATAGGATCATCCCCCACCACTACTGCTATGCTTTACATTGGAAAAACCCCTTTGGAGGGAAGTTTTATATTATGCATGCAGGTACCATGCGTGAATAATTTCTTCCTGTATGAGGATAGATAGGGCATAATTGATGCCAAATAGACTGGGACTTGCAAACTACTACCTCTTGTAACTAAATGTTAGATAGGCAACTATCTTGTGGATGGATGAGCCCAATTCTTATCAAACTTTAACACCAAAAACTAACTCCCCCATTAAATAAGTGCTCCAACCTATGACGATCCATCATATGGTAGTCAAAGCCATGCCGCCGAACACAAGTGGATCCACATAGTAGAACACCAAACCCCAACCCTAGACCAAAACCACGGTTCGTAAAAAACCAAGAGCTGTTGGAGGGCCAAGGCTACTACATTAGACAGAAATAACTCTAGCTACCTAAAGCAGTGCATTCCTCCACACTGCCTCATCAAGCAAGATGACCTTCACAAAAATACACTACCTAAAGAAGGTGGGTGTGTCTGACATGCTTCTAGTAGTCCAAGTTTATTATGAAGGTAACAAAAGCATTTGGGTCCCTAAGGTCATACCATCGGTTCCTCCAACCTCTTCAGTCTCACAACAAAAAGCACCAAGTTGTAAGATTCCTCCCCTAACCCCTTTTTGATGTCTAGCATATTCCCCTGTAATCAATTCCTTTTCTGAAATATAAGAGATCTTGTTTGTGGCTGTTTTAACCTAGAGAGAGAAATTATTCTAGAGAGAGAATATTCAGATTTTGAATATTTTTGGATAGAAAAATATCTCACCTTATTAAAATGAATTCGCCCGAAACAGAAATGCAGAAAGAATTTTCCAATGTGCAATTGGAATTAATTGGAAATAGGTATAAAGAACCTTAGTCTAAGGGTCTAGATTTTCAGAATTTTTTGGATTATGGTCCAATTAAGGTTCCTATGGGCCAATAGCATCAATCCATGTGTAGGGAGGAGATAAATCCAATTTGTAAAAGAAGATACCCAAAAATGAGTAAATGCTCACATAAGATGAAGAGTTGAAAATGTACAAGGTTATTAGTAAAAAACTATGAGCAATAAAATTTTGACACATATGTAAGGAAGGGGAGTTCTTTAAAGAAGGTGCATATTTCACAGAAGATGAAGAGTTGAAAATGTACAAGGTTATTAGTAAAAAACTATGAGCAATAAAATTTTGACACATATGTAGTAAGGAAGGGGAGTTCTTTAAAGAAGGTGCATATTTCACATAAGATGAAGAGTTGAAAATGTACAAGGTTTATTAGTAAAAAACTATGAGCAATAAAATTTTGACACATATGTAAGGAAGGGGAGTTCTTTAAAGAAGGTGCATATTTCACATAAGATGAAGAGTTGAAAATGCACAAGGTTTATTAGTAAAAAAACTATGAGCAATAAAATTTTGACACATATGTAAGGAAGGGGAGTTCTTTAAAGGAGGTACATATTTCACATCCTTAATGAGTTTTAAACTCAAAAATAATGTGATATTTTTATCTCTCATCTCTCTTGAACCAAACCAAATCAAAATGGAACCAAACCGAATCAAAAAGTAACCAAACTAGGTCCAAATCTAGTCCAAATTCAACCAAACTGACTTGGAAAATTCTAGAATCAGTTTGTTTGGTTAGGAGCTCAATTTTTTCTATAAATAGAAGCCTCCCCTCATTGAAAAAAATATAGTGTCTTATGCATTGTTACTCTACTCCACCTAAGCCAAGAACTGTGAATTCTTTAATAATTCACTAGTTTTTGACACTTCTCTCTTTCTTAAATCCCCATTGGTGGGTCCATCAACATACTAAACCAATTGATTGGTTGGGGGCCTCTACCGTGAACAAAGAATCAAGCAAATTATAAGATAAGTATAGTGAATTTTGATCTTTTCTATAATTTCTCAATGACTCTCTCTTCTCAACCCCTCTCAACCTTGAGAAGCTTAATTGGTATGGTTTTTGAAATGCTATTGAAGTTAATTAATTAATGATAGTAAAGAATTACATAAATTTCCATTTAAGTTTAATTCTAATGGTTTTTTCTCTCTCTCACTTAAGAAATGATCATACTCATGACCCATTCTCAATCCAAATGAAGCTTTTCATAAAGCTTTTCCTTAATCCAAGATTAATCTATAATTAAGACCAAATTAATGGCTTTCCCTATGCTTTTAGTTTATGAATATTGATGATTCAATCCATTATTGGTTTAATGATCCAATTAGGGATCATTCTAATCATTCTAATCATTCCCTTAATGATAAGCTTTATCTTTTTAGATAATTGAGATTTATTAGTTATAGTAGCGGAGCTATGGCAAAATTTTATAAAAATATACACAAAATAATTTCATTCAAAGCATGAAAAGAGGATTTCCTACCATATTCTAGTAACTATCATCCTAGATTAATTAAAAGAATTTTATTATGCATGGAGATGTGGATGTTTGCATGTAGAAGTAGATGTATGGATGTGAGTGTGAATGTGGAGGTGGATGCATGCATGGAGATGTGGATGTATGCATGTAGAAGTAGATGTATAGATGAGGATGTAAATGGAGATGTGGATGGATGCATGTAGGTGTAGATGTATAGATATGGATGTGAATGGAGATGTGGATGTATGCATGTAGATGTAGATGTATAGATGTGGATGTGGATGTGGGGGTGGATGTATGCATGTAGATGTAGATGTATAGATGTAGATGTGAATGGAGATGTGGATGTATGCATGTAGATGTAGATGTATAGAGGTGGATGTGGATGTGGAGGTGGATGTATGCATGTAGATGTAGATGTGGATGTGGATGTGGAGGTGGATGTATGCTTGTAGATGTAGATGTGGATGTGGATGTGGAGGTGGATGTATGCATGTAGATGTAGATGTATAGATGTGGATGTGAATGTGGAGGTGGATGTGGAGGTGGATGTATGTGGAGGTAGATGTAGATGTATAGATGTGGATGTGAATGTGGATGTATGCATGTAGATGTAGATGTATGGAGGTGAATGTGAATGTGGATGTGGATGTATGCATAGAGATGTGGATGTATGCATGTAGATGTGAATGTACGCATATAGATGTGGATGTATGGATGTGAATGTGCATGTAGATGTGGATGTATGGATGTGGATGCATGAATGTGCATGTAGATGTGGATGTGAAAATAGATGTATGGATGTAGATGTGGATGTATGGATGTGAATGTGGATGTGGATGTGGATATATGTATGGATGTTAATATATGATATGTGATGTGAAGGAATCTGAAGTGATGAGATGGAAAATGATGTGATGGGATGAGTATACATATAAATGGAATATGAAATAAGTAATGTGGATTCATGAGGGATAATGTGGAAAAATGAAAGTTAAAATAGAAACTGTATTGTAAACTGTTTGTAAATGCTGTTTGTAAATGACTGTTTTATGTCAAGAATGCTGGGGGAGCATTTTGACCATCTTGTGATTAAGGTCGTGGAGACCTAACTGATAAAGTTGCAACTGCTGACGGAGAGTCAATGAAGGACGTCTCGCGTAGCAAGGTCGGCCGAATGACCAGCCTCGGTGCGATTAAAATGGTGAGCTTCCGGTACGGTGGATGAGGGGCCAAGGAAGCGGCCTATGAGTGAAGCGCTAGGTCACCTGCGAAGGATCCTAGAGGGTGCTGACCATACGGTGCTCGGGCTCTGGGTCGCCTAGGATACCCACGCGTGCGTCGAGGAAGATATTGGAACAAGAGTAGGAGTTGTTTTCTGAAATCGGGCATGGATCTGGTTGATTGACCTTGCTGGTCTTCAATGGATGAGTCCATGGCTCTTTATATGGATATGTTGGTTGATCTTGCTGATCTTCAACGAGAGTCCATCTTGATAAGTGATTATATTGCCGAGTATTATGGGCTAGGAACTAGGAAACGGCCCCTGATGAGTGGACAGGTGGTGAGCGTCCTAGTTGCCAATGATGCTGGAGAGACGGAAAAACTCTCTCACTTGTAGCAAGAGTAGTATGATCCACACTTAGCTCAATCCAATGGGATTTGCATCCCTTTCGGAGCTAGGGATTCAACCTGTACCGGTGCACAAAAGCTTATCCATTTGATGGAGAGAATGCTAAGAAAACTACTACTAATGACATAGACTTAACACACACACAAGCTCAATCTTGCTATTGCTCACTCAACTCCACATTCCACTCATCCATACATCCAAACAAGAAGAAAGCTTAGCTATTGCTCACACAAGATCAAAGCATTCTTCATTCTCAAATACTCATTTCCCTAGCATGCACACAATCCTTGAAGCTCTCAATAAGAAACATGCACACAAGAGAATTGACATGAGAAGAGAGACAAATATCAACTCATTGCATTGAATTAACAAAAGAATAGAACTTACAACAATGTAGATGGGGAGAGAGAAGAGCTTGCACCTCTATGGAAGAAGAGGGAGAGCTAGTCTCAAGAGAGCTCAAACATGAGTTTGCCCAATGTGTCCATGCTCTCAAATGGGCCACCTTTTATACAAAAATTCTAGAACTCCCAAAAGTTCCCATGTGGGATTATTGTCAAGCCCACTCCCACACTCATCTACAACTTGGAACTCCTTTCAAGAGCCCTAAGTATCTTTTTGTTGTATCCTTGCATTGATCTTCACTCGTCACGCAACACTCCCCCCTTCCTATTTTGCGCACGTCCTCGAGTGTGGTAGTAGCAAGAGCTGCAAAAAAAACAATGGATACAAGTAAAGTCTTTTATTGAAAAAAAGAAAAGAAAAGAAAAACCAGCAATGATAATTACACACGTGAGCATACAAGTGCAAGGCTGATTAAAGTTTTAATGAGTACTAAAATAGGTGAGTAAAGACTAGTCAAAGTGAGACTTAAGTGGTAGATAGTGCTATGCAAAGGCAAGTGTGCTTTGTACACCGCCAGTTATGACCGCAGTCTCAATGTCCTACAAGTATGTAAGTTATTCCTAAGTGGCAAACCTACTCCTAAATATGAGCAAAGGTGATTGGAACTCTCTTTTTTTGTTTGATATGTGTGTAGAAGGTGATAAAGATTAAGGTTCTATCCCAAAGAGACCCAAGCAATGGCCAAGAGACCTCCGCCAAGAGAATCTAAAGACCGCTAAGTATCTCAAGGGCGACACACCCTTTTTCTTTCTTTTATGACCTAAGGAGTACCCCATGAAGATGAGGGCATCGGTCTCGAGGGCCCATAGTGTACCCCAAAGTCCTACCAACATCTATCAAGGCGATAGTTTCCTCAAAGGTCTTTTTCTGAAGCTTTTAGACACCAGTGTTCACCCCATAGAAACCAAGGCATCGGCCCCAAGGTACTAAGACAACCCCAGGTCCTACCAAGCATTCCTCATGTTGTAGACACATCATGTCTCAATTTACTTTGTATATATATGTTTTTTTTAGGGTATATTTTCGTAAATTTTTATTACTCCTAGCACCTAGCTCATATCTAAGAGGTAGCTACCACTAGGGATAACTAATATACCTTGATGAAAGCATAAGAACTTGGTATATTCCCTTGGTATATATCCTACACTGTCTTTAGATAGAAATATCTTTTCCTAAGTCTTCTAAGACTCTAGAATTCACTCACCATATTTTAACAACTAATCAAAAACTTTAAGCAGCCAACATTGTGTGAACATGCAAACCATATATTCGAAAGATAAGAGCACATAAAGAAATAAAGATTAAGATTTGAATACACCTGTTGTAGTGCCCTGTTGATGTTGTTCGTTTGCATTGATGAATTGTTGATTTTGTGCAGATTGCTCCTCCTTGATCTTTGTAGGCGTAGCATGTCTCCCCCCTTCCTAATTTGTTTGCACGATAGGTGGACTATTGGGGCGTGTTTGATGCTCTTGTTTTAGCGAAGATCTCTGCAAAATTTTTATTAACAAACAAGAAAAGAAAAAAAAAGAAAAAAATAAAATTTGCCATTGGTGCCAAACACCGAATAAGTACACATCTTCTAAAGGCATAAGGAACTACATTATTCAAACATTGATTTACCAAAGAGCTTTAATTGTAGTGTTAATGCCTTATCTTTAGTTTTTGGTATATCCTTTTTAAGAGGTGGAAACTTTAGCAATTGTCTTGGAATTTGAGCAAGATAAGAGGATTTAGGCATTGAAATGCTAGAATCTATGCTCAAATGAGACTCATTTGGACTTGTCGTAGGTACACAAGCTGATGGTTGAATTGTGTAACAAGGAGAAATCGAGACAACCGGTGTTTCAATACATGTTTTAGGAAGATCAACACAAGTAGTTTTGTAGGTGCTATCACAGCCACCTTTCCTTTCTTGAAGAGTTTGTGTTGATTTCTTTTGCACCCACTGATATGGACAATCAAGGGTGGCTTTTGGACTCTTTCTGAAACACTCTTTTACCCCTGCCAAAGCCTGGCATTTTGGAAGCCAAATTGCTGTTGCACCCTCATAATAGCCTTGTGCTTTAAGAACATGTTTTGGGACCCATCGATTAACAATCCGAGGTTTAGGCTTGGAAATGATGTGCTTCTTAAGAGGCTTAGCAACTGGACTAGATGGTACAAGTTTGTACGCATCTTTGGGTAGCCACATTGATAATTCCTTCTTGCCTGGCCTTCTTTGAGCAACAACTAGAGTAGTTGGAACATGCCAGCCGTGGCCCTCACTTGAGTACTCATCAATTATCCACATCATTTGTTTTGGAGCTTCAAGAGCAGATTTTGATTGTGGGTTGGGTAAGGTAGAAACATTACCCCTTTGACTTGATAAAGCTCGTGGAGTAGCAGATCCCAAGATGCAATCAGAATCAATTCGCAACTTGTATTGTCTATTCTTCCAATCTAATGAGCAATTGCTAGCACTTAACCACGATCTACCGAGAATAACCTCTACTACTGCCTTGGACTTACGTGCCACATAAAAGGACACTGACATTTGGTGATCCTGAATGGTCATCATAATGACACATTTTCCCTCTATAGGGTTATCTTCTCCTGAGAAGCTTCGTAGGTCCACAGGAATTTGCACAAGTGGTGGTTGACCCAAGGCTATCCAGGTGTCAAACGAGAGAACATTATAATCTGCACCAGAGTCAATTAAGGCAGAGACAAAGTAGGTAGTCTCATGAAGATGAAGGCACACTTGAATATTGAATGGATCGACATATGGCTCATCAGTAGCCAACTGTATGGCTAACATAGAAGCTTTGCGACGCTCCTTGGCTTTTGCAACTCTAGCTTTAGCCTCCTCTTGAGCCTGACGTTTAAGTAGGTCAAGTGCTTCTTTCCGTGTTTGTGCAGCATGCATCTGTTGAAGCATGGCTTCAGTTAATGGTTCATTGTATTTCTTGAGACGACTTCCATTAATGAAGTTAGGCATTTGCTCACCTTCTAGTGTCTCTAAATGCACTGCACCACTTGGAGTAAGCTCATTAATCACAAACGGTCCTAAGCCACGTTTTTTGAGCTTTCTCTTATGTTTCTTAAGTGTGTACAAGAGCACCAGGTCTCCTTTTTTGAATCGGCCAGTTGTTACATTTCTATCATACCATTGCTTTTGTCTCCTCTTCTCGGCATACATCCCCATTACCGCTAATAAGCGGGTCTCATCAAGCTTTTCCAATTCGTCAACGCGTTGTGAAAGCTCATGACCAGTCCAATCCAATTGTTTAGCTACTCGTAGAGTAGGTACAAGAAATTCAATGGGAAGAATTGCATCTAGCCCAAAAGCAAGTTCAAATGGGGTTGTGCCCACAGATGTTTTATAGGCTGTCCTATATGCCTAGAGAACTGAGTGCAACTTTTGCTCCCAATCAGTCCTATGTCCCTCAACAATCTTTGTGAGTGCTATGCAGAGAATCTTGTTAGTACTCTCAGCTTGTCCATTAGTTTGGGGATGATAGGGTGCAGAACGCTTGTGAATTACCATAAATTCTTGAAGCAAAAATTCTATGACTTCATTTACAAAGTGTACACCTTGATCACTAACGATCTCAATTGGTAAGCCATAGCGTGTAAACACGTACTCATACAAGAACTTGGCTGTGGTTCTGGCATCATTTTTGACTGTTGCCTTTGCCTCAACCCATTTGGTCAAATAGTCGGTTGCGACTATAATATATTCTGCATGCGTGTTACGAGCTGGAGGTTTAATGGGACCGACAAAATCAATACCCCATTTTGCAAAAGCACGTGTGCTTAACATAGGTCGCAATGGCATATTGTCCTTTGTGATGGGAGGTTTGGTCCTTTGACAATCGTCACAACGTTTCACATATTCTTCGGCATCCATTTGTAAGGTTGGCCACCAAAGCCCAGACCACCTAATCAACTTAGCTGTGGTATTGCCAGAAAAGTGCCCACCACCCACACCTGCATGTGCATGAGTTAAGATTTTCAGATAGTCAGCTTCACATACACACATGCGTAAGTTGCCATCCTTGCCCCTCTTGTAGAGTTGGCCCTCTATTAGCATATAGTTTGCCGCTTCAATTTTAATAGTCTGCTTTCGATGTTTAGGAATTGTTTGTTCCAAATGACCATGCTAAAGATAGTCCACAATATACTTACTCCAACTTGGTGTAGTTGAAATTTGGAATAATGTGACATTATGAATTGGCTTCTGAATTTTACATGAAGCACAGTTACGAACAAATGTTTCAGCATCTGCATGCATGGTAGGCCACCATTGCCCATCTTGAGATATACGTCGCACACAAGTAGTAGCTGATGTATGGATTCCATCGATACCCGCATGTGCCCAATCCAAGATCTCCTCATATTGGTCGGGGTTAGGTATAAGCCTCAACACTCCATCATTACCCTGACGATATAATCTCCCTGAGATTAATGTGAATGGTCGCCATAGGTCCACATTAGGACCCGCTAGTTGTATTTGCCCACTTGTCAAAATTTCTAAAATGGATTCAGACCATCTAGGAGCTGTCTCTACAAGGAAAAGTGTTGAATCTAACATATCATCATCCACACCCACAGGAGCTTCGCCAGAGGTGATTCGAGACAAATGATCTGCCCTTAGATGAGTTGTTCCTTTTCGAACTGCCACTTCAAAATCAAACTCAAGAAGGATGATAAACCACCTTACTATCCTTCCAGTTGCACAAGGTTTATTCACCAAATATAGCAATGCTTGATGGTCCACAAAAAATATGAATTTGTTTGCCAAAAGGTAATGGCAAAACTTTTTCACTGCATATATCATGGACAATCCTTCTCTTTATATTGTGGTGTAATTCTTCTCAGCATTGTTCAACTGTCGACTAGCATATGAGATTGGGAAATCCTTATTGTGTTCTCCCGACTGAGCCAAAATACATCCAATTGCAAAGTTGGAAGCATCAATATGGACATGAAAGATTTGGTTCCAATCTGGTGCCCGTAAAATGGGTGCAGTCACTAATGCTTGCTTCAACTTTTCAAAGGATTCCTCACACTCATCAGTCCAATTAAATTTTACAAGAAGAGCATATAACGGTCGGGCTAGGACAGCATACATGTAGATGAATCTACGGTAATAGCCACAATGTCCCATGAATGTTTATACCCCTTTAGGGTTGATAGGTCAAGGTAATGAGACAATGACATCAATTTTATCCATATCTGTTGAAATCCCATTGCGAGAAACAATATGTCCCAAAATTTTCCCTTGTCTTACCATGAATTTGCACTTGTCAGGATTCAAGCATATACGATAAAGTTGACACTTTTGAAACACAAGTCTCAGGTGTTCTATATGATCATCACGCTCTTGTGAGTGAACACATAAATCATCCATGAAAATCTCAAGAAATTGCCTAAGGTACTCCTTGAATACATGACTCATTAACCGCTGAAAGGTTGCTGGTGCATTTGTTAGACCAAATGGCATAACACGATAGGCAAAGATGCCATCTTCAGTAGCAAAGGCTGTCTTGTGTTGATCCTTTGGATCAATTGACACTTGATTGTACCCGGAGAATCCATCCAAGAAACTATATGCCTTTTTTCCTGCAACTCGTTCCAGAACATGATCCGTGATTGGAAGTGGGTAATGATCACGCACAGTAGCTGCATTTACCTTCTTGAGGTTTACACATACTCGAAGTTTTCCATTTTTCTTGGGCACCACTACAATAGGGGAGACCCATTCAGTGTGTTCAATCTCATAGATAAATTCTGCCTCTAAGAGCTTGTCTATTTCTTCCTTTATCTTCCGTGCGAAGTTTTCATTGTAAGTATAAGGACGTTGCTTGGAGGGTTTTGCATCCTCTCGCAATGGTATTGTATGCTGACATATGCTTGGATCAACTCCTTTGAGGTCTTTATAACTCCAAGCAAAAACATCGCGATACTCCTTTATTGTTTGTATTAATAACTTCTCCTCATCTAAGGACAAGTCTGTGGCAATCCACACATAGCGAGGCTCTTCTCCTGGCTTAGCAATATCAATCTTTTTTGCATCTTCTGGACCATCGTATGAAATCCCTGGCACGCTTGGTTTTTGTCGCACGGACTGTTGAAGAACAATCTTCCGATCTTGAAGAGTGTACTGTGTGAAATTGGGAGGAACATTGAGACCTTGTTCTTGTCCACTTGAGTCTTCACTCATTGAAGACCATGCGGTTTTGAGCTCTCCTTTGCTATCTTGCATCGGATTTTTTTGTTCAACCGTTGTCTTTGCACTTCCCACACTCTTTTTTGAATCGGTTTTAGACGTGAGTTTTGGTTTTTGTTTCTTCGTTTTTTTACGATTTTTGCTAACAGTTGTTAGCTTTTCCCCTGCTTGGAATCCATCTGATCGTTTGACTTGGTCTTTGATACTATCTTGTGCTTGGACATAGTATAGATATCCGTTCTTTCCTGAGAAGTGAGGTGGTGGTTGAGAGTTTTCACTCTTAGACTCCTCCTTTTCTTTCTGTAGTCTCTCACGTTGTTCACGCTCATCTTGTCTACGGATTCTTTTATGGCTCTTATAGCATTTACGTTTAGGTCGGCTTCGAGTGATTTCTACCTGAACCTCCCTTTCTCTCAAGAGTAGGCGTGCCTTTCCTAACTCTTCCTCAGGGATTGTCACCTCATTATTAAAATCAGAGTCCCATCCATCTTCCTTATCAGCATCATTAGCAGATTCGAGTGTCAAATCCTCTTCTGAGACTTCCTCGACATGCATAGCTGTTGTGGATGTATCTCTATAGTACAAATCATCTAGAAGGGCACGTGGTTGTACCATTCGTATAGGAATAATATCATATCCATCTGAGTCACAAAATTGAATTGGCTTTGGTAAAGCACATGTCGATAATGTTGCAAGGACATGACTCCATTCTAATGGATCAATTAAATGCTCAGGGAAGGGTTGTGGAATGTATGCCTTGTCTGATACACTTCGATTACCCTTAAGTCTCTCAGTGTTGAAATCCCTACATGAGGCTCCACACATCCACAGATCTTCTCGTCCATCGGACAATGTAACTCTTGAGCCCTCAGATGAAGCAGAATCAAACTCATCTATTGGAGACCTTGTTACATCACGATATGAGTGATTTCTTAGGTTGACCCTTGTGATGATAGAATCATGTCGGAGGTACAAATAATTGTATCCCCAATCTTGAATCATTTGAAATTGTCGCATGAATGGTCTACCCAATATCACTTCATAGTTTGGATGTTTTCCAAAATCCACTACTGCAAAGGTGTGCTCATATTCAATCCCACATGTGGTGACCAATATGTTCTCAAGCAGCCCAAGGGGATGTTCTAAGCTTCCATCTGCTAGCTGCAAGCGCATCCTGGTACTCCTAATAGCTGGTTTGCCCCATTTTTCCCAAATGGACCTTGTCACAATGCCCACTCCTGCACCACTATCAAGTATTGCAGTTGAAGATACTTTTCGCACTTCTAATGGGAGGGTAGCATTTCCCTGATCGTCCTCACAAAATTTTCCTACTTTGTTGATAGGAATTGGCATTACATGCTTTGTTTCAGGGTGTATAGTACACTCATGGTGACCCTTTTGTAGCATAAACCTGCTCTGACAAACATGTGGCAATATCATTCCACAACTCAGGTCGAATTTTAATCAAATCAAGCAAAGGTAAGGTACAAGCCACTGGTGCTGACAAAATAGCTTGCACCATACTCATATCTTTCTCCTTTGTCAACCTTTTATGCATGGAGGGTATCCTCAAGGTTTGAGAACAGTTCTCATATTCTCCCAGATATGATGGTAAGGTTTTCATTGTATGCTTACTTCTAGGAGAAACAATTGTTTGAACTTCCTCCTGGATGCTTGGGTGTCTAAATTTATTTTCCGTGCCCCTGGTAAAATCCACCTCAGAGAATGGAGGCGAACTAATAGAAGACATGTTCTCATTAACTTTCTCATGAACTGCGGCCCACATCTCATTTGCCATGTCCTCATTAGCATCAATAACTTCATTATTGCATGGGAAGACAAGGCTAGGTGGTGGCAGATTACCCCCTTTCAATCGGGTGTCAATTGGTGCAGACCTTTCGCTATGAGCTTGTGAAATGAGTTCACTTTTCATTTCCCGACTTGACGACACTTCTGGTATAGTTTCTAATGTTGGCTTAAGAGAGGTTGGGCCCCGAGGAATAGGTGGTGGTGGTCCCTCAAGTATTGACTGAGCTTCCCTAATGAGTTGCTGATGTACAGCTAGATTGATCTTCTCCTCACGAGGGTTTGGGTATTCTTGAAGCTTCTTGGGTAGCTCAGATAAAGCTGCAATGTGGCTTTTATGAGCATCAATGATGGCCTCTAGAGTCTCATTCACTTTATCCACAAAAACAGAACCCCCAGAACTATCCTCAGTCGTACTAGCCTCATCTTGTTTAACACTAGGCCCAGGTTGAGGTTGATGTTCCTCATGCACTTCTTGGGATGTAAAAGTTTTATCCCTCATGTTTTGTTTAGAGGCTTCTTGAGAACTAGTGGATGTACTTTTAGTTCGCTTGTTTCGGTTCTTCTTCCTCCTAGTGGTCTTTTTTCTATTGGACTGTAGGGTCTTGTCCACTAGATTTGTTTTTGCATCCCTAGTTCGAGGTGTCTCATGAGTCTGTATTTTGGCATTTCGTGTCTGTGATCTAGTCATGACTCTAAGTGGCACGACATCCTCATTTTCAGATGAAGGTGGTGATGGAACTGCACCTACAAGGTTGAGTGAGACCTTTGGTTGAGAGGAGCCTTCCTCATGTGGTTTCAGCAGACAATCCTTTGGGAAGTGTTCTACACAACACCCTAGACAATATCTTTCAATTGGTGGAAACTGTTGTACTGTTGTATTGGACCGAGATGCTTGCCTTGAGCGATGTGGACAATCACGAGCCCAATGGGGTTCTCCGCACTCATAACAGGGGCCCATTGGTTTGGCCTCTACTTTCCTTGGCTGCCATTGACCTGAGGGGCCTGGAGTCCTAGGTTGGTAGCCGCCTAGCAACATTAAAGAGTTTTGTTCCCCTGGTTGAACGTCCAGTGCTGGGCTTGGGTATGCGGGACTTTCAAAGATATTTTCTTTGGATGAATATGATACATATTCTTCCTCCACATAGCCTGGGTTTACCAATTCTCTACACATATTTGAATTGTCGTAGTCGACAACCCTCACAGGCGCAGTCCCTGGAGCAGGAGGTTGAGCACCAAGAACAGGTCGTGCTTGCTCTTGTGCCATCAGTGGCTTACGTTCAAAATTAGTATATTGTTGATACATTAGTGGAGCCACTCCACCCCTTGGCTGCTCACGTTCCTGTCTCATTCTCGCAATGCGAGTGCATTCCTGTGTGGTATGGGTAAAGTTCCAAGCATAGGCTTGGCACCACTTCTTTGTGGGTTGGTTTGTGACTAGAGGAGAAAAGGTATTACAATCCTCTGTTTTATGGTTACCGCCACATGCTCCACAAAGATGAGGACCTGTAGGAAGTACACTCCTCATTCTCTGCTGCTGTTGTTGTGGCTGCATGGGTGGACGATAGGTCTGTCCCAATCTCCGTAGTACAAGGTTAGCTATCTGGTCGGGATTTACTAGCGCGCTAGACCCTGAACTTTGGTCGTCTCCCCACTGATCTCTAGGTTTCACCTCTGGGCCAGAACCATCTTGGAACTTGAAGTTATCGGTGAAATCCATAGCATCATGGCAACACTCATTGAAATTTGTATGTTTCTTCGCATAGAGATGTGTATGCAGTGTCGAATTTTTGAGTCCTTTTAAGAAGAGAGAAATTAATCGACTTTGGGCGGGCTTCTCATCTTCTGGGCAACGATTAATGTACTGCTTCATTCTATTTACACAGACTCTAACACTCTCATTCTCGCCTTGTTTGAAAGAGTAGATGTGTGCTACCGTGTCATGTTGAATTCCCATCAAGGAAAAAGCAGCAATGAATCTCTCTTCCAAAACTCGTAGAGAAGATTTGTCTGAAGCCTCTAATGCCTGAAACCAAGCCAGGGCTTTTCCCTCAAGAGTGAGTCCAAATCCTTCAATTTGAGTATGCTTATCAGCCACTTGCTCAGCTCGAACTGCTTGTCTAAATGCTGCTACATGATCGTATGGATCTCCCGACCCTTCATACTTCTTTACCAGTTTCTGAAGAGTTGATGGTCTTACTTGTCTTGAATACTCGCCATAGGGCCTACGGCCTCGCACTCTCAGTGGAAATTGTTCCTCTCTTTGGAAAGATGGTCCACATGTTTCCAAAATTGGTGTGGGTACCCTATTACCAGCCTCACCAAACCCCTCCAAAGATCCTGTCACCCGCATTTCAGGAGGTGCATTAATGGGAGGCCGAGTTGGCTCCCCTACCCTCCGATTGTTATAGTGAGAAAGATGTTGGTGTGGTGTGACCTGTGGTCGCACATTTGGTGTAGGACGATATCTTGGTGCTAGAGTTGGGCTACTAGCTGTGGTCCACTTAGATGTTGAAGGTCCCTCTCTAGTGAACTCTCGTAGGGGAGGAGCAACAGTTTCTCCAAGAAAGGCTGTCTCTCCTGGTTTGGCTGTATTTGTTGAGAACACTTCCATAAATAATGGTTGTCCTTTCCACGTGAGTTCCCGAATCTCTTTCCAATCTAAGGTTCGGTATTCATTGGCCCATTTATCAATTATTCTGTTCATGTGTCCTGCAAGCTTCTCAACTACCACCACATGAGCTAGAGGAAGATCTAGCTGTGGCAATCTAGTTGTGGCATAATATCCCTCTAACGAGTCCTTATAGACCTCTTGAAGTGGGTCATCCTGTAAGACCTTTGTCACTGGAATTTGTCGTACAAACTCCCATTGGTTTTCAGCCCCCTGATCCATTTTACTCTTGCCTTTCCTATCCCTTTCCAAATTTAGATCTACAAGAAGTAAATCATCTATGGATGGTTTTGAGGACTGGGCATTGGATGGTCCAGGCATGTCCGGCTCAATGAGCCAGTCATCTCTAGACTCCCTTGCTCTGGAAAGTTCTGATAAGTCTAAGAACTCGGTTTTAGAGAGCTCCCCTAATTTGTCTACCTTTTCTGGATGGTAGGTGACTTCGTAGCGAACACCATCTCCACCCATGTACATGTTACCCTGGTCATTGACTAGAGGTGCTCTATCAAGTTCTGAGAAAATGTCTGCGATCTTAACAAGATACCGTTGTTGTGGATCCCTAAAGATCTCAGCTCCTTGAGCATTTGTGTAGACATATTGGAGTCTCACATTGAGTGTTAACCCCATGGTGTCGGCTTCAAATGGATTAAAGGATCTTGAGGGTGTCCTATTTGGGGCTACGGGATGACTATTTGTCGGCCCTAGATTGTCCATGGACAATGAACTAGTTGTTCTAGAGGAAAGGGTATCGGATTGGGATTCAGAAAGTGTTTCAGCAATATCTGCCAAATTTCCTACCGATTGGGTCCCACTTTCCTGCGTAGGTACTCTAGAAGGTGCCCTAGGCCTTATGGCAGAATCTACAAGACGTCCCAACCGCAAGTGCATAAGGTCAATTTTTTTTGGTTTTTTATGTGTTTTTGTTTTGTTTTGTTTTTTTCTTTTAAATAATATATATATATATGTATATATATATATATATTTTTTAACCTACCTAATCACTAAATGCAACTAGAATTAGTATGTGGGCGTAACTATCTATCCTATCTTTTTATTTAATTATGATTTTTTTAAATGATTTTATGTTTTTTATGTTTTTATTTTTTTTAAACTTACACAAAAATTATGAATCACACTAAAAAATACTAATTATTCACAAAGTTACAAAAATTAAAAAATGCAGGTTAAACTAATTATGCAAAAAATTAAAAAAATAAAGAATTATAAATTATGCAAAAAAGTAGACTCCTAAAAAATACTTAATTTATCAAATTTTTTTAAAAATTTTCTTTTGTTTTTTTCTCCTTTTGTTGGTTTTTTTGTTTGTTTGTTTGTTTGTTTGTTTGTTTTTTTTTTTAAATAAAACTAATAAATTTCGTACCAAATATAAAAAATATGAATTTACTAATTATGCATCATTTATAAAAATTCTAAAAAAAATAAAAATAAAAAATGCAAGCTACTTTAATTATGCAAAAATTTAAATAACGAACAATGGATTCAGAAAATAAAAATTGTTTTTTTTATTTTAATTTTTTTTCCTTTTTTTATAAATTTTTTACTATTCTTTTTTTTCCTTTTTTTATTTTATTTTTTACTATTCTTTTGTTTTCTTTCTTTCTTTTTTTTTATTCTTTTTTTCTCTTTCTTTCTTTCTTTTTTTTTAATCTCTTTTTTTTCTCTTTCTTTCTTTTTTTTTAAATCTCTTTTTTCTTTTCTTTTTTTTTAAAATAAAAAAATATTATTATTTTTTTTGTTTTTTTATTTAAAAATACAAAATAAACATGAAAAATTAATAAAAATAAATAAAATAAAAATAAAATAAAAAAATGAAAATTCCACCTACCTTATCCACCGCTCGCCCGCTTCCGGATTCGTCGCCGCGCCGCTAGCCTCTTCACGTGCTTCGCCTTCTCTTTAGCCAGCTGCCACCTGCTGGCTTCGCAGGTGCCTTCGCTACCAGCTTATCCTTCTTGCTGACGTCACCTTTCTTTGCTTCGCACTGAGGCCCTCCTTTCTCTGCTTCGCCTTCAGCCTTCCCAGCTACAGCCGCCTTCAACGCTTCCCAGCTGCCTCTCGCCGGCCACGTCAGATTGCTTCCACACCGTCTCTTGCCGCCTTCGCTCTCAGGCGCCTTCCACCTTCGTCGCCACTACCTTCTCCAAGTCTGCTGTGCAGCCACCGCCTACTACAGCCCTTCTTCGCAATGCCGACGCTCCTTGCTGCCTTCCACTCCGATTTTTCACAGCTCGACGTCGCCGACTGCTGCTGTTTTTTTTTTAATTATATTTTCTTTTTAATATACTTCTTTGACTCGGCCGGCTTCTGCCGCCTACAGCCTCACACACTGCTGCGCCTCCACCTCTTGCAGCTCCCTTTGCTTCCACGTCCAGCTGGCCGCCCGCACACTGTCGACAGCCTGCAGCCTCTCAATGCAGCGCTCAAGGCAGACGACCCCCTCCACGATGCAGCTCTCAACGCAACTGTAAAATAGAAATATATATCTATATATATATATAGATTTATATTTCTTTCTTAAGACCGCCTTCAACGCTTTAAGCTGCCGCCTTTTCCAGCGTTTCTTCCCGCCTACGCCGACGTAAAAAAACGATTATATATATATATATATAATTGTTTTTTTTAAAAAGCCGTCTGCTGCATGCTCCTTTCAGCCGCCTTTCCACAGTACTTCTAATGATGGAGATGTCTCCCAACAAAACAACAAAACCATAAAGGAAAAGTCGCCGTCAACACTTCCAACCTACCTCTCTTCCTTTCACCCTTCTCTTTCCCTCTCTCCTCTCATCCTTAAGCGGACTTCATGCTTGGGAGTCTATGGGGCTTGCATAAGCTATGGAAGAGCTTAGCAACGCACCTCTTTTCTTTTTATTTATTTATACTAATTACATGTTAACGAAAAGCATGAAAGAATGAAATGACAAAAAACAATGAAGGTAAGCATAATGAACGGTACTTGAAAAAGCATAAAAGCAATAAAACATAAAAAACAATGCCAATGGTTTTTTTCTTATCCTAACCTTATCTACTCACACCGGGATCGCACACCCGAACTTAACCTAGGTAATCACTCAATGGTTTTGCAACCAAAAGAGGAAATAGTGGTGGTTTCCACACACTCTCAACCGGATTTGAGTCTTCTCCCCGGCAACGGCGCCAATGGAGAGACGAAAAAACTCTCTCACTTGTAGCAAGAGTAGTATGATCCACACTTAGCTCAATCCAATGGGATTTACATCCCTTTCGGAGCTAGGGATTCAACCCGTACCGGTGCACAAAAGCTTATCCATTTGATGGAGAGAATGCTAAGAAAACTACTACTAATGACATAGACTTAACACACACACAAGCTCAATCTTGCTATTGCTCACTCAACTCCACATTCCACTCATCCATACATCCAAACAAGAAGAAAGCTTAGCTATTGCTCACACAAGATCAAAGCATTCTTCATTCTCAAATACTCATTTCCCTAGCATGCACACAATCCTTGAAGCTCTCAATAAGAAACATGCACACAAGAGAATTGACATGAGAAGAGAGACAAATATCAACTCATTGCATTGAATTAACAAAAGAATAGAACTTACAACAATGTAGATGGGGAGAGAGAAGAGCTTGCACCTCTATGGAAGAAGAGGGAGAGCTAGTCTCAAGAGAGCTCAAACATGAGTTTGCCCAATGTGTCCATGCTCTCAAATGGGCCACCTTTTATACAAAAATTCTAGAACTCCCAAAAGTTCCCATGTGGGATTATTGTCAAGCCCACTCCCACACTCATCTACAACTTGGAACTCCTTTCAAGAGCCCTAAGTATCTTTTTGTTGTATCCTTGCATTGATCTTCACTCGTCACGCAACAGATGCCATAGATACTCTGATGAAGGAATGATGGAAAAATTAAGAATCAACTGGATAAATTGGAAGATGGTGATCATTGATACTATGGTTTTATTAAAGGACTGTTTTAAACTGGTTGAATCTGTGAAAAGGCAATTTCATATTGGGTGTATGAGTGGTGTGACTAGTTTTATTTTTGCATGAACATCCGGCTAGGGGGCCTTGGAACTCTTTTCCTTGGTACCTGGGACAAAACCTAACCAAATTCTTAATTGGATCCCATCACTACACTGGTTGGGCGGTTGGCTAACCCATGGGACTGGGTGGATGGGGTTAGGCTGGACTGATGGATCCGTAAATCGAGACTCAAACTTTTGTTTTTATGATAGATAAAATAAATCCCGGATAGTAACTGTTCTATGGATAGGAATCAATGGCTCTGCCTCTTGAATGGAGAAAAAAGCGTTGATCCCAATGATCCAAGTGCAAGTTTCTTCCTTGATCTGACCAAGTATCTTATAGATGTAATTGGATCAGCTCGATCAGAAATGATCTTGACTGCGTTAGAGTAAAGAGTTATCCTGGTGGAATCGCCCGTGCTTTCCAGATAAGGGAAGTTTTTCCGGGTTCGGTTTTGGAAAAACTGGTGGATTAGTCTTTTGTCCGGATATCCGTGGGCGAGGCCCCGAATGTGGGACCCCTGTCCCACGCGAGAAGTGCTACTTCCGCTGCCAGTATCCTGAATCCGTTGCTCGGTGGGAACAAGGATCTTACAGTTGGTATCAGAGCATTTGGTTAATAAAGATCAACTGAGAAGACAAATATATCAAAAATTTATCAAGAAACACAAAAAGGTTATAATTGTGTGAGATATTTCATACAATTTGATATTCAAACTGAAATTCGTAATTTGGTAATTGGGTCTTCAGATAGAAGTACCGCAATTATATAGAATCCCTGACTGCTTGAGGCCTAGACATGATAGTATTTACCTTATAATTCCAAGGGCCGTGACTACCCGTATATACCGAGAGTATACTGCAGCTCTTTACTGACAGTATATACGAGTAAATCTAAGACTTGAAATTATAAGCGTTAATGCTATCCAGATGATGATTTCGAATGTGATTGATACGATTATTAATTCTGTTTGAGAATTGACGAATTGATTTGGATTCTGATTAAAAATTCTGATTGAAAAATAACGATTTTTAAAAATTAGTTGAAATATAATGAAACCACAATGAGGGGGAATGGGACGAGTCCCTGTGATGATATTCATAACTAGAATGATGATAATGAATTCAGCAAATCACTATGAGATTAGTGGGTTGTGCTGTCAGATTGCTACTGTTAATACTTGGCCGGTAGATCAAGTTAAGGGATGACAAATTGAGAACTAGCTTAACTGAAATTCCCCGTAGAGGAATGTTTAGAAGGGAATTTTTCGGTCTAATGGACCATTATCGTGTTAAAGATATGAATGATATGATTTGAATGAATTGTTATTTAATGATGAGTTCTATTTAAGGGATAATTATCCCCGTATTCTATTGGGTTGACAAGAATATAAGGAACCCTAGAATAAATTGGATCTTAAGAAAAAGAGTTGTCCTCTACTTGGCGAGATGAGGACATCTCGCATTTTTTTAAGTGGGGTAGAATGTAAGATTTCTCACCAGCCTTCGAGGTATACAGGAGTAAGAATCTCCCTTTCTGATCTTATAATTATTCCCTCTCTAAAATAAAAGAAAGTTTCTGTTTAAAAAAGGAAGACCCTTTCCCTAGAATACTTCTCAAGAGTCCCACCTATTTTAAGGATTTAGAACAATGAGTTCAGAAGTGAGAATCGGTGTTTTGGATACCAAGGTTTTGGTTTTCATTCGAGTACGGCCCAAAAGAAGTTCTTTATCTCTTGGGGAGTATAAGAAGTTATCCCCCAGATATTGTGAGCCTTATAACTGAATTCAATGAAAGTAGGTGACTTAGCCTACAAGCTTCTTTTATCTTCTCATCTCAAAATTCTTAATGCCTTCTATAGAAAAATGTGCCAAACCCAAATCATGGAAAGACGGTAAAACTTCAGTGGCAAGTTACCATTGGCTTCTAGGTTACGCTAGCTCCTTTCTTTATATAAGTCGTAACTTTTACTTGTCGCTCACAATAATCTTACTCCCATCAATCTCCTTTCTTTCTTAATCTCCTTCATGGCTTGGCAACAGGAATTAGTTTTATCCCTGATGATTTCTCACCTTCAAGACGCAAGAGAGTCTGTGAAGAAAGACTTTATAGAACAGTATGAGCGCTCACTTTTTCCTCACCTAGGAACTTCTGTAGCTCAGACCAAATGGCGGACCTATCAAAACATAACTAGGGTAACACCCTGGGTGAAAAGATACAGGGGGGAAGAGAGCTTGAGCTCTTGCAAGCACACACACACACTCACAAAACCCTAATAGAGAACACACAAGGTGAGAGGCTGAAAATCTTCTTCTTCTCTACTCAACACTCAACACTCCATATACAAGAATAAGAGTACACAATAATATGAAAGGTACTCAACCAATACATACATAGGTTCTCTATAGTGTGAACCCGACTAAATGAGCTGGCGCTATAACTATGCCAGTCTCTAGAATGGCTGTCACACAGCCTGTCATCCCACTGGCCGCATATCTCCCATGATCTCACCAACCATGCCAGTGGTGTAAGTGTGGGGCCTATCCCCCAGGCGGGTCATCAGTGTCCACTGCCTCACTAGATGAGCTCGATATCTCAACACTCCCCCTCGAGCTCAACTCCATCTCATGTACACCAAGTGAAGCCCTGAATCTGCGGAGCTTCTCTGTACCCATTGCTTTGGTGAAGATGTCAGCTACCTGATCCTCTGTGCTGACATAAACAAGGTCAAGGTCTCCTGCCAAGACCTTCTCTCTGCTGACGAAGTGGTAGTGGACCTCTATGTGCTTCGTACGAGCATGAAAGACTGGGTTCCTAGCCAACTGTATACTGCTAATGTTGTCACAGAAAATGACAACTTGTCTATCCACTGATAGACCCAAATCTGCAAGTAGCTTTCTCAACCAAGCTACCTCACATGCTGCCATAGCAGCTCCTCTGTACTCGGCCTCCGTACTCGATAGAGCAACCGTAGGCTGCTTCTCTGTACAGAGGAGCTGCCATAGCAACTCCTCTGTACTCGGCCTCCGTACTCGATAGAGCAACCGTAGGCTGCTTCTTGCTGCTCCAAGTCACAGCAGCACTCCCCAAAGAAAACATGAATCCACTGGTAGATCTTCTGTCTGAGATACTACCAGCCCAATCAGCATCTGTGTACCCATGTACACATATCTCTGTCCGAGTCTCATAGAATAGTCCACAATGCAAAGTAGACTTCACATACCTCAGTATGCGTCTCACTGCATCCAAATGCGGTTTTCGTGGAACCTGCATAAACTGACTCACCAACCCAATAGCATAGCTCAAATCTTGTCTGGTGATCATCATGTAGATCAAACTTCCTACTATGCTACTGTACATAGTAGGATCCTCCAAGATCGCTCCTGAATCTGCACTCAACTTGCCATTCTGATCCAATGGCACGGAAATAGGCTTACAGCCTGTCATACCATACTTGGACAACATGTCCAAGCCATACTGTCTCTGCAGTAATCCAATACCATGTGGTGACCTAATCACCTCAATGCCCAAGAAATATCTGAGCTCCCCCAGATCCTTCATCTCGAACTTCTGTCTAAGCAAGATCTTTACATCAAAGATCTCTGCATCAATGATTAAGTCATCTACATAGATGACAACAAGCACAACCCCTCTATCACCATGTCTCACATACAATGAGAAATCTGCATTGGCTACATGAAAGCCAATAGTGACAAGATATTCAGAAATCTTGTCAGACCATGCTCTTGGTGCTTGCTTTAAGCCATACAAGGCTTTCTTCAACCTGCAAACATGCTCGGGGTGACCCACATCCTCATAACCAGGTGGCTGCAACATATACACCTCTTCTTGCAAATCCCCATGCAAGAATGCATTCTTTACATCCATCTGATGTAAAGACCATTGCTTTGATGCAGCCACTGCTATCACAACTCTCACCGTTGCCATCTTGGCAACTGGGCTGAAAGTTTCCTCATAATCAATCCCATATGTCTGCGCATATCCTTTGGCTACCAATCTAGCCTTGTACCTGTTTATGCTTCCATCACTGTTATGTTTAACTTTGTACACCCACTTGCATCCAATGGCTTTCTTGCCTTTAGGCAATTGCACTAAATCCCAAGTTTCATTTTCATATAGTGCATCCATCTCCTCATCCATAGCTTTCTCCCAACACACATTTCCAATAGCCTCATCAATGCATGTGGGCTCAACAACCTGCACAACTTTTGCCATATATGCATAGTGATGTGCCACATAACCATCATATGTAAATCTCTGCACAGGGTTCTTCACTCTCCCTAATCTTCGCAGATTTTCATTCATGGCTTCCATAGCCTTCTTTACACTAGTTCTCATAGCTGGGATCCCAAGCTCCTCATCAAGGCTCATATCTGAGCCACTAGACTCTCCATCACCAACATGAGAGTGCCCTGCAGAAATGTCAAGCGTACCAAGGGGCTCAACCACTTTCTCTTTTCCTTTACGTGATGTAGTAATCACATTTGCAGGACTGGTATTATGACGCAGCTTGCCACTCCATGGTCTATCAACAGACCCACTAGATGAGGACTCTCCTGGTCCACTCAAAGACTGTGATTGCTGACCTGCATTTTGTGCAACCACACTTCCACTCACATCAGCCCCAACAGCTTCTTTTTTAGCAGCATACCAGCTGCTCATCTCATCAAAGACAACATCCCTACTTACCCTCAACTCACGTGTAGTAGGGTTATAACACCTGTATCCCTTTTGCTCAAGGGAGTATCCAATGAACACACATTTTTCAGCTTTTGGATCCAGCTTAGTTCTCAGCTCATTTGGCACATGCACATATGCAATGCATCCAAAGACTTTCAAATGAGATAAATCTGGTTTTCTGCCAGTAAACCTCTCCTCTGGAGTTACATCATGTATGGCTGCAGTTGGAGTCCTGTTCATGATGTATACTGCTGTAGAAACAGCCTCATCCCAATAGCAATGCGGCATATTCTTCTCTTCCATCAATGCTCGCGCAATCTCTGCAATGTGCCTGGTTTTCCGCTCAGTAACTCCATTTTGCTGCGGAGTGTATCTGCATGTATACTGTCTCCGAATACCATTCTTCTTCAAATATTCAGAGAACTCATTGGAGAAGTACTCTCCCCCTCCATCTGACCTTAGGCACTTTACATATTTCCCTGTTTGCTTTTCAACCAAAACTCTGAAATTCTGAAAGTGAGTGAACACCTCACTCTTCTCCTTCATGAAATATACCCACACTTTCCTTGTGTGGTCATCAATGAAAGTCACATAATACCTGCAGCCTCCCATAGATATGGTCTTCGTAGGACCCCATACATCTGAATGCACAACATCTAGTGCATTTCTGCTCACATATCTGTTACGTGGAAACACATGCTTTGTTTGCTTCCCAAATTGGCATGCTTCACATATTTTCTGCATACCTTCCACTTTAAATTTTGGCAGCCCTGTCACAATTCCTTTTGTCTGCATAGACTTCAATCTCTGCACATTTACATGTCCAATTCTTTTATGCCATATGTCTGTGTCTGCAACAACTCCTAAACCGTTTGCAAACATCGCAGCACTCATTTCAGGCATGTCTACATTGAATGTAAACATTCTGCCCACTCTGTTGCCTTTTGCAACCAACCTGCACTTGTCTTTAAAATCTTCAACATAACACCCATCAGGGTTAAACCGAACCTGCAAACCCTACTCAATCATCTGGCCAACTGAAACCAGATTCTTTGTTATGTTTGGTACATGAAGTACATTTGCAAGGTACTTCACTTTGCCATCCTGCATAGATAATGGCACATCTCCAACGTGGGCAATTGGATGAGCAGTGTCATCCCCTATTTCCACAAAACCTGGTCTTTCCGGGTTTTTCATCTCCTTGAACCACTCCCCATGGCTCGTCATGTGGTTCGAAGCACCTGAATCCACATACCATACATTATCTTTTTGTGCTGCATCAACATTTTCAGACATGGCATTCACGACATGCTGCATAACAAACAACCTTTCATTATCCTCATTATTTCTGCTTGAGGATGCCTAGTTGTTTTGCTGCACTTTCCCATTTTGCATGTCAGCCTGCTTCTTATAACATTCTGCCTGCACATGTCCAGTCTTACCACAATAATAGCATTCACGTGCATCATTGTACTGCCTTTGCCAATTTCCACGTCCTCTTTGACTCCCCCTGCCTCTGAATTTGCCTCTTCCACCTGCGTGTTGTTGTTGTTGTTGATTCTGGGACTGTTGTTGTTGTTGCTGCTGCTGGCCATAATTCTGATTACCTGTTCGGCCACCTCCTTGACCGCGTCCACGGCCTCCTCTACCTCGTCCTCTTCCTGAACTCGTGTAAAAAGCCTGTTGCTCTGAACTGTTTTTACTTTGTGAAGACTGTTGGTCTTCACCCAAGTTCTTCTCTTCGATAATCAGCATAGACACCAAATCTGTAAAGTTGGGAATGTTTTCCCGAGTCTGGATAGACGTCTTGAACGCCTTGTATTGTGGCCCGAGACCACAGAGACAGACTTCCACCTTGTCATCATCATCTACTTACGCACCAATAGATGTAAGGGATTCCACAATACCCTTTATCTTCAATGCATAGTCATTCACAGACATGCTCTTTTTCTCCACCCACAGTATGAAGTTCATTCTTCAACTGTATCTTACGTGCCTTGGTATTTGTTTCATAAAGCTTTACCAAGGTGTCCCACGCCTCCTTGGGGGACTTGGCATCCTGAATGTGCCCAATCATGGTGTCTTGTATACTAATGGAAAGCCAATACATAACCTTCCTGGCTCCTTGGTTCCAGTCTTTAAACTCTTTCACATCTGCAGCAGTCGGATTTATATCCGGTATCTCCGGTGCCTCTTCATGCTCACCTTCTATGTAGTCCCAATAGCCTTTTCCCATCAGGAAATTCGTCAACCTGAACCTCCAAGCATGGAAGTTATTCTTATCCAGCTTCTTAGCCACAATCTGTGTTATGCCATCATTAGACATCTTGCCAAACACACAATTTTACCAGAAATTGCACTCTGGTTTTTTTCTGCACAAATGCTGTATTTTCTGCACAGCGGTACTGTAGTACTCTCAAATGTCACAACCAGTGACTTCAATGTGCATACATACACCCAATGGCAACTGTAGACCTCTTTGCAGCACCCACAGTGTCTGCACAGTCAATCTGTCTTCCTGCAGTTCTTAAAACAGAGTTCTGCAGAGAATCGATGACTTACCCGTAGTGCTTGAAATCGCCTGCTTTCTGAAAAACGGAGGTCCAGACATGCCCGAAACGCGTTTTCGGCCCAAAAATTTTACATTGTTGCCCTATAGCTTTACTCCCGCGAAGAAAGCTCCTCAATCAGAGACCGTTTGCCGGTGCCTCCCGTAGAGCTCCCGACAAGGGTGTAGTCACCAACACAATAGGGAAGAGTAGTTGCAGCTCTTACCCTCGTACCGCTTCCTGTGGTTCTCTTGCTTGCAGCTCATCGCTTAGCACGAACCAGGCTCTGATACCATGAAAAGATGCAGGGGGGAAGAGAGCTTGAGCTCTTGCAAGCACACACACACACTCACAAAACCCTAATAGAGAACACACAAGGTGAGAGGCTGAAAATCTTCTTCTTCTCTACTCAACACTCAACACTCTATATACAAGAATAAGAGTACACAATAATATGAAAGGTACTCAACCAATACATACACAGGTTCTCTATAGTGTGAACCCGACTAAATGAGCTGGCGCTATAACTATGCCAGTCTCTAGAATGGCTGTCACATAGCCTGTCATCCCACTGGCCACATATCTCCCATGATCTCACCAACCATGCCAGTGGTGTAAGTGTGGGGCCTATCCCCCAGGCGGGTCATCAGTGTCCACCGCCTCACTAGATGAGCTCGATATCTCAACACTGGGGTCAGCAGCACTTTCGTAACAATGTCCGCTTGGCCATGGTTATTGAAGCTTTGGGTTTGGGTCCCCGATACTACTGCGTCATGAGATCAAGGCATCTTGGGTTTTCTGAGCGGGTCTTCTTATTGGCGTGTTTTCTTCCTCATGAGAAGATATGCCTTTATCCCGTTTTTGGCTTGCCTCTCAGAGGTCCTTTTGTTAGATCACCTCATACCACTGAGATAGGTGCGGCAATAACCAGCAGAATCATTCCCATAGATGAGTTACCCTATACTTGTGCAGCTTGTGAGTGCTGCTTTTGTGACCATATGATGGACGGCCTTATGGAAGTGTAAAGAGTTCTTCTACCTTTACTGTATAAGTTTCGAGAATGAATAAAGTTTAAATCTTGTTCTATCTTGCTTTCTTTAAGACTTTTCTTGGTGGTTAATCT
Organism: Cibotium barometz; assembly: GCF_041138505.1. Lineage (NCBI taxonomy): Eukaryota > Viridiplantae > Streptophyta > Polypodiopsida > Cyatheales > Cibotiaceae > Cibotium > Cibotium barometz. Next base: position 47,431,900 of record NC_141072.1, read on the forward strand.
TGATTAAAATTTTTCTCTAAGCCTCATATTCGTGCATCTTGCGAAATTATCCCAGTTTGTGAGATGAGGACATCTCGTATTTTTTAAGTGGGGTAGAATGTAAGATTCCTTCCCCAACCCCTTTTTGATGTCTAGCATATTCCCCTGTAATCAATTCCTTTTCTGAAATATAAGAGATCTTGTTTGTGGCTGTTTTAACCTAGAGAGAGAAAATATTCTAGAGAGAGAATATTCAGATTTTGAATATTTTTGGATAGAAAAATATCTCACCTTATTAAAATGAATTCCCCTGAAACAGAAATGCAGAAAGAATTTTCCAATGTGCAATTGGAATTAATTGGAAATAGGTATAAAGAACCTTAGTCTAAGGGTCTAGATTTTCAGAATTTTTTGGATTATGGTCCAATTAAGGTTCCTATGGGCCAATAGCATCAATCCATGTGTAGGGAGGAGATAAATCCAATTTGTAAAAGAAGATACCCAAAAATGAGTAAATGCTCACATAAGATGAAGAGTTGAAAATGTACAAGGTTATTAGTAAAAAACTATGAGCAATAAAATTTTGACACATATGTAAGGAAGGGGAGTTCTTTAAAGAAGGTGCATATTTCACATAAGATGAAGAGTTGAAAATGTACAAGGTTATTAGTAAAAAAATATGAGCAATAAAATTTTGACACATATGTAAGGAAGGGGAGTTCTTTAAAGAAGGTGCATATTTCACATAAGATGAAGAGTTGAAAATGTACAAGGTTTATTAGTAAAAAACTATGAGCAATAAAATTTTGACACATATGTAAGGAAGGGGAGTTCTTTAAAGAAGGTGCATATTTCACATAAGATGAAGAGTTGAAAATGTACAAGGTTTATTAGTAAAAAAACTATGAGCAATAAAATTTTGACACATATGTAAGGAAGGGGAGTTCTTTAAAGGAGGTACATATTTCACATGCTTGAATGAGTTTTAAACTCAAAAATAATGTGATATTTTTATCTCTCATCTCTCTTGAACCAAACCAAATCAAAATGGAACCAAACCGAATCAAAAAGTAACCAAACTAGGTCCAAATCTAGTCCAAATTCAACCAAACTGACTTGGAAAATTCTAGAATCAGTTTGTTTGGTTAGGAGATCAATTTTTTCTATAAATAGAAGCCTCCCTTTGTTGAAAAAAATATAGTGTCTTATGCATTGTTACTCTACTCCACCTAAGCCAAGAACTGTGAATTCTTTAATAATTCACTAGTTTTTGACACTTCTCTCTTTCTTAAATTCCCATTGGTGGCTCCATCAACATACTAAACCAATTGATTGGTTGGGGGCCTCTACCGTGAACAAAGAATCAAGCAAATTATAAGATAAGTATAGTGAATTTTGATCTTTTCTATAATTTCTCAATGACTCTCTCTTCTCAACCCCTCTCAAGCTTGAGAAGCTTAATTGGTATGGTTTTTGAAATGCTATTGAAGTTAATTAATTAATGATAGTAAAGAATTACATAAATTTCCATTTAAGTTTAATTCTAATGGTTTTTTCTCTCTCTCACTTAAGAAATGGTCATACTCATGACCTATTCTCAATCCAAATGAAGCTTTTCATAAAGCTTTTCCTTAATCCAAGATTAATCTATGCTTAAGACCAAATTAATGGCTTTCCCTATGCTTTTAGTTTATGAATATTGATGATTCAATCCATTATTGGTTTAATGATCCAATTAGGGATCATTCTAATCATTCTAATCATTCCCTTAATGATAAGCTTTATCTTTTTAGATAATTGAGATTTATTAGTTATAGTAGCGGAGCTATGGCAAAATTTTATAAAAATATACACATAAAATAATTTCATTCAAAGCATGAAAAGAGGATTTCCTACCATATTCTAGTAACTATCATCCTAGATTAATTAAAAGAATTTTATTATGTATGGAGATGTGGATGTTTGCATGTAGAAGTAGATGTATGGATGTGAGTGTGAATGTGGAGGTGGATGCATGCATGGAGATGTGGATGTATGCATGTAGAAGTAGATGTATAGATGAGGATGTAAATGGAGATGTGGATGGATGCATGTAGGTGTAGATGTATAGATGTGGATGTGAATGGAGATGTGGATGTATGCATGTAGATGTAGATGTATAGATGTGGATGTGGATGTGGGGGTGGATGTATGCATGTAGATGTAGATGTATAGATGTAGATGTGAATGGAGATGTGGATGTATGCATGTAGATGTAGATGTATAGAGGTGGATGTGGATGTGGAGGTGGATGTATGCATGTAGATGTAGATGTGGATGTGGAGGTGGATGTATGCATGTAGATGTAGATGTATAGATGTGGATGTGAATGTGGAGGTGGATGTATGTGGAGGTAGATGTAGATGTATAGATGTGGATGTGAATGTGGATGTATGCATGTAGATGTAGATGTATGGAGGTGAATGTGAATGTGGATGTGGATGTATGCATAGAGATGTGGATGTATGCATGTAGATGTGAATGTACGCATATAGATGTGGATGTATGGATGTGAATGTGCATGTAGATGTGGATGTATGGATGTGGATGCATGAATGTGCATGTATGTTGGCTATATATAGAATGTCTCTATATATAGCCCTAGGATCTCCTCTATATACTCATCTATTGTGTGTATTCCACACACTTTGGGGATTCAATCTTGTGTCTCGTATGCTTCTCTCTCATCTCTCTCATGTTATCGCCTCCATCTCCAACATGGTATCAGAGCCCACGGTACAGCCATAGCCAGGGGCTTGGGGAGAGCACCATAACCGGACTGGCCACGAGGGGATCGGATCGAGTCAAGTGGTACGTGACATAGTCGGCCAAGCACTGACGTGTGCAACAGAGAGCTCACGGGACTCTCCAAAGCCTGTGAAAGCAAGAGCTTTCTCGCATCCTCATTGGTATCATAACTGGCAGGGCCAAACGGGGAACCCCCAGCAAGGGACGCAATGAGAGGCAGCCGGCAGGCCAACCCCCACGCGGATGCGCATACAGAGAGCCATGCGCATACAGAGAGCCCACACGAGACAGAAAGCAGGGCAAGTGGGGAGCAGTAGCAAGGGTTTAGAGCGGACGGATTCAAACCCAACTGAAATTAGCACTCATACGACTATTATTGCTGACAACAGCAGAGATTCCAAAGGAATTGGATCCCATACAGAGAGCCCACGAAAGCAAGAGCTTTCTCTCATCCTCATTGGTATCATAACTGGCAGGGCCAAACGGGGAACCCCCAGCAAGGGACGCAACGAGAGGTAGCCGGCAGGCCAACCCCCACGCGGATGCATATACAGAGAGCCATGCGCATACAGAGAGCCCACACGAGACAGAAAGCAGGGCAACTCCAGCGGGGAGCAGTAGCAAGGGTTTAGAGCGGACGGATTCAAACCCAACTAAAATTAGCACTCATACGACTATTATTGCTGATAGCAGAGCAGAGATTCCAAAGGAATTGGATCTGCAGCTGACAATCCAGTAGAGTTCGCAGAGCAGGTCACATGCCAGGCTTTGATGTGTCTGAAAGTGCGAAAACAAGGATCTCTAGGAGCTCCAATAAAGACAAAGAATCAGAGGATGCAGTAGCCCTAGCAAACACATCTGCGGATATGGAAAGAAAATGTTAAAACCCTAAGATCTCTCTAGATAATTGTTATGCATAAACATGCATAAATCAGGCATAAACTCAACCACCCAACCACCCCCGAGCCCAAGGGATGCACACATGAATAATAAATGAAATACATCATACCTCTACCTTGATGTCCCATACCATCAAGAGGTATAACACCAATCCAATAGCATGTAGCTAAAGTGTGAAATGGTAGATGAGTAGTTATGGACCTCTACACAAGAGACCATAGCATAAGCCTCAAGCTTCCTAGCCTCCAAGCCCCCTTGAGTGTGCCCCATGCCCCTATTATATAGGAGGGCCCTCAAGTGACTCTTGACTTTCCATTCCTCATGTGTGACCCTTGGTTGCCTGACCCTAACCTTAAACCTTAAGGTTAGTCCTAACCCATGCTCCACTAGAGCTTTTTCCCATGCTCCCATGCTCACAAGCCTAATGTGGGTTAGCCTCCTAGTATATGCACACATAATGTGTATATAACATAGCACACATAATGTACATATAACATACTTTCCCTCTCTCAAAACATTGCACTCTTGCAATGAAAAGAAGGAGAACTGCGCTGAACAATCTCAACCGACTCCCAAGTCGAATTCTCAATTTCCCTATCTTTCCACCTTATTTTAACCTCAGGGATTAGTCAACTACAAAGTTTCCTTTCCCTGAATTCAAGTACCTTATCAGGTTCATGTGGAACATAGGATAATTCATCGACTTCAACGAGTTCTTGAGGAGTAACTGTGTCATCCTCACCTCCCAGTTTCCCTTTCAATCTATCGATATGAAAGACTGGATGAACTCTAACAATTGGAGATAGTTTTAGTTCATACGCAACCGTGCCAATCCGATATATAACTCGAAATGGACCACAATATCTAGGAGATAAATTCAAGCATTTTCCCATTGACAAAGTCTGAAAATCTTTAGGAACATTAAAATAAACCAACGCTCCTGGTTCAAAAGACCGAGATGAGCGTCCCCTATCAGCATAAAACCGTGCCCTATCATGAGCACTCCTGATAGAATCCCGAGCTTCGGTCAGCATTTCTTGCATATCTCGCAAGAAATCCCTCGATGCATCAAGCTCGATGTCCTTAAGACTGACATCAATAGGTGCCCTGGGTTAATACCCATACATAAGTATGCACGGACTAAAAAATAATAGCCGTAAATTTAGAACTGTTATAGGCAAATTCCATCATTGGAAGATATTTTCCAATATGATGAATTTTTAGAGACATGTACGAAGCATATACTCTACAATCTGATTCATACACTCTGTTTGCCCACCATCAGACTACTGCAGATGATCAGAGCAATTCACATTCAAAGTAACTTCCTCATTGTAAAACATTCAGAATAAGGTAGGAAAGCATGGCATTATAACAGCAGAAACCAGGGATTCATCGGCGCCCCGACATACCGACATCTGCATATGGAATAATCGACGTCTCGAGTTACCCATATCAACATAGAGAGTCATCAACGTCTCGATGAGACACATATGTCCATCCGTAAACCTATCAGGTTGATTGTGTAAATCACCTAAAGTACGGAACTAGAGAAAGAAATGCCAACAAAGGAAGAATCCAAATTTCCTTATCCGAACACAACAAGATAAACTTGTTTGAACTCTAAAGAAAGAGATTTCAACAAGTGAAAATGCTGATGAGATTACCCTCATCAAAACATGTAGGCTATAGCTAAAAGAAATTTATCTAGAGAATGCCCACAATATAACTTCTAGTGAATTTAGAAAATAAGATTGTCTTTGAATGTTGAGGTCAACATGCTAAGTGATATAAGCAAAGCAACAATCTTGAGCCCAAATTATCCCATAAGATAATATATGTGAGGGATCACTAGCGTCCCATACCACCATGATACCACCCATATATACCTTAACAATTTGAAACTCCCTAGTATGCCGTCTAGGAAAATATGAATAAAATCCTGTGTAAAAGGAATAAGATGGCCTTATCCAGACTTTCACATACTAAACCTGTCTCTATATACTTGAGACTACATCAAGGAATAACTCCTTCTGAGTACATCATTAGAAAAGAAATTGTATTATTGGCGCCTTTCTAATGATAACTACCCAAAACACAATAAAGTTAGGGTAGAAAAATAACTCACCTAGATATATAAGCAACTAGGTATCTGAGTTGGAATATATATAAGAGTATAAGAAATATACTCCAAAATTACGTGCAAAAAACGAAGGCAAATGCTACCTTCAAAGCACATGTAATTATTCAAAAGATCAAAAGATCCTTATAAAACCATGGATAAAAGCATAGAAGCTTCTTAAATCCATAAAAACCATAGTTGATCATAAAAATCAATGCATACCATCTAATGGACATAAATCATGCCAAAAGAAACATTAAAATTGGTGGCCAACTCATCAATCCGGAGTATATGAACATTGTGTTGTCCAAATAAAATTCCAAAGTAAGAAAGTGAAACACATGTGTGTAGCACTCAATAAGAAAACCCTAGACATAAGTGATCTAGGCAGAACTTGATGAGTCCATATAAAACTTGAAAAATATCCAATAAAAATCCACCAAAATAGACCGATCAACTAACCCATGATAGAGGCTTAAGAAATTAAGCACAAACCACACTTAAAAAAGTGCAAAATAAATTATCATGGAAAAGTGTCAAAGGTGAAACACACTTTGAACGAAAATTATAGCCATCAAAAGAAATTAAGGAACATGTCCAAAAAGAATGGCTAAACAATGGTAAAAAATCATGAATACATCGTTTAGAATTAATCCAAACATAAATATCCATTAATATGAGATATAATCATATTAATAATATGCGAATAACCCGCATCTATCTAATGTCAGCACGAGGAAACGTACTTCAACATTAAATAACCCTCGAAAATATTAAATTCTCGAGAAAAAGAATTATCATGATTTTTTCTAATTTTCCCAAATTTTACAGGGCCTCAAAATATAATAATTTTGAATTCCACGAAACCTATCTTATGGCATTCCAAACCTATATTTTTCCAGAAAATTTTTAGCAATTTAATTTGCCAAAATACCATTGATATTTTAAAATACCAATTTTTAGGATTTCTAAAAATAATTTCAGAATATTCCTAATTTTCCCTGAGATTTCCATCGTTCACGAAATTTCCAATTCCGCCCGACAATTCTCAAATCCAATGAAATTTTTTAATTTTAATGGATTTTTCTAATTTTTTGGGTCAAAAAATATATTTTTAAAGGAATTTGAATGGTCACGGGCGCCCGAATGGACACACCACATGCCAAACATCAACCCCATATTTTTCCGAAATTTAAAATAACCTTTGTCTAATTTTCTACTAATTTTGAGGAATTTTTTGAAATTTTTAAAATACCCCGAACGCATTTAGAATACGAACCGTCAAAAAATTTCGGAATTCCAATGGTTTTCCCGGAATACGGAAAGCCAAAAGTTTTGGGACAATGAAAAGACAAAAAAAATTCGGAATGTGAAAGGTCAAAGGTTTCCGGAATACGGAAGGTCAAAAGTTTTTCTGGAATTCGGAAAGCCAAAAGGTTTCGGGAAAACGGAAAGCCAAAGGTTTTCCGGAAGATGAAAAGCCAAAATTTTTCAATAAGAAAATTCTAGGAATTTTTCAGAGATTTTTTTACCTCAAATTCCAATTTTTCTGAATTTTTCAGGCTTTTTCTTTTTTTTTGGAAATATTAGCAAAAGCTCTTTTTTTAATTAAAAAAACTCATTTTTTTTAAAAAAATGGGAAAAAAAAGCTTTTAATGCTTATATTAGCATTTTGATTTTGGGGGGGGGGGGCGTTTTTTTCCGCCGGCTGTCTGCTCTGCTGTGCGCAGCCCCCCCCCCTCCCGTCGCCTGCGCATGGAAAAGTGAGAGAGAATCTCTTCTCTCCTCTCCACCCTCTCCACCCTCTCCAATAACTTTCCTCTCCAAATCATTCTCCTCCCATCTCTTCTCTCTCTCTGCTAATCAGGATTAACTTAATCCATGATTAAGTTTTTAACTAAACTTTCTTTGAATCATAATTATGATTAATTATGATTTATGCTTAAAAATCATTTTAAAGAGATTTTCCCACGGAAAAAAGAAGGAAAAATCAGATTTGAGAGGCAGAGAGAGTCCCACGCACACGGGAGAGCATCTCATGCATCAACATGCTGTCCCCTACTGAATTTCAGTAGAAATTGACAAAAATTTGATAGCATTCCCACGGAAAAAACCCGCAAAAAATGTATAAAAATACATTTTAAATAAAAAAAATGCTCAAACATTTCCTAAAAAATTAGGAAAAAATTTCTAAAAATTTTAGAAATTCACGGAATCCATTCTACAAAAATATCCACCATAAAATTTATGGTATTTTTGTAAAAAATTCCATTAATGCTTGATTTTAACCATAAAAAATAGGAAAAAAATAGCATTAACTCACGGAATTTCCCCGCAACGTTGATTCGTCCATTGAATTGTAGTTACACACGTTCCAATCACCGAATTGATGATCCATGTGCAATTCATCAACACAAATCAACAAAAAAAATAACATTTTATTAGTAAATATTAAAATTTACTAAAAAAATCAACAACAATTAAATAGAGATTGCTCTGATACCACTGTTAAAACCCTAAGATCTCTCTAGATAATTGTTATGCATAAACATGCATAAATCAGGCATAAACTCAACCACCCAACCACCCCCGAGCCCAAGGGATGCACACATGAATAATAAATGAAATACATCATACCTCTACCTTGATGTCCCATACCATCAAGAGGTATAACACCAATCCAATAGCATGTAGCTAAAGTGTGAAATGGTAGATGAGTAGTTATGGACCTCTACACAAGAGACCATAGCATAAGCCTCAAGCTTCCTAGCCTCCAAGCCCCCTTGAGTGTGCCCCATGCCCCTATTATATAGGAGGGCCCTCAAGTGACTCTTGACTTTCCATTCCTCATGTGTGACCCTTGGTTGCCTGACCCTAACCTTAAACCTTAAGGTTAGTCCTAGCCCATGCTCCACTAGAGCTTGTTCCCATGCTCCCATGCTCACAAGCCTAATGTGGGTTAGCCTCCTAGTATATGCACACATAATGTGTATATAACATAGCACACATAATGTACATATAACAGAAAATGTGCTAGGAAAAGCGATTCGTCTCAAGGCTAACCTCACAAGAGCACACGCCAGACTTGAAATTGTCATAGGGTTTCTACTCTCATCACAGCTTTGAGAGCCCTTCTGCCATCGCTGGTGTGTAGGTGAAGGTTTCTGTGCAAACGGGTCCCTATTCAAATGGACTGAATTTTGCTTGTCTACAACTACTCGATCATGCCATCTCAGTGCGGACAAGGTCTTGAAAGCACAAATTTTACAAAGACAACAGGGATGATGCTTTCTTCATGAACGTGCTGTTATCCTCAACACCATGGATTTCCACCGTTATCTTCAGGTTTGTCATGCCTTCTGTTTCCATTGCTATTCTCTTGTTTACACCTGCTTTGTATTCTTGTAGCTTTAGCTTTTTGTCTTCTTTGCCATACAATTTTACCACATACTGGAGACATGGCGTATAGACAGCTGGAGTTGCTCCTGATTGTGTCTGGGTATTTTCTTTTGCAAAGGCTGTCTTTTTGCATGAGGGTTGCAGCGATTGTGTCACACACCTCTAGTGCTTCTACTTTTTAATCACCAATGGGTGTCCCCTTGCTGAACTGAATGTTTCTTCCTCTTAAAGTGTAGCGTATGTGACACACATGGGTGGCCAGATTGCAAACTAGGAGGTGGTTCTTTTGGTGTTGAATCGTAAGGCAAATTGCAAATGTGCATCATGGTTTATTGAACTGCTTTGTAGTGGAGTAAGCAATCAGTTGTGAGAAATGTCAAGAAACTATCCCATGCATATGCTGGTGTGTTCTTTCTTGGGCTCTAGATCTGAAGTTCAAATCATAGTTTTTCATATGTCAGCAGACATATAACATACGCATACGGCCTAAAACCTACGCGAACCCTCTCAAGAAGTTTTAGGTGAATTCCCTTGAAACATTTCAACTTTGAAGATAGTTTATAGGTTGATACGACGCTTCTATAGTGGCTTACTTCCATGGCAATTTTATTAAAACTAAGAGAAAATTCATATTTAGCATTAAAAGATCTGTCGCATCATGCATAGAGTCTAGCCATCATCATGATGGTATTTGATATTGATGAGATGCATATTCCTTAGAGTTGTTTGTCCATGATGATCAACATATTTGATTCTTACTTTCATGATGTAAGTAGAAAAAGATCTTTCGTACTTTATGCAAATCACATTGATCGTGACTTATGCCATGGTCTGGTATAACTCTTATAAGGATTTAATGCTACCATGATGTACTTCTACAATGATCTTGATCTTTTGGATTGCCTCATAAGCTAATATGTTGTGATCTTGTTTTAGTGCTAGCTACAGGAATCACATGATTGGACGTTCATAATGTATTTACCAAGGTATTATCACATGATGGTAATTATGCCTTTCTTTTCGATCGACTGATGATATGTATATGGATTTTGTTCATCCTGCCATGGTTTTATTTTGTGATGCTCATTATGATGATTTCTTTATATTCGTTGATGACGTTTCCATGGACTTTATCCATGATGCCATGGTTTTGGCTTGCTATCCCTTTGGTGTATGTCTGCTTGATATTGCTTACATATCTGATGTTGGATCTTACTTTTTGAATGGTTACTCCTTCTCTCAATGTCAATTCGTAGCCTTGTGCGTGTGAGCAAAAATCTCGCATACCAAACCAAAGGTGTGCATTAGTTTGTTTGAAATAGGTTGGTTCTAATTTGTGCCCCAAATGCTTGTCGTAATCTCAATGATGACCCTTTTATCTCATGACTTCAGAATCGTTACAGTTACTTGCTCATGGTCATCTCGGTGATGATCTGATCGTTTTAACTCATGACTTAGGAATCGTTATAGTTACTTGCTCGTGGTCCTCTCGGTGATGATGTGATCGTTTTATATCATGATTTCAGAATCGTTACAGTTACTTGCTCATGGTCATCTCGACAGTGATGTTGATTTCTCGTTTGCTTGTTCTCACAATGAAGTTGTGTATTTGTTCTTTCTATGGCTTCAAGGAAGTTTGTCTTGTAGTAAAGAGGACTTTATTGATGCTTAGCATGCTGCTACTGCTCAAGAGGCTTTGTAAGCATGCAACTATTTCTCGGGAGCCTTTGCAAGATATAGTTAAAGGTGCCATGTGTTTTACTTTTGCTTGTTACATTGACAACCAGTCTCACGGACTTGACAATTATTATTTTAATCATGCAAGCCTCGTTGATTTTGGTGAGTTTGTAATTTTGGTGCCTTGGTAATCATATCATTAACTATGTCACTTTGACTCATGGCATCTCAATGCCATGGTGTTGTTCCATGATGATGGTTACATGTTTCGTGAAGGATGGTTGACTACGTTTCCATGGATTGTATCCATGATGCCATGGTGTTGTTCCGTGATGATGGTTACATGTTTCGTCGTCGATGATGGTTGACTATGTTTCCGTGGATTGTATCCATGATGCCATGGTGTTGTTCCATGATGATGGTTACATGTTTCGTCGGTCGATGATGGTTGACTATGTTTCCATGGATTGTATCCATGATGCCATGGTGTTGTTCCATGATGATGGTTACATGTTTCATCGATGATGGTTGACTATGTTTCCATGGATCGTTGTTCCATGATGATGGTTATATGTTTCATTGATGTTGGTCATTCCACTATATGTTTTGTTGATGTTGGTCATTCCAAGCTACATGTTTCGTTGATGTTGGTTCACTTGGCTAATCTATATTGGTTGATTGTGTTTCCATGGATTTTATCCATGATGCCATCGTGTTGTTCCACGATGATGGTTACATGTTTCGTCGTCGATGATGGTTGACTATGTTTCCATGGATTGTATCCATGATGCCATGGTCATTGGATGCACCGTGCCTTGGCTTTGGCTCATCAGATTGATTAGGTTTATTTAAGTCTATCAATGTCTTTTGTGGTCGACAATGCAACCGTGCAGGTCTAAATGGCTATAATGGTGGCTACATGCTGCCTGTGGATGTTAAAGGTTTGATTTCTCGTTCCGTCATCTTATGAGGTTTACTATCCTGATTGTGAATGTCACATGTTTGATTTCTCGGCCTATCATCTTATGAGGTTTACTTTCAAGTACGTCATGTCAGAGGTTTCCTTTTTTGTCCTGTCAGAGGTGTCTACATCCTAGTTATTGTTTCATGTCATCATGTCTGGTCATTCCACCTATGGACGTCAGAGGTTTGATTTCTCGTCCTGTCATCTTATGAGGTTTACTTTCATATCATGTCATTCTGGAGGTTTGATCCAAGTTATAGTTGTCTCATTACCTTGACTCATAATATTGGAGGTTTGATCTTATGTCATAGATTTTTCCCATGGCAAAGATATGATTCTAGCTTTCCATGATATCCTTACTAACTAGAATGAGTGTCATTTTCTATTTTAGTGTTTATTGACAGGTCATTCTTCCAAGTCAACTTCTCCAAGTAACCAGATTCTCTTACCAAATCTAGTTCATTTGCCATTGATTGGATGATCTTCCACAAGTTGACATTGCCATGCATGTTCTTGCGGATTGACTATATTCCTAAGCAACCATATAGGATACCTTTATGTCTATTTCTTTGTGTACATCTTCTCGTGTACATCTCATATTTCTATAACAAAATTATAGTTTTCCATTTGTTATGGAGACTTCTTCCATATTACAGGGTTTATGGATCAGGATTGTATTTGGATATTGTTGAGCTTCAATATAGAGAAGAGACTACAAAAATATTATTTGGCATCGTCACGAAGATAGTAGACTTGCACCCAACCTACATGAATGGATCAAGACAACATGAAGATGGATGACGATGACTCCTTCAAAGCCTTCATGGCTATTGTACACATAAGAGTGATGAAGTATATATGGGAGTGATGTAGCTCCTTCATGGCTATTGTATATATGCGAGTGATGTAGCTCCTTCATGGATATTGTATATATGCGAGTGATGTAGCTCCTTCATGGATATTGTATATATGGGAGTGATGTAGCTCCTTCGCAGCCTTCATGGCTATTGTATATATGGGAGTGATGTAGCTCCTTTGAATAATACTTTGTAACTATAAAATAATTTAATATAGCGGTAGGTGTATATAGAGCTGTGGGTTTTTCCCTTGAGCCCCCAAGGGTTTTTTCATCCACAGTTAGAGACCCTTCTTTGAGCGAGGGTGTTGGCTATATATAGAATGTCTCTATATATAGCCCTAGGATCTCCTCCATATATACTCATCTATTGTGTGTATTCCACACACTTTGGGGATTCAATCTTGTGTCTCGTATGCTTCTCTCTCATCTCTCTCATGTTATCGCCTCCATCTCCAACAATGTAGATGTGGATGTGAAAATAGATGTATGGATGTAGATGTGGATGTATGGATGTGAATGTGGATGTGGATGTGGATATATGTATGGATGTGAATATATGATATGTGATGTGAAGGAATCTGAAGTGATGAGATGGAAAATGATGTGATGGGATGAGTATACATATAAATGGAATATGGAATAAGTAATGTGGATTGATGAGGGATAATGTGGAAAAATGAAAGTTAAAATAGAAACTGTATTGTAAACTGTTTGTAAATGCTGTTTGTAAATGACTGTTTTATGTCAAGAATGTTGGGGGAGCATTTTGACCATCTTGTGATTAAGGTCATGTGGAGACCTAACTGATAAAGTTGCAACTGCTGACGGAGAGTCAATGAAGGACGTCTCGCGTAGCAAGGTCGGTCGAGGTCTTGACCAGCCTCGGTGCGATTAAAATGGTGAGCTTCCGGTACGGTGGATGAGGGGCCAAGGAAGCGGCCTATGAGTGAAGCGCTAGGTCACCTGCGAAGGATCCTAGAGGGTGCTGACCATACGGTGCTCGGGCTCTGGGTCGCCTAGGATACCCACGCGTGCGTCGAGGAAGATATTGGAACAAGAGTAGGAGTTGTTTTCTGAAATCGGCATGGATCTGGTTGATTGACCTTGCTGGTCTTCAATGGATGAGTCCATGGCTCTTTATATGGATCTGTTGGTTAATCTTGCTGATCTTCAACGAGAGTCCATCTTGATAAGTGATTATATTACCGAGTATTATGGGCTAGGAACTAGGAAATGGCCCCTGATGAGTGGACAGGTGGTGAGCGTCCTAGTTGCCAATGATGCCATAGATACTCTGATGAAGGAATGATGGGAAAATTAAGAATCAACTGGATAAATTGGAAGATGGTGATCATTGATACTATGGTTTTATTAAAGGATTGTTTTAAACTAGTTGAATCTATGAAAAGGCAATTTCATATTGGGTGTGTGAGTGGTGTGACTAGTTTTATTTTTGCATGAACATCCGGTTAGGGGGCCTTGGAACTCTTTTCCTTGGTACCCGGGACAAAACCTAACCAAATTCTTAATTGGATCCCCATCACTACATTGGTTGGGCGGTTGGCTAACCCATGGGACTGGATGGGGTTAGGCTGGACTGATGGATCCGTAAATCGAGACTCAAACTTTTGTTTTTACGATAGATAAAATAAATCCCGGATAGTAACTATTCTATGGATAGGAATCAACGGCTGTGCCTCTTGAATGGGGAAAAAAGCGTTGATCCCAATGATCCAAGTGCAAGTTTCTTCCTTGATCTGACCAAGTATCTTATAGATGTAATTGAATCAGCTCGATCAGAAATGATCTTGACTGCGTTAGAGTAAAGAGTTATCCTGGTGGAATCACCCGTGCTTTTCGGATAAGGGAAGTTTTTCCGGGTTCGGTTTTGGAAAAACCGGTGGATTAGTCTTTTGTCCGGATATCCGTGGTGGGCAAGGCCCCGAATGTGGGACCCCTGTCCCACGCGAGAAGTGCTACTTCCGCTGCCAGTATCCTGAATCCGTTGCTCGGTGGGAACAGGGATCTTACACAAGTAGTAACAATAATGGCAACCCAAAGTTCCCAGCAAGACAGAACCCTCCATGTAAACCTCACAAATGGTAAAGAAAAAATTGACCAATTCATGGATTTCAATAACCATCTCCAAACATACTCGGGACACGATATTCCTTTCACCTCACACTCCACAACTTATGATCTAGTTGAAGGCCTTGCACCACCCCTTCCCTACTACAATCGACCTCCCTTTCAAGCCTCCTCACCCATCCCACATGAAGAGGGATATCAATAAAAAAAACTCATGAAATATGCCAAAGAAAGTGGGAAAAAAGAGAGTCAAAGAAGTAGTTATGATGAAAAGGAGCAATGAAGAAAGAAAAAACATAAGAAAGCAAAGGGAAGCAAAGGGAAGGAGACTTGTGAAGGAGAGTTTGCAAGGATGCCAACACTATTTCTGTAAAATGGTTCTCTAATCTCACAGTAGCCTTCTAGGGAAGGAGACTTGTGAAGGAGAGTCTACAAGGATGCCAACACTATTTATGTAAAATGGTTCTCTAATCACATTGGCCTTCTAGGTACATCTCAAGATGGGGGGCCATGGCGGGTAAAAACATAGTCTATGGTACGACCCATTGCCTTAACTACTAGTGATCAAAATACCACTAACTATGGTATGACCCATTTCCTTGACTACTAGTGATCAAAATACCATTAACTAAGGCACTCCATCAAGGAAAAAAAACAATAAACCTAGTCCATCACCTTAATTACTAGTGATCAAAATACCACTAATGAAGGCACTCCATTTTAAAAAGAACAAAAACAAAAAATCCATGCACAAGATGCATATGCATGTTTCCATCTGCACAAGCACCCTCACATCTATGCATGCACCTTCACCACTGTGCACATGCTTTCCCTTATAAATCAAATTTAATAAGAATAACACTTTTGTGATAAAAAAATTCCTTTATGCATCTTTCTATGCATAAAAATCAATTTTAATAAGAATAACACTTTTGTAATAAATTTTTTTTCTTTATGCATATTTCTATGCGTAAAAATCAAATTTAGTGAGAATAACAATTTTGTAATAAAAAATTCCTTTATGTATCTTTCTATGCATAAAAATCAAATTTAATAAGAATAACTCTTTTGTAAATAAAAAAATCCTTTATGCATCTTTCTATGTATAGAAATTAATTTTAATAAGAATAACACTTTTATAATAAAAAAATTCCATTATGCATCTTTCTATGCATATAAATCAAATTTAATAATTAATATTAGTGATATCCATGCATATTCATAGGTGAATATGTACATGGAGTAATTAGAATATTTCTTTTAGATGCAAAAATGGTGAGAATGACTCTTTTAGAATAACATAAAAACAACTTTCTTTTCCACCAAATTCTAGAAAATTTTACCTTAACCTCCTTTGTATAACTAACCACTTAAATTAACCCAATTTAGATTTATAGAGCTCTAATCTACATAATTTTTTAAATTCAAGAGAGTAAACAATAAGAAGAGTTTAATTAATCCCTTAGTTCTAGGATTGAGAAAGGTTGGAATGAAAAGAGGAGAAGGGGGTGGCCTTTTCATCAAATGCATAGCATTTGAATTTAACTCAAATTTGCAAAACATAAAATTTAAGAAAACCATAGATTTTTCATTAAACAAGTAAGAAATTTAGCTTACATGGAGCTTGTAAGCTCTCCTTTGGTTTGAGGGATTGAGGGTTCTACTCTTGTTTGAAGCAAGAGTGGCCACCAATTCAGTTTGGAGAGGATTAGGCCAAAAACAATTGAATTATTAAAAAATTCATTGTAGATGGCTCAGGGCAGGAGTAGAGTAACAGTGCATAGACATCATTTAGCTTTTACAAAGGGGGAGGCTTCTATTTATAGGAAAAAGTGAGCCTCTAACCAAGCAAACTGATTCTAGAATTTTCCAGATCAGTTTGTTCAATCTTTGACCATTTTTGGGTCAGTTCAGCTTACTTTTTGGATCTAGTTTTGAAACAGGAGAGAGGAGAGATGAAAATATCTCATTTTATTGATTAAAAATTGGGGGTAATGATAGAAAAAGGCACCTACTTCATGAGGGGAGATCCCCACTCTGAGGTATCAAAATTCAGTTTTTTTAATTCTTTTCTTTGGTCCTTAGTCCACTCTTCATCTTATGTGAGCATTTACTCATTTTTGGGGAGGTTTTTCTTTTATTCTTCAATTTATCTCCTCCCTACATTTGGATTAATCTTATTGGTCCATAAGAACCTTAATCCAAAATTTTTAAAAAATCTTGACCTTTAGGCTAAGATCTTTTGTGCACATTATAATTTATTTCTAATGCACCTTAGGAATTTGTTTTTAAACTTCTGTTTGGGGGGAATTTATTTTAATAAGAAGGGATATTTTTTCATCTAAATATATCTAAAAATTGACTTATCTCTCTCTAGAATATTTTCTCTCTCTAGGCCAAACAGGTAGAAATAAAATCTTTTATTATTCTGAAAAGGGGATTGATTACAGAGGAACAAACTGGACATCTTGCGGGGCTGGGGAGGAATCTTACATCCTCTCCTACTTGAAAAACGCGAGATGTCCTCATCTGGCAAACTGGGGATAATCCTGCATAATAGTTCGGCTTCTTTCTCCCAGGTGGCGTCTTTAAAAGGATAGAACTTCCATTTGACTAATAATTCTCTCAGAGTTCTATTCCTGAGAACCTTCTCTCAAACATCAAGGATTTCTTCAGGTTGGAGTTCCATCTGTCCTTGGGTTTTGAGAAGTTAAGAGTTCATCACATTAAGCACATGATTTGGACTCGGTACATACTTCTTAAGTAGGCTAGCATGAAATACATTATGTACTTTGAGATGAGGAGGCAGAAGAAGTTCATAGGCTAAGTCACCTACTTTCTTTGTAATCAGATATGGCCCACAGTATCTGGGGGATAACTTCTTGTATTTCCCAAGAGATAGAGAACTTCTTTTGGGGCATACTCGAATGAAGACCATATCTACTTCTTTGAATTTTCTGTCTGACCTCTTCTTATGTGCATATTGCTTATGTTTATCCTGGGCGGCATTTATATCCTTGCGGATTTACTGCATCTGCTGCTCCATGTCGTCTGGACATCTCGGCCCTAATCAATGGGTCAGACCAAGTTAATGGTGTTAGGTAGTCTTGTCCATAAAGAGCTTTGAAAGGGCTCATCTCGATACTTCGGTGATAAGAAGCATTGTAGGCGAATTTGACTAGGTGTAGATAGCTTAGCCACTTCTTGGGTTTCCTGCCACCATAGCATGACCAAAGTATATCTTCGATTACTTGGTTCACCCTTTCTGTTTGACCACATCGGTAAGCTGTGCTGAGATCCAAGAAAGTTCCTACTGGTTCGAAGAATGCAGTCTAGAATCTTGACGTGAATTTGGGATCTCGATCACTTATTATTCTCCTAGTAGGTAGGCCATTTAATATGAAGATTTCCTTGAGGAACACTCTGGCCACATCCACTGCAGTGTAGGTTTCTTTTACTAGAATCAGATGGGCAACTTTGGTTAGTCTGTCAACTACCACGAAGATGGAGTTGTAACGTGATTGCACTGAAGATAGTCTAGTAATAAAATCCATAGTGATACATTCCCACATCGTTTGGGGGATGTCTAATGGATGTAACTTCCTAGGCATTTTTACTCTCCCGGCTTTGACTTTCTGACATATCAGGCATTGACGTACATGATTAAGTACATCCTTTTTTAGTCCAGGCCAAAAGAAGCTTTTCTTTACAAACATGTAGGTCTTGATGAAACCTGGATGTCCTGCTATAAGGCTATCATGGGCTTCATTCAGAATTTGATCCTTAGTTCCCTCATCATTGGGAATGCATAGCCTGCTATTATAATACATAATTCCTTCATCCAGGCTGTACCCTTGAACTTGGTTCAACTCCTGAGGAGTTTTTCTTTCCTACATAAGTAGGGTAGCAACAGGGCGCCAAAGAATCTATCCTGCATGATCTTCTCTATTGCTTCATTAATCAATGGATTTGACACCATTGTGATTGTAAGCAAGGAGGCTTTTCTGCTGAGGGCATCGGCTACCACATTTTCTTTGCCTGGGCGGTACTTGATTTCAAAATCAAATTCCTGCAGGGTCTGCATCCACCTTCTTTGGTGCATGTTGAGATCCTTCTGAGTGAAGATCCACTTTAAGCTCTGATGATCTGTCATCAAAGTGAATCTTTAACCTAGTAGGTAATGTCTCCACAACTTCAGGGCATAGACTACTGAAAGTAGCTCCACGTCGTGGACAGCATAATTTCTCTCATGCGTTCTGAGTTTTCGGGGTTCATAGGCCACTACATGAGCGCACCTCCCAGGGTAAAACCATTGGCATGAGTTACTACCTCAAAGGGTAAAGAGAAATTTGGCAACTTCAGAACATGATTGGTTATACCAAGGCGGTCTTCAGCTTATCAAAAGCGCTCTAACACTTGGGAGACCATTGAAACGGGGTATTCTTCTTGAGAAGATTAGTCAGGGGGAAGCTATGAGAGCATACTTAGGTATAAAAATTCTATACCAACGAGTTAATCCCAAGAATCCCCTGACTTCTTTCACTGTCTTTGGTTCAGGCCAATCAATGACTGCTTGGACTTTTGCAAAATCTGGAGCAATTCCGTCTTTGGATACCAGAAAACCCAAGTATTCAACATGGTCGACAAAGAAAGTGCATTTGCTCTTTTTTGCAAAGAGTTGGTGCTTCCTTAGAATCTCAAGAACTTTAGCGGATGTGAGCTTCATGGTCAGCTGCATTCTTTGAGTAAATCAAAATATCATCAAAGAAAACAAGAACAAAATCAGCCAAGTATTCTCTGAGAATGTCTTGCATTAGGCGATTGAATGTAGCTGGGGCATTTGTTAATCCAATCGGCATGAATCATGATAGTAAATTCATTGTGCCCATAGCGAGTATTGATAGCTTTCTTTGGGATATCTTGATCATTAATCCTGATCTGGTAATACCGTGATTTGAGATCTATCTTTGTGAAGATCTGGGCTCCATTTAGCATGTCCAAAAGCTTATCAATTCTGGGGATAGGATACTTAACTGTCAGCTGATTGAGACCTCTGTAATCCACACAGAGTCTTAACGTTCCATCCTTCTTTTTCCGAAAGACAACTGGCACTCCCCACAGTGAAACATTGGGTCTTACAAACCCTTATTCTAATAGCTGCCTAAGCTGTTCCTTGAGTTCAATGGCTTTTGGGACTGGCATTTGTACGTGCACTAGGCTACTGGCTGAGCTCCGAGGGTCAATTCTATCTCATGATCTACTTCCCGAATCAGAGGCATCTCAGTTAGCTCTGCTAGGAATAAATCGTCATACTCACTTAACCATTCTGGTTCTTTAGCCTTTAACTTTTTGTCTACCGAATTCATTTTGACAACATAAATGAGCTGCTTCTTTCTAAGTCCTTTCAGTAACCTAGAAGTTTTTACTAATTGCAGATCTCTAGGGATCCAAAAATTCCAGTTCCTTGAACTTTGTTCCCGTGAAGGTCACTGAATGAAATGGTTCCATTGTGACAGTGAATGTCAGCTTGATTTTTGTGGAGCCAATCTATGCATACCAAGGATTCTATCAAAAACTCCTAAAGGTAAAACTATGAACTGGCAGTCAGTTACATTCCCATCTAGATTAAAATGAATACGATCTATCTCATTGTGAGTGAAAAGAATCTTCCCATTGGCCAAATCAACTTGCATAGGTTTCCCTGATTTTTGTTCTAACACTAGCTTACGTAAGCATCCTGGGGAAATAAATGAATGAGTACTGCTTGAATCAATCAAAAGCTTAAATGGCTTACCCTTATACTCAGCTAGAAGATGGATGGCAGAGAATTGTTGATTTGGACCTTAGTTTTCAATCGCGGCATAAATATGACCTCTTTCCTTTTCCACTACTTCTGCTATCGTAACTGCTCTGGCTGCTCTGCAGATTGGGGTGAAACTCTCTCTTTGGTTACCCCAGTTCTAGAAGGGAGTTATGAGATTACTTTGAACAAAGGCACATGGTTGAGTTGGAGTCCTCTTGGGATTTGTACATAATGAACAACTCCTAGCCTTATCAAGATCATGGTTAGCGAGATATTCTGTCTGAGTCTGTCGTTGATTCGTATTGACGGGAATACTTTGCCCTCCAAAGAACCACATATGCTGACGTCGCTCTACTAGATCGGGAAAGTATAGATCCTCAAAGTCACGAGCGAGTCTCACTCTGCTTACTCGGGTTATTGTAACAAGTTGATGAGATTTTAAAAGGTAAAGGGGATCATATCCTGACTCTGGGAGAGTCAAGGAGGAATGCTAGACAGATTTGGGGTATCCATCTAAAAATCCAATTCAATTTATGAAGTTCATTTCAAACATAATCTTAACAAGCGAAAACATTATTTCCCAGATTTACTTTAAAATTTTAGGTAATTTCTACAGTTGTTTTGTAAGTTTACAACAGCACTCTGATACCAGCTGTGAGACCCCTCTACCCCCTCCGTGCACCGAATTCCCGGTTGCTAGCAGCAACCAACGGAAGTAGCTTCCTCTTGCACGGGGCAGGGTTTCCCACTCAGGGCCTCGCCCTCGAATGTCCAAACACGAGACTAATCTGGTGGTCATTCCGAAAACCAAAACCGAAAAAATTTCCCTTGCCCGAAAAACGGGGACGATTCCATCTTTTTGATTTTCTTAACGAGTTTTCTAACGAGGTCAAGAGACTAAACTATCCTTCACCTGATTAAACCAGATAGAAGGAAAACTATCACTAAATCATTTGAGGAAATCAACGCTTTTTTCATAACCAAAATCAAGCACAGCCGTTGATCTTCTCATTTGAGAAATTCTTATCGTTTTTATTTAACTACTTAATTTCTAAACGTACTCCTATTATTTCAATTTAATTATTAAAACTCCACTCATTCTAGCCTATCCGGCCCATGGGTTTAGCCACCACCCAACCACTGGAATCAGTAGAAGCAGACAATTACTCACTCCCCCATAATTTAATGCCTTTCTTAACTTTTACTTTTGAATATAGATACGCACACACTCCTCTTTAAAACTTTAACATATAAAATAATCCATTGACAAACAGTTATTGGTTACAGATGTCATAACTCAAAAATTCCATCAAGTCTCTAATAAAACAGTATCACTCTGGACTCTTCGTTGAGACCAACTGGTCTCAGCAAACAAGATCCAGTAGTAGATTACAATAATCATTTCGTCCATCATACATATCTTCCATGACATACGCATGGGTGTCCTAGGTACCATGAGCCCATGCATCGCCTGGTCAGAACCCTCCACCCAGGATCCTTCTTAGGTGTCTTGCCACTTCACGCAGGGACCGCTTCGTCGGCCCTCGTCCATCGTACCACCGGGGAAGCGCACCATTTTTCAACCATACCAAGGCTGGTGAAGACTTGGGCAGGCTTTGTCGCATGAGCTGTCCTTTGAACACTCCCCGCTAGCTGTTGCAACCAAACTTCCCTTAGAAAAACCTATACCAAATGCTCCCTCCAGCATAATGGCGTAAGACAATCCTTTAAGAATATAGGGTTTCTATGCAAGTTTTTAGTTTGATTTTCTTTTGAATACAAGGAGTATTTCTTGAATCGGTATCCCCAAAACTTCTTGATCGGCATTCTAAATTTCATACCAGAATTCATCGAATTCTATAACCTTGATCCACATATCAATTCGAAGGGTCTCAAACTTAGTTTCAAATTTGGTATGAGTTTTGAGTGTATTTTTCTAAACTGGTCACACCTTCTTTCCTCGAAAAACTAGCGAAGAGTTTGGTCTTGGTCATAATCTGATTCAAGGTTTGAGTCGGATAATATTTTTCTTGAACTATCTTTGTCGAAAAGGTTTGATAATTCAGTTACTATTTTACTGAATTTCTTTCTTTGAATATTCACTTAACTGTTTTCTAAATTAGTTACGAATTCCAATGAAGAATAAATTACTCATTTATCTAAATATTTCGATCTCGATAGATTTTTAGAATTTTCTTTTTACAATCTGTGTGAATATAAAACAATAGAAATTTCTCTCTTAGAGTATTTAATTATTCATTTACTCATAGAATTTAAGAGAATTCTAATTTTGATATAAAAGTTCTTTATCTAATTATGCATAAAAATCAACTTCAATGGGAATAACACTTTTATAAATATAAAAAACCTTTTTATGCATCTATTTATGCATAAAATCAAATTTAATAGAAATAACACTTTTAAAATAAAAAAAATATTCTTTATGCATCTATTTATGCATAAAAAATAATTTTTATAAGAATAACACTTTTGTAATGAAAATAAGTCCTTTATGCATCTTTCTATGCATAAAAATTAAATTTAATAAGAATAACACTTTTGTAATAAAACAATTCCTTTATGCATCTTTCTATGCATAAAAATCAATTTAAATAAGAATAACACTTTTTTAATTTAAAAAATTCCTTTTTGCATCTTTCTATGCATAAAATTAAATTTAATAAGAATAACACTTTGTAATAAAGAAATTCCTTTATGCATCTTTCTATGCATAAAAATCAATTTTATTAAGAATAACACTTTGGTAATACAAAAAATTCCTTTATGCATCTTTTTATGCATAAAAATCAATTTTAATAAGAGTAATACTTTTGTTAAAAAAAATCCTTTATGCATCTTTCTATTCATAAAAATCAAATTTAATAAGAATAACAATTTTGTAATAAAAAAATTCCTTTATACGTCTTTCTATGCATAAAAATCAATTTTAATAAGAATAACACTTTTGTAAATAAAAGAAATTCCTTTATGCATCTTTCTATGCATAGAACTTAGTTTTAACAAGAATAACACTTTTATAATAATAAAAAATCCATTATGCATCTTTCTATCCATAGAAATCAAATTTAATAATTAATATCAGTGATATTCATGCATATTCATAGGTGAATATGTGCATGGAGTAATCAAAATATTTCTTTTAGATGCAAAAATGATGGGAATTACTCTTTTGGAATATAAAAAAACAACTTTTTTTCCACAAAATTCTGGAAAATTTTACCGTAACCTCCTTTGCATGACTGACCATTTTTTATTTTTACCATTCTTTATTTAATTTAAATTAAGCCAATTTAGATTTATAGAACTCTAATCTACACAATTTTCTAAATTCAAGAGAGTAAACAATAAGAAGAGTTTAATTAATCCCTTAGTTAATCTTTCTAGGATTGAGAAAGGTTGGAACGTAAAGAGGAGAAGGGGGTGACATTTTCATCAAAGGCATAGCATTTGAATTTAGTTCAAACATTTGCAAAACATAAAATTTAAGAAAACCATAGATTTTTCATTAAACAAGTAAGAAAATTAGCTTACATGGAGCTTGTAAGCTATCCTTTGGTTCCAAGGATTGAGGATTCTACTCTTGTTTAAAGAAAGAGTGGCCACCAATTCACTTTAGAGAGGATTAGGCCAAAAACAATTTAATTATTAAAAAATTCATTGTAGATGGCTCAGGGCAGGAGTAGAGTAACAATGCATAAACACCATTAAGCTTTTACAAAGGGGAAGCTTCTATTTATAGGAAAAAGTGAGCTTCTTACCAAGGAAACTGATTCTAGAATTTTCTAGATCAGTTTGGTCAATTTTTGACCATTTTTGGGTCAGTTCAGCTTACTTTTTGGATCTAGTTTTGAAACAGGAGAGAGGAGAGATGAAAATATCTCATTTTATTGATTGAAAATTGGGGGTCATGATGAGAAAAATGCGCCTACTTCATGAGGAGAGATCCCCACTCTGAGGTATCAAAATTCAGTTTTTTAATTCTTTTCTTTGGTCCTTAGTCCACTCTTCATCTTATGTGAGAATTTACTCATTTTTTTGGAGGGGGGATTTCTTTTATTCCTCAATTTATCTCCTCCCTACATTTGCATTAATCTTATTGATCCATAGGAACCTCAATCCAAAATTTTCAAAAACTCTTGATCTTTAGGCTAAGGTCTTTTGTGCAGATTATAATTTATTTCTAATGCACCTGAGGAATTTCTTTTTAAACTTCTGTTTCAAAAGAATTTATTTTAATAAGAAGGGATATTTTTCCATCCAAAGATATCTAAAAACTGAATTATCTCTCTCTAGAATATTATCTCTCTCTAGGCTAAAACAGGTAAGTAGAAATAAGATCTTTTATTATTCTGAAAAGGGGATTGATTACAGGGGAAAAAATTGGACATCTTGAGTGGCTGAGGAGGAATCTTACATCCTCTCCCACTTGAAAAACACGAGATGTCCTCATTTGGCAAACTGGGGATAATCCCGCGACAGTTCGGCTTCTTTCTCCTATAGGTGGCATCTTTAAAAGGATAGAACTTCCATTTGACTAATAATTATCTCAAAATTCTGTTCCTGAGAACCTTCTCTTGAACATCAAGGATTTCTTCAGGTTGGAGTTCCATCTGCCCTTGGGCTGAAGAAGTTAAGAGTTCATCATTAAGCACATGATTCTGGCTCGGTACATACTTCTTAAGTAGGCTGGCATGAAATACATTATGTACTTTGAGATGAGGAGGCAAAAGAAGTTCATAGGCTAAGTCACCTACTTTCTTTGTAATCAGATATGGCCCACAGTATGGGGGATAACTTCTTGTATTTCCCAAGAGACAGAGAACTTCTTTCGTACTTGAATAAAGATTATATCTGCTTCTTCTTATCTACATACTGCTTCTGTCTATCCTGGGCAACATTTATATCCTTGCGGATTGACTGCATCTGCTGCTCCATGTTGTCAAGCATCTGTTTGGACATCTCGGCCCTAATCAATGGGTTGGACCAAGTTAATGGTGTTAGGTAGTCTTGTCCATACAGAGCTTTAAAAGAGCTCATCCCGATACTTCGGTGATAAGAAGCATTGTAGGCAAATTTGACTAGGTGTAGATAGCTTAGCCACTTCTTGGGTTCTCTGCCAGCATGATCGAAGTATATCTTCGATTACTTGGTTCACTCTTTCTGTTTGACCATTGGTCTCGGGGTGGTAAGCTGTGCTAAGATCCAAGAAAGTTCTTACTGCTTCGAAGAATGCATTCCAAAATCTTGACGTGAATTTGGGATCTCGATCACTTATTATTCTCCTTGGGTAGGCCATGTAATCTGAAGATTTCCTTGAGGAACACTCTGGCCACATCCACTGCAGTGTAGGTTTCTTTTATTGGAATTATATGGGCAACTTTGGTTAGTCTATCAACTACCACGAAGATGGAGTTATAACCTGATTACATTGAAGGTAGTCGAGTAATAAAATCCATACTGATACATTCCCACATCATTTGGGGGATGTCTAATGGATGTAACTTCCTAGGCATTTTTACTCTCTCAGCTTTGACTTTCTGACATATCAGGCATTGACGTACATGATTAAGTACATCCTTTTTTAGTCCAGGCCAAAAGAAGCTTTTCTTTACAGACATGTAGGTCTTGATGAAACCTGGATGTCCTGCTATAAGGCTATCATGGG
This sequence comes from Cibotium barometz, assembly GCF_041138505.1. Taxonomy (NCBI): domain Eukaryota; kingdom Viridiplantae; phylum Streptophyta; class Polypodiopsida; order Cyatheales; family Cibotiaceae; genus Cibotium; species Cibotium barometz. Next base: position 47,458,164 of record NC_141072.1, read on the forward strand.
CTTCATTCAAAATTTGATCCTTAGTTCCCTCATCATTGGGGAATGCATAGCCTGCTATTATAATACATAATTCCTTCATCCAGGCTATATCCTTGAACTCGGTTTCAACTCTTGAGGAGTTTTGCTTTCCTGCATAAGTAGGGTAGCAATAGGGCCAAAGAATCTATCCTGCATGATCTTCTCTCTTCCTTCATTAATTAATGGATTTGACACCACTGTGATTGCAAGCAAGGAGGCTTTTCTGCTGAGGGCATCTGTTACCACATTTTCTTTGCCTGGGTGGTACTTGATTTCAAAATCAATTTCCTATAGGGTCTGCATCCACCTTCTTTGGCACATGTTGAGATCCTTTTGAGTGAAGATCCACTTTAAGCTCTGATGATCTGTCTGAAAGTGAATCTTTCACCCAGTAGTAGGTAATGTCTCCACAACTTGAGGGCATAGACTATTGAAAGCAGGTTCGTGGACAACATAATTTCTCGCATGCATTCCGAGCTTTTGGGGTTCATAGGCCACTACATGAGCACACCTCCCAGGGCAAAACCATTGGCATTAGTTACTACCTCAAAGGGTAGAGAGAAATTTGGCAACTTCAGAACAGGATTGGTTACCAAGGTGGCCTTAGCTTATCAAAAGCACTCTAACACCTAGCAGACCATTGAAACAGAGTATTCTTCTTGAGAAGATTAGGCATGGGGGAAGTTTTGAGAGCATACTTAGGTATAAAAATTCTATACCAACCAGTTAATCCTAAGAATCCCTTGACTTCTTTCACTATCTTTGGCTGAGGCCAATCTATGTGACTGCTTGGACTTTTGTGGAATCTAGAGAAATTCCATCTTTGGATACCAGAAAGCCCAAGTATTCAACATGGTTGATAGAGAAAGTACATTTTCTCTTTTTTGAAAAGAGTTGGTGCTTCCTTAGAATCTCAAGAACTTTACGGACGTGAGCTTTATGGTCAGCGGCATTCTTTGAGTAAATTAGAATATCATCAAAGAAAACAAGAACAAAATCATCCAAGTATTCTCTGAGAATGTCCTGCATTAGGCAATTGAATGTATTTGGGGCATTTGTCAATCCAAAGGGCATGATAGTAAATTCATAGTGCCCATAGCGAGTATTGATGGCTTTCTTTGGGATATCTTGATCATTAACCTTGATCTGGTAATACCTTGATTTGAGATCTATCTTTATGAAGATATGGGCTCCATTTAGCCTGTCCAGAAGCTCATCAATTCTGTGGGTGGATAGGATACTTATTCTTAACTGTCCAGCTGATTGAGACCTCTGTAATCCACATAGAGTCTTAACGTTCCATCCTTCTTTTTCTGAAAGAGAACTGGTGCTCCCCACGGTGAAACATTGGGTCTTACAAACCCTTGTTCTAACAGCTGCCTAAGTTGTTCCTTGAGTTCAATGGCTTCTAGGACTGGCATTTTGTATGTGCGCTGGGCTACTGGTGGTGGCTGAGCTCCGAGGGTCAATTCTATCTCATGATCTACTTCCTGAACTGGGAGGCATCTAAGTTAGCTCTGCTGGGAATAAATCATCATACTCATTTAACCATTCTGGTTCTTTAGCCTTTAACTTTGTGTCTACTGGATTCATTTTGACAACATAAATGAGCTGCTTCTTTCTTAGTCCTTTCAGTAACCTAGAAGCTTTTACTAATTGTAGATCTGGGGATCTGAAAATTCCAGTTCCTTGAACTTTGTTCCCGTGAAGGTCACTGAATGAAATGGTTCCGTTTTGTGACAATAAATGTCAGCTTGATTTTTTGTGGAGCCAATCCATACACCAAGGATTCAGTTGAAAACTCCCATCTAGATTAAACTGAATACGATCGGTCTCATGGTAAGTGAAAAGAATCTTCCCACTGTCAACTTGCATAGGTTTCCCTGATTTCTGTTCTAAGACTAGCTTATGCAAGCATCCTGGGAAAATAAATGAATGAGTACTACCTGAATCAATCAAAAGCTTAAATGGCTTACCCTTAGTAGCTGGAGCATGGATGATAGAGAATTGATGATTTGGACCTTGGTTTTCAATCGCGGCATAAATCTGACCTCTTTCCTCTTTCACTACTTTTGCTATCATAACTGCTCTGGCTGCTCAGATTGGGGCGAAACTCTTTCTCTTTGGTTACCCCAGTTCTAGGAGGGAGTTCTGAGATTACTTTGAATAGAGGCAGATGGTTGAGCTGCTCGAGTTCTCTTGGGATTGCCCTTATTTTGGCGAGACGGATTGACTAATACACAAAGGGTCTAGTCTCTACACTCTTGGTCCTTGACTTCCATGTCCTCTTGACATGGCAAGAGTCGAGCAGTCTTTAAGAAGCTGGTGACCAAAACCCTGACACCCAAAACACTTGTTCTCACTTCTAAGCTCATCTCTCTGAATCCTTGAAATAGGTGGGGCTCCTGAGAAAGTGTTCTGAGGAGGGAAGGGTCTTCCTTCACTTCTGAATTTCCTAGCATCTTGATTGTGATTAGGGTCTTGCTGCCTCTTTGGGGGTGGAAAGTTTGAAGCACTTCCCGGGGTTTGGAACCTTTTAAAGTTTGAGGGTGCAGGCTTCGGCGGGACCTTAACATCAAATGCTTTGGCAAAGTCCTTTGCCATTCTGACAGCTTTTGCCATTGAGATTCGTTTGGCATTTTTCACTAAAGTGTCCAATGGCTCGTTCATCCCCCTTGAATTAATCTCGCCATAGCTGCTCTTCATCCAAAAGTGAAAAATATTTGAGGAGAAGGGCTAATGCCTGATGGTATTCCTCAATCGTCCGGCTATCCTGCTTTAGTTCCAAGAACTTATTCATTTTGGATTCCAAGAAGCCCACAGGACAGAACCTCTTCCTGAGGTAAGCTTTAAGATCTGACCAAGTCTGGGTATTTCGGTCAAGACGGTTTGTCTCGCAATGGTTCCTCCATGCGACCCTGGCCGTTTCCACAATTTTCAATTTGGCAAGAGCCATCTTGCTCTTCTCGTTATAACCGGTTACATTAAAATACTTTTCCGATTCATTTTTCCACTGCTTCTCCTAACTGTTCCCCTTCACCCTTGAAGGGGCCAGGTTGGGATCGGTGCAGGGCTTTACGAATGTTTGGATCTAACTCTTCATCATCGGAAAGAGGATCGAGCTGCCTACCATGGCCTAGGCGCCTCATGATTTTGACAAAAAATATTTTTGTCAACTTAACTATCATCAGATTATTTAAGACTATTTAATTTTTGAGATTTATTTCTTAAACAAATAAATATTCCATCATAATTCTTAAAAACAAGATTCACTCTGATAATTTTATTAACCAATATTCACAACCACGAAAAATCTTTTGTAAAACATCATTTATTATCAAAAGTTTTTGATATATACATAGAGCGTCTCGGCCCCAAAAGTCACTGCCTCAACTGTGTATGCATAAAAAGGCGATACTGCGATGGAGACATGCTGTGATATACATGATTCATCACTGGTAATGGTGCTGTAATTCCTCTCCTAGGAATAAAGCGGCTAAGAAGTTTAAAAATACGGCAAGAAATTCTAAAATTTCGAGGTGAATGATTATAGAGTTGTACATAATGAACAACTCCTAGCCTTATCAAGATCATGGTTAGCGAGATATTCTGTCTGAGTCTCTATCCTTGATTGGTATTGATGCAAATAATTTGCCCTCCAGAGAACCACATATGCTGACGTCGCTCTACTAGTTTAGGAAAGTATAGATCCTCAAAGTGACGAGCTGGACTCTCCCCCCAGAGTCAGGATATGATCACCTTTGTCTTCAAAAATCTCATCAACTCCGCTACAACAAGAGTAAGCAGAGTGAGACTCGGAATGCTAGACAGATTTGAGGTATCCATCTAAAAATCCAGTTCAATTTATGAGTTTTTCGATAGGGGAAGGTTGAGGTCTATAGGGGCCCTTTAAGATACCATGTGATTAAAAGGTTATTAAGGAAAAGGGCCAATCATGTGATGCCATGTATACAAAAATGTTGGGTGATTAAAAGTGGTCAAAAGATTCTCTAGAAGATGCCTTTTTGTACTTTTCATTCCCTAAAAGTGGGGGGGGAAGTTTTTGAAATTTTGGACATCCATAACTTCTACATATGAGCTCAAAATTTGTCAGAGATTAGAGATCGAGAATCTACTCACTGAGCTCTTTCCATAGATATGTCACATGATATGGTTTTGCCCACTCAATTTTAAATTCAATTTTGGCGAAAAACTTTGAAATTCAAACTTCTAGAGAATAAGAAGGTATCTAAAGTCAAAAAAACTTAACATTTTAACAAAAAGTCATTAAAATCATAATATGGTAGCTTAAAGGGCCCCTATAGACCTCAACCTTCCCCTAATGCAATTTATGAAGTTCATTTCAAACATAATCTTAACAAGTGAAAACATTATTTCCCAGATTTAATTTAAAATTTTAGGCAATTTCTGATGTTGTTTCGTAAGTTTACTGATACCAACTGTGAGACCCCTCTGACCCCTCCACGAAAATTTTGCCATAACCTTCTTTGTATGATTGACCATTTCTCATTTTTATCATTCTTTATTTAACTTAAATTAACCCAATTTAGATTTATAGAACTCTAATTTACATAATTTTTTAAATTCAAGAGAGTAAACAATAAGAAGAGTTTAATTAATCCCTTAGTTAATCTTTCTAGGATTGAGAAAGGTTGGAATGTAAAGAGGAGAAGGGGGTGGCCTTTTCATCAAAGGCATAGCATTTGAATTTAATTCAAACATTTGCAAAACATAAAATTTAAGAAAACCATAGATTTTTCATTAAACAAGTAAGAAAATTATCTTACATGGAGCTTGTAAGCTCTCCTTTGGTTTGAGGGATAGAGGGTTCTACTCTTGTTTGAAGCAAGAGTGGCCACCAATTCACTTTGGAGAGGATTAGGCCAAAAACAATTGAGTTATTAAAAAAATCATTGTAGATGGCTCAAGGCAGGAGTAGAGTAACAGTGCATAAACACCATTAATCTTTTACAAAGGAGAAGGCTTCTATTTATAGGAAAAAGTGAAACTCTATCTAAGCAAACTGATTCTAGAATTTTCAAGATCAATTTGGTCAATTTTTGACCATTTTTGGGTCAATTTACCTTACTTTTTGGATCTAGTTTTGAAACAGGAGAGAGGAGAGATAAAAATATTTCATTTTATTGATTAAAAATTGGGGGTAATGATGAGAAAAAGTCACCTACTTCATGAGGGGAGATCCCCACTCTGAGGTATCAAAATTCAATTTTTTAATTCTTTTCTTTGGTCCTTAGTCCACTCTTCATCTTATGTGAGAATTCACTCTTTTTTTGGGGGGAGGGTTTCTTTTATTCTTTAATTTATCTCCTCCCTACATTTGGATTAATCTTATTGGTCCCCATAGGAACCTTAATCCAAAATTTTTAGAAAATCTTGACCTTTAGGGGTTAAGGTCTTTTGTACACATTATAATTTATTTCTAATGCACCTTAGGAATTTCTTTTTAAACTTCTGTTTCAGGGAAATTTATTTTAATAATAAGGGATATTTTTTCATCCAAAGATATCTAAAAATTGAATTACCTCTCTCTAGAATATTTTCTCTCTCTAGGCCAAAACAAGTAGAAACAAGATCTTTTATTATTCTGATAAGGGGATTGATTACAGGGGAAGAAATTGGACATCTTGAGGGGCTGGGGAGGAATGTTACATTATCGGCCATCACCTTGGTCTCAACCATGACCTCTACCTCTGCCTTTACTTAAATTAGAGTAGAAGGCCTATTCTGATAGGTTCTTGCTTTGTGAAGAAGATTCCTCACCTAAAGACTTTTCTTCTATGATCAACATAGACACCAAGTCTCGAAAGTTAGGAATATTCTCTCTGACTGCAATGGAGGTCTTGAATGGCTTGTACTCTTTGCCAAACCCATTCAAACATACACTTACCAAGTCATCATCTTCCACCAATACATGGATAGACCCAAGGGATTCATTAATGCCCTTGATATATAAATCATACTCATTGATTGACATGCTTTTCTTTTTCATAGTATGCAACTCTTGCTTTAGCTGCAATTTCCTTTGCTTTGTGTTGGTCTGGCACATCTGCAAGCACCAGATTTTACCACGCAACTGCTAAAGTGTTGGCAACTTGTATGTGTTCTATCATCATTTCTGTGACACTAATTGAAAGCCAATACATGACTTTTCGTGCACCCTAGTTCCAATCCTTGAATGCCTTTATGTTTGCTAGAGTGGCATTCTCTTCTCAGAGACAACTTAGGAGGCTCCTCATTGTCTCCTTTTACATACTCCCAAAATCATTTACCCATAAGGAAATTGGCCATTCTGAACTTCCAGGCATGGAAGTTGTTCTTATCTAGCTTCTCACTAACAATCTGATTGATTCCTTCCCTAGACATGTTTTCTTACAACAACAATTTTAAAAAAAGTGCAACAACAGACAATTCATGTACGTAACCTATAACACAATAGTATCTTCTGTGACTACTACAGTGGTACTTCAGCACAACATGTAGGTCACGAGATCTGACCAAAGTACATGTACATACACCCAATGTCAACAATACATGTGCAAACATTGTTTGCACTCCCAAAATGCACTATTGCACTGCCATAACCAGATTTCAACCAAAGATAGTTCTCAACCAAAACTTCCTGAAACTGTTGAAATACCTTGTAGTGATAAAATGGAGACCGAGATGACCCCAAAACGCGATTGTGGCCGAAAAACTTTAGTACAAAGTACTGAGTACCACACAAGCATCTCCAAGCTTGCAACGACAACTCCTTCTCAATCGGAGATTTGTAGCTCCCAGAGCTTCCGAGGGGTGTTGTGCCTAAACCAACGAGGGATGCTCTTACCTCTGTAACGCTTCCTTGCTTGCTCTTTCTTGCCTCCTTAGCTCTCACACACAAATCAGAGCTCTGATACCATAAAGAGAATGTGGGGGAGAGAGAGAGCTTGAGTTCCTTGCAAGCAAACACATACACAAACACAAGAGAGTGCAAGACACGAGAGATGAATGGATGAATTTTCTTCTATCTTCTTCTCTTCTCTACAACCATATAACTAAAAGATAAGAGTACATACATAAAGGGAAAGTACTCTCCTACAACATACAAAGTGGTTGGTCTATAATGTGAACCCAACTAAATGAGCTGGCGCTATAACTATGCCATAACTCTAGTTGAGCTTGATATCTCAACAAGAAGCCATTCTGAATCCAAACCCTAGTTTTTCCATTACTCTAGCCACAAATGACCAATGTACCCTGTCATAAGCCTTGTCCAAATCAAGTTATAAGAGAATTCATTTCTTCTTTTTTCTCAGGAGCCAAATCTCTCCCCAATATGGTAGTATATATATTTTCATATATAGAAGTTTGCTTATGAAGCCATATTGTTTTTTTAGATATGATCTCTTAAAGACAAGGAGTGATCTGGATAGCAATGATTTTGACCAATGTACCCTGTCATAAGCCTTCTCCAAATCAAGTTATAAGAGAATTCATTTCTTCTTTGTTCTTAGGAGCCAAATCTCTCCCCAACATGGTAGTATATATATTTTCATATATAGAACTTTGCTTATAAAGCCATGTTGTTTTTTTAAGATATGGTCTCTTAAAGAGAAGGAGTGATCTTGATAGCAATGATTTTGACCAAAATTTTATATATAACAGTTAGCAATGTAAGAGGCCTCCAATGATTAAATTTTATATATAACAGTTAGCAATGTAAGAGGCCTCCAATGATTAAATTTTATATATAACAGTTAGCAATGTAAGAGGCCTCCAATGATTAAATCTTTCACAAGCATTTTGTTTGGGAACGAGTTTCACCAACCTTCCTTCAAGTCCTTATCTATTTTGCCTGTGGTCTTGAATGATTCTCTATAGATTTTTCAAACAAATTCATTTTCCTTTAAGGATGGCCAAAAAGCAATGAATAATTCTATAGATAGACCATCCCACCCATGTGATTTCTCTCCTCCCAGCTTTAAAAGGGCATCCCAACATTCCTCTATCTCAATATTTCTCTCCAATCATCTAGCCCTATCAAGATCCAATCTATTACTAATTTGTTCTAGCTATTTGGCTTCAGCTTGAAATCTTCTAGTTGAGTAATCCTCTTGAGACTGAGGGTTGACCCCAAAAACTCTACCCATTTTTTGGCTATTAACCTAATCCCCTCTATCTCTTGACCATTTTCATCCAAAACCCTCCCCATAACCTCCTTATCCCTCTTCCCCTCAGTCAACTTAAATAGATACCCATCTAGCTTCCTTTTGTTATTAAAGGTTTTCCATTTGTATCTAATTTCCTCCCTCCTGGTGCATTTCTCATATTCACTCCTCAACCTAGCTTGACATTTGAAATACCAAGTAGTCTCCTCATCGGTCATTTTCTTTAACTCTCAGTAACATCCTCCTCATCACAAGTTCAGCAATAAATGATGAACCCTAGTAAGGCCTCTTTTTATCCATTTAATTGACACTAGTACACCTAAGTCTGACTGGGGTGCGTACATATTATGAGAGGTAACCCTTGAGCGGATTATCCGAGAAACACTCAATGGAGTTATACTTGAATGAATGTTTTTTTATGGAATATATTTTTTTAAAACCTCAATCGACAGCGCTCATATTAGCACATGTTTCTTTAATTGATTTTATAGTAAACCTCTAGGTATTTTTGCAACTTTGGAAGTTGCTAATTTATTGCACATAATAAAAATCTTACTAGGGATTAAAATAGAGGCAAGCTTATGCAAAGATAAGGTCTTATGGATAATTTTCTTACTTAGATGTCCAAATTGAGTGACATAAAAATAGCCGTATTGGTCTACTTTAACTTTAATCTTGCATGCATGTACCAAGGTACAAAGAGCCAAAGACATATACCCTTGGTTTGAATGCTCTCATGATGCAATTGTGTGTATTATATTTGCACATTCATTGTATTTTCTATAAGCCTCAACATGCCATGTTAAGTGTCGATACCTATTAAACATTTGCCAATACTCCTAGGGCTATTCCAAGAACAAAATTAGGACTAGTGGCATTGTTCACTTTTAAGTAGATATGCTTATTAATACCTCCCCTCAAGCTTGTGAGATTGCCAACAATTATTCGTTTTCAGTCTTTCTAAGTTCTAACTCAATAGAGGGACGGATTTATATTTTAACAATCAAAGATGTAAACTATGAATTCAGAATTTGCAAACTGCGAACTCTAAAATTTAGAGTTCACAAACTACAAATTTATCTCTACATTAAGGTATGCGAATTTAGAATTTCCAAACTGTAAATTCAAACCTAAAAATTACAACTTGCAATACATTTCCAAAACAACTATGACATGTTCATATTATTAGGTCAAAGAACATTAAAATCACATGATTCAGAAGCCATAATCTATCAATAGTTAAGGTTTGCATAAGAAGGTAATGGCTATCCATCCATAAGAAACCAGGTCTACATGAGATGATAATGAAAACATGAGAAATTAAGTTTTGCATAAAAAGCCAAGACATGCTCTCTAGACCTCATCAGCCAAGTCATCTATGTAGTCTAGATGTCCATGATGCCTCTCCACCAACTCATAATTGAATGTGCTATCTCCTACCATTTGGGTAGCCACATCTTCTGCATAGCAAGGTAGAACACTAAGCCCAATTAGTCAGTATCTAACCATGCTTAAATTATACACATAGATCAAATAAATTACTCAAGGTGCATCAAAGTCATAGTCTGTCTCCTCATCATCTATCATGAGGACTGCTTGATTCACACTTTAAGGCCCTGCCCCTGTGAAGTTGTCTCTAAGAATGCCTTCCAAGTATCCTGTGTAAATCTCTTTGTCATTGTCCATTGCCATGCATGGATGTCCTGAGTGAATTGCTGCTTTCATCCAGGGTGTTGTACCTGCACCAAGCTCAAGCACAGAGCCTCCAATCGGACACAACAACTCCATGAACATCAACATCATGGAGCTACTCTTCTCCAACCCACCACGCCACTGTCCACCCTTTCCCTCTTTTATGCACTGTACACTTGAAGGCAAGTAATGAGTGATGAAATGGGATCAGCAATTCTATGATTTTTCATTGAAGGATTGTTTTTAAAGAAAGCCAAATTTGTTTATAAATGGCAATTTCATATTGGGTGTGTACGTGGTATGCCTACCTTAATTTTTACATGAAACACCAGCTAGGGGACCTGGGAACTCTTTTCCCCGGTACCCGAGCAAAACATAACCAAATCCTTATAAAGGAATCCCACCAATACAGTGGTCGGGTGGTTGGCTAACCCATGTGCCAGTTGGGGTTAGGTTGGATTAGGGGATTCCTCCGATACCATTAAGATAAGATTAGTTGCATTAGTTAGATCAAGTCTTGAGAAGACCCTTGTTCTGTGGGAGGGAATCAACGACTGTTCCTTGTTTTAAAGGAGGAAAAAAGCAGTGATTCTATGGACCAAGCGCAAGTCTCTTCTTTGATGATCTGACCATGTGACTTCAGGTTCAGTCGGATCAGTTTGAATAGTTAAGACTTTGATCCATTAGATTAATTGTCCTGTTCAAAGATTTTCCTTGGAGGAATCGCCCGTGCCTTCCGGGCGAGGAAAGTTTTTCCGCGTTCCGTTTTGGAGGAACCACCGGAGGTTTGAAAGGATATTTAAGGAAGGAGACAAAGTTCTTCTACAACCCAAGCATAGCTCTCTATCACTTGGGAAATATAAGAAGCTCAACCCAAGAGACTGCTGACCCTATATAGTCAGTAAATGTATGGGTAGAAGTGTCTATAAGCTGCAGCTCCTAGCCCATATTGAGGTCCACAATGTATTTCATGTAAGTTTGTTAAAGCCTTATGTACCCAGTCTTAATCAGATTCTTGATGATGAGAAAGTTGTAATCCCAACTCAAGGAGTCCTTGAGTTGCATCATATTAGGATCACAGATTGTAGAGAAAGGAAACTCCGTAATAGAACTCTTATATAGAACATCTAGTACAATGGAAAGATTATCATAAACAAGATGCAACTTGGAAAGATGAAGCTACACTCTTAAAATATTTCCCCAAATTCATGACAAGATGAGAACATCTCGATTTCTTTAAGGGGGGAAGGATGTAACATGCCCATCTTCAATAATAATATATGTCCATTTGATAGATGAATTTATGGTCTTTTTATGATGTAAAAATCATCAATTTTAATAACCAAGCTATTTCCACTTGGAATCTTAAAATTCTAAGTCCAAATTTAGAATTCATGCGCAATTTTATCCTAATATAGGATTTTACAACACTAAAAAAAGACACAAGATCAAGCCTCTACATAAATTTTTAGTTATTTTCAATTAAAATACGATAAACTTCATACCTTAATAAATACATGACCGGGTGTCCGATTGACAAACGGTATGCACCCCTACGACCAAGGAAACATCTCAGACAATTTCTTCAAAAAAAAAAATTCGCAGTCGTCGGGTGCATCAGCACGCATATTGAGGCCGGCACCCCAAAATTAGGGATCCCCGTTCCAAAAAGATGTCGTTCACATACACAAGCACTTGTACAATGGCCATGTAAAGACCATAGGCTGACCACCCTAGCGTACGTTCCCTACTGGTGGCCGTCACGTGGACACCCATGTGGCCACTGACCCAGAAGGCGCATGTGCACCTCATCTTTTGCCTGCATATTCAGGCACCATCCCTTTCCTCAAACTTATGCAGCCATCGACCGATGTACTTTCATCATACATCATCCTTTGTAACCTGCTTTTCTCTCCCTTTAACTTGTACCCATACCCATACCAGCCCTTCTATAAACCCCCTAGTACCCCCATGGTCGATATCCCAACACCCTGCACTTCCTGTACCCAACACTATGTGCAGAGACTCAACCCGACACTCTCGGTGCGAGACTATACCCAACAGCCCTTTGCAGCCCCTCTCCCAGGAACCCCTTTTTAGACCATCTCCAAGTAAGATCTATGTATGTTTTTTCACCATCTCATCCTTGTGTCGAGTAAAGGGTGTTCTCAGCTACTCTCCCCCCTCCCCCTGTGTGAATGGACTTAAGGAAGAACTCCCCCTCTCTCCTTGTAGGTGCAGCCTTTTGCCCCACATTCCAGTTTAAGGACACCTCTCCCCCATTTGCGGTGACTTTGGTAAGGTTCCCACATTCCAGTTTAAGGACACCTCTCCCCCATTTGCGGTGACTTTGGTAAGGGCTCTTTGGATCTTAGAGGTGGTTCCCACCTAGCAGTTTTACGCTCATAAAGTGAGCAAACGAACTCCAATTTGTGATTCGGCTAAAGTGTTGAGTTCGTGGCAAAGTGGGCTACAAGAAGGTGAATAGAATGTCTCTTCCTTAGAGATGCCAAAATACCACCTTAAGAAGCGTGCATGACCCTAGAGAGAATGCCTCAAATGCAACCCCAACTCTCGCCTTGAGAATCCCACAAGGAACTAATGGCCGACTTAGCTTAATAATCGTTTAAAAAAAGAGGCTTTTTGATTCCAACTTAGCTTAATAATCGTTCATAAAAAAGAGGCTTTTTGATTGACTTTTAATGTTAACATTAATTATGTAAGAAAGAAATCACTACTTTTCCTTGCTTTGAAAATTTTAAAATTCTTGTGAAGTTGCGTTTTTGAGAAAATGATGTTATCTCTTATGAAGTCGTTGCTTTTTTGAGAACATGATGTTATCTCTTGTATCCTTTGGTTTAGTTATTGTGTTGTGTTAAATTATCTCTCCACCACAAGCCAAGGACGAGATGTGTCTCATTGCCGCATTGCAAAGATTTAACTTGTAAGTAATGGTTTTCTCCCCTGAACATCAATGTTTGATTTGTTTTACAAAATATCTCTATTGATTTGGTATCATGAATATGTTTGTTGTGGGATACTCAATTTAAAAGATTAATATTATTCAATACATCTTCCGTGACAATTAAACTCTTATCAATTGATAGGCTAAATGAGGATTCCATTGTGGTCACCAATCTTAAAGACTATCTTTACCATACTAGTACACTTGTCACTTGTGATGCTAGTCACTTCATAGAGGGTTTTAGTGAAGAAGAGAAGAAAGAAATTGAGAAAGCAAGACAAAAAGGAAGTGGAAAATGGCAAGAGAGTATGGTACCCACTCACACAAGCCATTCTTGGTCGAATGGTATTCTCGATGAGAATCTTAGCATATCAAGATTATGTAATATTTCTTAATTTTCATTTATAGTTTCTTTTTATTAAATTAATATAGGGAAAGTGGAAGGCACACTTTGATGTTGCATGTAAAAATATTCCCTCCACAACACCAAAGGTTGAATGTGATTCTAAAGTGGAGGCAATCAAAAAGATAGTTAGCGCTACGTAACGTAGGAAGATACATCAGATGAGTTATAATACCCTTTCAAAATTTGCGTTGGAAAGCTACTATCATTAAAGTGTATATGTGATATGTGTAGATGTTATCCATTGTGAATTCCTCTCATGGAAAAGAGTGGTTCAACATCTTATGGAGTCTACCATATGAAGATGCTATGAAGATTACCTTAGAGAAGAAGTATCAAATCTCTATAGCAACATGGTCCAAGGCAAAGCAAGCATCTATTCTTTCACTTTTAGGAGAAGATGAGCATTTGAAATAGAGCTATGGCATGAAGCTATATGACCATCCTTTTATTGCATAGCTTGCAAAAAGAAGTCTGGACGGATCATTTGCTGACAGATGCATGGAGAATTTTGGACCAGGTTATTAAAGCCTCTACCAATGAAGGGCCAACAAAACTGCCATACCATCTTGCACTAGGGCCTCACGGTTTAGGAGATATGAGCCTCCAAACTGGGCTATTTCTCTACTCTCTTTTTTTTTCCACTAGACCTCTTTTACACCGTGAAAGTAAGGGAACTTTTCATGTCGTGAAATGAATCTCATGCGTTTTTTTTTTTGCTTCACAGACCTATCTCATGCCATGAAACAGAGGGCATCTCACACTGTGAAATGCATCTCAGGCGTGGAATTTTCATGATTTTCTCAGGTGTGAAAGGTATTTCATGATTTTCCCCCTTGTACCCTTTCATGCTGTGAAAGTGTAGAACATGAAAGTTGGTATTTCACAGTTTTTTTTTTGGTCTAGAGAGAAATTTGAGTTTTCTTGTGTAGAGGGAATATTTTTTGGATTCTCAAATCAAGGAGATATGGACATTTTCCCAAAAAGGGTATGTGGGAATAAAAAAGTCAACACTTTTATGACACCTGTTTACACCCTTCATAAATGATCCCCAAAATGGACAAGTTGACAACTCATTGGCATCTTTTTATTCAATGCTCATTAGCCTTAATGAGTTATGGAAAAAAGTGCTTAGGAATTAATCAAAGATTGATCCTTCTAATAATCTTTCCTCCTTTTGAACTAATCAAGGGCTCTAATTAGCCACTAATCTCACTAATTAATTCACTCATTGAGCACATCATTGGATAGGAGATGAAATTGCTAAGCTATGTGTATCAACTAATGTTTAAATTAGTCCATAATTTGAAATTAATTAAACTCTTAATTTTAGTCTCTTCTCTTTATGCAAAATTAAGCATTGCAAAATTAAGCAAAAGAGAGCAAAATTTCTCCAATTAATGAAGAAATGAATGTAATTAGCTATTTTGATGCATCAAGATGCTCTCAAAACACTCAAGAATACTAATTTTGACCTCTTACATGATCGATTTTGAAAAACACATTTTCTAGTTCTTTTGCATCTTGAACTTGATAAATCAATCGATTAAGGAAGATTAGTTGATTTCAATAGTTTTGTAAATTTTTTTGAATGATTAAGCTACCCCTAATAATTCCTATCACTCTTATACATACAAATCAAACAGAAAACACACAAATCAAGCAAAAATTAATGATTCTAGCTCTATGTTTAACTTTAAAGAGAGCTAAAAATCACAACATTGCAATCCGTTGCATTGTTTGATGCAATGGATGCAAACTTTTAAGGTTCCCCCCTTCCTAAATAGGGGAAACCATAAGATAGTCTACTAAGTCTAACTCTACAAAAATTTCCTACTCGACGCCACGACACCTTAACCATGTAAAGATACAAGGATACGATTAGGTAAGACTTAGTTCTATTTTTTAGGGGGAGCGTGGTCTTCTAAATGACTCTTAAAATCAAATCACTCATAGAGTGACTGACGTTAACTCTGGCAATCTCTATTCTTGATTCCTAGAAACAACGCTTTTTCCCCCCGTTTATGTTAGGTGCAGTCGCTAGCCTAGTCCTTCTAGAGTTGTGAGATCCCAGTCTCCACCGCGCAACGGATTCGGGGTGCTAGCAGCGGAAGTAGCACATCGTGCGCGGGTAGGGTCTCACACTCGGGGCCTCGCCCATAGATATCCGGACAAGAGACTAATTCGTCAGTTTGTCCAAAACCGAAACCGGAAAAACTTCCTTTACCCGGAAAGCACGGGCGATTCCACCAGGATAACTCTTTACTCTAACGTAGTCAAGATCATTACTGATCAAACTGATCCGACTGCACCTCTAACGGTACTTGGTCAGATCAAGGAAGAAACTTGCACTTGGATCATTGGGATCAACGCTTTTTTCCCCATCAAGAGGCACAGCCGTTGATTCCTATCCATAGAACAATTACTATCCGGGATTTACTTCATCTATCGTAATAATAGAAATTAAATCTCCATTTACGGATCCATCAGTCCAGCCTAACCCCATCCAGTCCCATGGGTTAGCCAACCGCCCAACCACTGTAGTGATGGGATCCAATTAAGAATTTGGTTAGGTTTTGTCCCGGGTACTAAGGAAAAGAGTTCCAAGGCCCCCTAGCCGGAAGTTCATGCAAACATAAAACTAGTCACACCACTTACACACCCAATAAGAAATTGACTTTTTCTTAGCATCAGCTAACTTTAAAACAATCCTTTAATAAAACCATTATGTCACTGATGACAATCCTCATAGTCTCTGGTTGAATCCTTATTTCCAGTCATTCATTCATCGGTATACTTATGGCATCATTGGCAACCAGAACGCTCACCACTTGTTCACTTAGGGGCCTTTTCCATAGTTTCTAGCTCATAGTAATCGGTAATATATTCATATAATAGAATGGAATCTCCGTGGAAGATTAGCAAGGTCATCCCACAGATCCATATAAAAGAGCCATGGACTCATCCGTTGAGAACCAGCAAGGTCAATCAACCAAATCCATGCCCGGTTTCAGAAAACAATTCTTATTCTTTATTCCAATATCTTCCACGATGCACGTGTGGGTATCTTCGATGACCTAGAGCTCGAGCACCATATGGTCAGCACCCTCTAGGATCCTTCGCAGGTGACCTATCGCTTCACTCATAGGCCGCTTCCTTGGTCCCTCATCCACCGTACCGGAAGCTCACCATTTAAATCGAACCGAGGCTGGTCAAGACCTCGATCGACCTTGCTACGCGAGACGTCCTCCATTGACTCTCCGTCAGCAGTTGCAACTTTAACAGTTAGGTCTTCATGACCTTAATCCACAAGACAGTCAAAATGCTTCCCCAGCATTCTTGACATAAAACAGTCATTTACAAACAGTCACAAAATACAGTTTCTAAATCGAACTCTCGTCTTTCCACATTATCCCTCCTTAGTCCACATTACTTATTCCACATTCCATTCAATGTGTACTCATTCTCATCCATTTCCTCATATCGACGACACATTAATTCATATACACATTCACATTCACATCCATACATCCACATCTACATGCATACATCCATTTTTACATCCTCATTTATACATCCACATCCACATCCACATTCACATCCATACATCCACATTTACATGCTTACCTCCATTTTCACATCCTCATTTATACATCCACATCCCATATCCACATTCATACATACACATCCATATCCACATCCACACATCCACATTTTCACATCCTCATTTATACATCCACATCCCATATCCACATTCATACATACACATCCATATCCACATCCATACATCCACATCCACATGCATACATCCACTATCACGTTCTCATTCATACATCCACATCCATATACATACATACATCCATATTCACATTTCCATTTCACATCTATACATCCACATACATACATACATCCACATCCACATTCACATCTACATCCACATTCACATACATCCACATCCACATTCCCATTCACATCTATACATCCACATCTACATCCACATTCACATACATCCACATCCACATTTCCATTCCCATTTATACATCCACATCTACATCCACATTCACATCTATGTATATACATCTTCATGCATACATCCATTTTCACATTCATACATCCACACTCCCATCTCCACATCCACACATCCACATACATACATCCATTTTCACATTCCCATTCATATAGCCCCATATGCCTTCACATCTAATCTTTTACATCACATCCATTCTCGCCCTATCACAACCCATATACATCTTATCCTATCACATACACTTCTTACCTCATCCCATACACATCTTATCACATCTTAATTCATCTTATCACCTCCTAACTTATTTCATAAGCATCTTATCACCTCTTATCACATCTTACACACCTCTTATTACATCCTATTACATCTCATATCTATTTATAGAATAAAAGAGAATTCTTATATTTGATATAAGATTTCTTTACACATTTATTTATGCATAGATTCTATTTAAGGAGATTAATACTTTCGAAGTAAAAATCAATCTTTTATGCATCTTCCTGTAAGAAAGCATTATGGGCCCAAGGCCATGGACAACTAGTAAGTAGGTGTGAACTCTTGGGTGGAGTATAAATACCAATGTAAATGGGATTATGGCACATTCATGATAATGTTATCTGTTCCAAGAATCAATGGTGAGCTTCTCCCGTGAGATGCTAAGTGGTGACTCCTTCATGAGCCACTCCCTTGGTGAGGGACTAACCCACCTCTGTTACTTTCTTTCATTGGTATCAGAGCATGGCTTTTGATCCATGATTTTTAATTTTTCTTTTCTTCTTCTCATTTCGTGAAATTTCTGCTTCATTTGATTCATGGGGGAAGGGGATATGGCTAAGGTAGAGTTTGTGGTTCAAATCTCAGCACATGGGACCTAATTTTTTTGAATGAGTGGACCAAATTGGGAAAAATTCACTAATCTTGATTAGCAATTATTAATCAAAAACGTTTTTCTGTTTGGGAGCTTTCTTGCAAACCCTAGCCATGGAATCTCAACATGAGCAAAGGGCATTGAGTCTCCAAGTCAATTGGGAGTGAAAGCAACTTTTCAAGCACACCAAAGAGCACCAGAAGAGGGGCGGCCAACTGTAGCAGCCCGCCTCAGAAAACGTGATTTTTCAAGCTCACAAAGAGCTTGGCTTACTAAGCCAAGCTCCCCATTGAAGCTTGGGTATGTTCTCTCATGTATGTAGCAATGTTTTATGAAGTATTTCACCTATTTTCCATGAGCAATGGGGCTCCCAATGTGGCTGAAAATCACTACCAAAGCTGCCCACGTTTTTCACCAAAGTGACCCTAATCTTCATCTCCTTCAACAAATTCAAGCATTAAGGCTTCCCGGGTGACATTGGTGAGTTGCTCCATCACTTCCTTACAATTTTGAAGCATTCTTTCAAGCTATGGAGTGAATTAGGGTTTTATTACACATAAAATCCTAATTTTCAAAAATTGGACTTTAATCATGGCCATTCATGCTCTTCTTTATGCATTATGAATGCTTGAATGCTACACATAGCCATTCAATGCTATGTCTTGCATATTGGCATAAGTGAGCATAGCTTTTGGCACATTTGGGGGATTGAATACATACTTCACATGATTTGGATGTTGTTGATGTATGTGGAAATGTATTGACATTGCCATGAGTGGATGTGATGAAGGAAGCACTATGAACCATGTATTATGATATGAATGAGCATGAGTCATGCTATAAATCAATTGTAAGTCAACTCTACTCATTCATTTGAGCTTGTAACCACATTCCACTCACGATTGTACCCCACTTTATTCCTAGAATCTAGAATGAAGTAAGGGTACCTTGGCATTTGGAGGAGAAGCCAAGGGGAGAATGTCTTGAATCTTCCTTGCCGTTAGTGCCGGGTAACGCGGTAAGGAAGAGGATTAGGTACTTGGTGGTAAAGAAATGGCCTCAACCTTCACCTTGGTGGATGTAAACTTGGTGAAGGGGTGAGAAGTGCTTGGCCGGGAGATCGGCAAGCATCGACGCGCTTCATCGACCACTTCATTCGACTTGAGCAAACAAGCAAATCCTCTACATCGACTTCTTATGCAAAAGGACAAAATTGATGCCATAAGGTCACATGCTCAAATGGAAAAATGATTGAGGATTGATTTGCTTATAGTGGTCAAATGCATAAGGATTTTAATACTTGATTGAGATGCTTTGATTTGATTGAGATTTGGTGCAAAAAGAGGCCCGGAGACTATGGCAAAATTTTTACAAATTTGCCTACTTGCAGCCTGGACAAATCCTTGAATTTCTAGAGTTTTTCAAAAGCTTTTCAAATCTGTCCTGAAAGCCCTTCAATCTACCCGAAAACCTCTTTCAAACAAGCTAAAGATCACTCAAATCGGAGTAGTATTGTGCGGTCAAAATCAAGAGTTGACTTTCAGCTAGAATAGTTGACTGGTCAAAGGTTGTTGACTTTTTCAAATCTATTTTTGGGGATCCTTACTCGTCTCGTCAAGAGCTTCGCATCGATATAAAGATCACCCAAATCGAATAAGAATTGAGCGGTTAACATCAAGAGTTGACTTTCAGACGATACAGTTGACTGGTCAAAGGCTGTTGACTTTTTCAGATCTGTTTTTAGGGATTCTTATTCGTCTCATCGAGAATCATCGAGAGCTTCGTGTCGATATAAAGATCACCCAAATCGGATACCGTTTGAATAGAGAAAAAAAAATCAAGTAAGTGGTCTTTGCAAGGAGGGATCAATTACGCGCATGGAAATGACTAGAGGAGGTCAAAACAAGGGAGCCCGGAATGAAAATGATCAAAGACAACCGGAAGCAATGATGGCAACGAGTTCATCAACGAGGAATGAAGAAAGTTCAACCATAAAAGCACCATCTCCAGATGAATCTCAGCTAGTGGAAATGCCTCAATCTTTGGGAACTACTCCGCTAACAGTGGACATGATGTTAATGGCTATGGAGAGTATCTTTCAAAGGATTGAAAATAACCAAACAAATCGGCAACAACAATTTGGTGAACACCTCATGGAACGGTTCGACAAGCGACACCACTACCTGGATGACGTGATGCAAAGAGGGTTAAAAGACTTGGAGAAAGCCATTAGTGAATTGGCTCCTCTCAAGCTCAACCAAGAAGCCGATATGAATGCAATGGATGGTGTACATTATGATGCCAAACATGATGGAAAGCCTTCTATGCCAGAAGAGAACAAAGTAAGACAAATGATGCCACCTCAAATGATGCCACATTCTTCTTACATGGACAAGGGCAAGAGACCTATGGGTGATGCTTCTTATGAGAGATCAAATGCCAGTATTCCAAGAACTTCATCCTTTATGCAAGATGCAAGAAGAGGGTATGAACAGAAGGGATTTAAAGATGCAGGTGATTGGCAATTGGAAGATGAGCAAATGCATAGACACTTGGGTGAAGGAAGAGGATTTGATGATCCAAGAGCACGGCAGAGGGGTTCAAGAATGCATGGTGATTTTGATAATGCTATGAAGGACAAAATCATATTTAATAAGTTCAAAGGAGAATCAAATTCGATCGAAGACTTTGAAGAGTGGGCAAACAAGATGGATCTCTACTTCGAAATCAGCCCAAGGAGCGAGATTGCCAAAGTCTACTTCGCCTCACTTCATCTTGAAGGTTTTGCTCACACTTGGTGGAGGAGGAAGCAATCTCATGGTTATGTCATCACTACTTGGGAAGAATTCAAGAATGACATGGCAGAAGAGTTTACTTCTCGAATGCAAAGGGACAATCACATTGTGGAATGGGACAAGCTAGAGCAAATCACTACCGTGAAGGAATATTCTCACAAGTTTCTAAAGCTTCTATTATACTTGGACGACTTTGATGAGCATTATCTTGTTGTCAAGTATATAAGGGGCTTGAAAGCTCCTATTGGTGTGATGTCAAGTCTCATGAACCCGCCACTTTGAAGAAGGCAATGATGCTTACAGAAATTCATGAAGAGAAGTACTTGACAAAGTGGGCTAGCAAAGGGAATATCAAAGGGGAAGTGATCACAAGGACTGAAATGGGTTCTCATGCAAACACAAGACCTAATCTTCCAAGATTTCCTACCGTGTATGGTAGAGGGTCTAATAGACTTCCATTTAAACCACCATTTATGTCCAACAAAGCTACATACAATGAGTCGAAGCCAGCAAATGGGGGTTCAAAAAGCAAGGTTATCAAGGAGGACCGTTTGCATGAAATGAGGCTCAAAGGTCTATGTTTCAAATGTGGAGAAAAATGGAACAAGGATCACTTCAAAGTATGCAAATCCAAGGATATTTCCATAAGCTACATTATCACTGAGGACAATGCTAATCATGAGGAGGAGGAATTCCTTGAATGCAATGATGCCTTAGGATGGGGAGATCCTCATGAGGGTGGAGGTTCTCATGATGATGGTTTTGATGAAGAAAATCCCGAGTTTCCTTTTGATCCGGGTGGGAAAATAAAGTTTCCTCATGACAAAATGGATGATGGGATGCCTCGATGCATGTGGGATGCCTCTATGCGTGTGGAACGAAAATGGATGATGGGATGCCTCTATGCGTGTGGAACGAAAACAATAGTGCACATACTACCTTGTGTACAATCTCTCATGATGCTTATGCAGGAAGTAAGGGTGCCAACACATTGAGATTGAAGATTAAGGTGAATGGAAGAACAGCATATGCACTCATTGATACTGGAAGCACACATAGTTTTGTCAATAAAAGGTCTTTGAACACTCTCAAAATGCAACCAACTTCTTTACCAAACAAGCACATGGTGCAAGTGGCCAATGGTGATTCAATGGGTTGCAATATGAAGTGTCAAAGTACAGAATTGGAGTTGTCCAAGAACTACTCTTGCAAAGTTGATCTTTTGGTGATTGAGTTGGGACCAATTGACATAGTACTTGGATGTGATTGGCTGTCCACTTTGAACTCTTTTACCATGAACTTACAGAAAAGTTTCATGAGTTTTGTGCATCATGGAGGGGTTATTACATTGAATGGAATGCAAGGGTCCAAGCTCTTCATGATCAATGCTACTCAAATGAAGAAAGAGTTCAAGAAAGAGGGCTATGTTTATGTACTACAGCTTTGCAAAGAGGAAGATAATAGCAAAAAGGATTGCATCAAAAATGTGGACATGGTTAAGCTACTCAAGGATTATGAAGATGTGTTTACCATGCCAAAATCAATGCCGCCAAAGAGGAGTGTTGATCATGCTATTGATTTGGAACCAAATGCCAAACCAATCAACAAGCCTCCCTATCGTTTGTCAAAGGTTGAAAAGGAAGAGGTGGCAAAGCAAGTCAAAGAACTCATTGACATGGGATGGGTTGAACCAAGTCAATCTCCTTTTGCTTCTCTGGTGCTACTTGTGAAGAAAAAGGATGGTACTTTCCGCATGTGCATTGATTACCGTGATTTGAATAAGATCACCATCAAAAATCGATTTCCAATACCAAGGGTGGATGATCTTTTGGATGAGTTGAAGGATGCCACATGCTTTTCAAAGATTGATTTGCGTTCCGGATACCATCAAATAAGGATGAAAAGTGGTGATGAGTTCAAAACAGCATTTCGTACGGAAAAGGGTCTTTACCAATTCATGGTTATGCCGTTTGGATTATGCAATGCACCGGCAACTTTTCAAGCATTGATGAACAAAGTGCTTCAACCCTTCCTCTACAAGTTTGTATTGGTCTTTTTCGATGACATACTTATCTATAGCAAAGATTAGTAAGTGCATTTGAAGCACGTGAAAGAGGTTTTGGAGGTCTTGAGGCAAAACAAGTTGTATGTTAAGGAGACAAAATGTACCTTCATGGCACATGAGGTGGAATATTTGGGTCACATTGTGAGTAAGGATGGCATTTGTGTGGATCCAAAGAAAGTGGAATGTATTAGGAATTGGCCGGTTCCTTCAAACACTACTCAATTGAGGGGATTTTTGGGGTTATCTTCATTCTATAGGCGCTTTATTGCCCACTATGCAAAAATTGCAGCCCCAATGAGACGGACAAATTGAAGAAGGAAACCTTCTTTTGGGATGCCATTGCCAACAAAAGCTTTGAAGATATGAAGAAGATGCTCACATCAGCACCTATTTTGGTATGTCCAGACTTCACCAAACCTTTCACAATAAGGGCGGATGCAAGTGGAAGAGGGATTGGTGCAGTACTTTACCAAGACCATGGAGTCATTGCTTATGAAAGTAGAAAGCTGAATGACAAAGAAAGAGAACTCCATGTGTATGAGAAAGAGATGATTGCTATACTCCATGCTATCAAGAAATGGCACCATTACTTATATGGGAGTCATTTTTATGTGAGAAGTGATCATAGGGTGCTGAAGTATTTCCTCACACAACCCAATTTGTTTCCTAAGCAAAGAAGGTGGGTAGCAACACTACAAAACTATGATTTTGAAATCACATACACAAAGGGCAAAGAAAATGTGGTTGCCGATTCCTTGTCTCGTATGTGGGCCTGCTCATTGTAACCTATTTCTGAGGTGCATAAAGATTGGATCATGGAGATACAAGAAGAGTACTTGTTTGATGAAGAAACCTCACAAATAGTGCAGAAATTATAGCAAGGTGTATGTGAAGAGTTACCCCATTATGAGCTGAAAAATGGTCTCCTCTACTAAAAGGAAAAGTCTACTTGGTTCCTACTTCATCATTTATCAAGAAGATCATGGAAGAGATGCATTGTACTCCTATGGCTGGTCATTTGGGTGTTTACAAAACCTTTGATGCAATAAGGAAAAGTTTCTTTTGGAAGGGGATGTGGAAGAGCATTCATGCTTATGTAAGTGGGTGCCGGTCATGTCAATTGAACAAGGATCCTACACATAAACCGGGAGGTTTGCTTCAGCCATTGCCCATTCCCGAAGGCAAATGGAGTCATATATCAATGGATTTCATTACTAACCTTCCGCGCACAAAGAAAGGGTGGGACAGCTTGTATGTTGTGGTGGATAGATTGACCAAAGTGGCCCATTTCATTCCTTCCAAGGTCACATATTCAGCCCAAAATGTTGCCAAGCAATTTGTCGATGGGGTTTTCAAGTTGCATGGTATGCTGTCACAAATTGTGAGTGATCGTGATGTCAAATTCATGAGCACTTTTTGGAGAACATTGTTTGAATATATGGGAACCAAGCTTACTCCAAGCACCGCTATCATCCCGAAACCGATGGTCAAACAGAAAGAGTAAACAAATGGGTGGAAACATATCTAGGCCACTATTGTCATGATACTCAAAGCACATGGGATGATTGGTTACCTTTGGCTGAGTTTGCTTACAACTCAACATATCATGTGAGCATTGGCATGTCACCCTTTGAGGCTTTATATGGTTACAAGGTCAATTTGCCTATGTTGGTGGGTACATATGAGACTTCTAACCATAATGCCAGGGAGGAAGCTGAAAGGATGCAAACTTTGTTGCAACAATGCAAAAGTAATTTGAAGGTTGCACAAGAGAAAATGAGACAATATGCCAATGTTCATCGAAGACCATTGGAATTCAAAGTGGGAGATTGGGTTCTTTTGAGAATACCAAAGTCAAGATATGCGTCTTTGAAGGGAAGCACCAACACCAAGCTAGCTCATCGCTATTATGGTCCTTATCAAGTGATACGAAGAGTTGGGGAGGTTGCATATCAACTCTTACTTCCATCTACAACAAAGATTCATGATGTGTTTCATGTCTCTCACTTGAAAGGATATGTGGGTATGACCGATCAAATGGTTGATGAGTTACCTCCAATGAATGAAGGGGAATGATTGAATACATTCCAAAAGCTATCTTGGGTACAAGGAAAAAGGTACTTCGCACTCGTACCTTGGTGGAGTATCTTGTTCAATGGAAAGGTTTACCTAAGGAAGAAGCTTCATGGCAACCTATTTCAGCATTGGAGGGATATGAAGCATTGATAGAGCAATATGGGTTGGTGTAAATTAAGCCACATGGAACATTCTTCTCCGAATTTGGGGTATTCATTTGAGGTTTCGAGGATGAAACCATTGGGGAAGGGATGGTTTGTAAGAAAGCATTATGGGCCCAAGGCCATGGACAACTAGTAAGTAGGTGTGAACTCTTGGGTGGAGTATAAATACCAATGTAAATGGGATTATGGCACATTCATGATAATGTTATCTGTTCCAAGAATCAATGGTGAGCTTCTCCCGTGAGATGCTAAGTGGTGACTCCTTCATGAGCCACTCCCTTGGTGAGGGACTAACCCACCTCTGTTACTTTCTTTCACTTCCTATGCATAAATTCCTTTTAAATGAAAATGACACTTTTGAATTAAATTTCAATCTTTTATGCATTTTCCTATGCATAAATTCAATTTAGATGAGAATGACACTTTTAAATTTAAAATCAATTTTTTATGCATCTTCTTATGCATAAATTCAATCTGGTAGGAATTACACTTTTAGAATAAAAGAATTTCTCTTATGCATCTAAGTTATGCATAAAATCCATTTATGATGAAAATCACACTTTTAGTATAAAAAGAATATCTTTTATGCATACCTCTATGCATGAAATCCAATATGATAAAAGTAACACTTTTATAATAAAATAATCAACTTTTATGCATACCTCTATGCATGAAATTCAAATATGATAAAAGTAACACTTTTATAATAAAATAATCAACTTTTATGCATACCTCTATGCTTTAAATCCAAATATGATAAAAGTAACACTTTTATAATAAAATAATCAACTTTTATGCATACCTCTATGCATGAAATCCAAATATGATAAAAGTTGTTGAAATGTCAAGCTCGTATACAGCTGGACGATAGCACATGGGTGCTGACAGAGTGACAGTATGGTAGATGGATATCGTGTGGTGTGTTTATGACCGCGTCCAGCTGGTCATGTGTGGTGTGGACATTACATTAGGTTTACTTTGTAGTGTGGACATAACACTATGTTGTGTTCTCCTTTGTGTGTGTGAGAGAGATGATGACTATGGCTTCTCTCCTTCTTTGGATATGGATTAGTGTGAGAGTGAGTGAGAGAAGAGGGAAGAAGAAGAGTGAGTGAGAGAAGAGGGAAGAAGAAGAAGAAACTGTGAAGATTTCCATTGAAGCTGTGGAGAAAAAGAAAGCTGTGGAGCTCACCTCGGTTACAGATTTGAAGCTTGGCCTAACTAGTAAGAGTAGCAAAACTCCCTTGAGCGGATTGCAGGTGACAAAAAGCAAGTAACAGGCAAGATTGGTGTTGCCAAAGCAAGCAGAAAATTTCTGGTTTTGAAGCTTTCATGGAAAGCTTGTGAAGGAATGTATTTTGTTAAATGTATTGGGGCAAATACAAAGGAAACACAGAGGTTCTCATGTATTGTGAAAGGGCACATGTATTAGCAACACTGGAGCAAACCATTGCATGAAATATTGATGTATTTCAGGAGATTTATGAAAGAAAAATTCTTTTTTTTGACTCCTGCAAACCAGAGAGTATATGCCCCGTGGAGGATCAAATGTGGCAATTCTACTCAAAATTGGAGCTTGCCCTTCATACTCATGATAGATTAGGTCATTGCTAAGAGACCTATCAATAACCCCTCTCTCCTAGAGCCCCAGGAGCAGACGGCCCATTCTGGAGCAGGTTATTGGACAGGTTGAATAGTTTTTGGTCTAACTCACTCATTTGAACATCAAACTTGGTGCCTTAAAGCTTGGAGTGCTTAGCAAAAGTGTGATTGAGAGTTGTATTACATTTGGGGCAGCTCATGTGATGTATTTGGAGCTCATTGAAGTCATTTATCAGAGATTTGCAGGTTTGCAGAAAGTCTGTCCAGAAACAGAGCATCACTAATCAAGGCATTAATCCTTGTCTATATCAAATTGGCCTAATTCCTTTGGTACAAGTAGAGTCCTATGAGTTGCTAAACTTCTGATTCAAAAAGTTTTGAATTTGGATCAGATTTGAAGGAGATAGAACACTTTTAGTGAGAGGTGGTACCTGACATATGCAGAAAAAGGCAAACCAGAGAGCTACAAAAATTGGTGGTTCTCATTAACCTTGAAGAATTTGATCAAACCCTTCTAGGATATGTTGGAGCAATGTGTTATGAAGCCAATGAATGCATAAACATCAAATTTGAACAAGATTTGAAGGAATTAGAGCAAGATCTTTGACTGGTTCTCTGGCGAGGAAAAAAACCAGAAAATTTTTTGTGAAGAAGTATCATTTGTTTTCAACCTTGATCGAGTATACATTGTTGATGAAGCATTGTGGGATCTAAAAGCACATATATTGCAATCATTTGATGTGATTTGGAGAGATTTGGAGCATTACAGGTACTTCATACATTGTGATCAAAGGGGTACATCTACTACCTTGCAAACATGGGAGATGGTCCGATACAAATTGTTGGAGAGAAGCTTGACAGAACTAACTTTCAAGTGTGGAAGTTTCGAATGAAGAGTTTTTTGAAAGGCAAAGGTCTATGGAGTCTCATGTCGACCCGGAGCCAATCCTACCTCCTCAACCAAATAATGCTCAGTTGGTGGCTCACAAGCAATGGGTAGAGCGGTCTTCGAAAGTGTTGCATTATTTTTCAATATGTGTAACAGATGCCTTGCTTATTCACATCCAAGATGCAGATACACCGAAAGAAGCATGGGATATATTGTGCCGAATGTATGAGACAGATACTGGTGCAAGGAAGATACAACTAAAGCAACAGATTCACAGTGTAACACGAAGGAATAGGAGTATACATGAGTATGTTCAGGAAATCAAGGGTTATGCAGATTCATTGTCGTCAATCCATGCCCCAATGGATGATGATGATTTGGTTGCCCTCACATTGCGTGGTTTAGGCAAAGAATACAAATCTTTTGACACTTCCATCTCAGTAAGGTTGGGAGGAATGCCAGACTTTAATGAGCTTGTGTCATTGCTCATTGTGGAAGAATTAAAGCTTGGACTTGGTGGTATGAATATTACAGGTGGTGCATCCTCATCCAGTAATGATGAGCATGCAAGGAATCAGGCTTTTTACTCATCTAGAGGCTCTAGAGGCAGGGGGAGATTTACCCCTCGAGGCCGTGGAGGACGTGGTTGGAATGACAGGTTTACTCAACCACAATCAAATCAGAATTTTCAGAATTCACAGTCATCATTTGGACCACGTGGAGGTCGTGGATTTCAATCCCATAGGGGGAGAGTTGGAACAGGTGCTCGTGGGGTCGAGGACGATGGCAAGGTCCTCAACAAAATTTGAATGGGATTGAATGTCACTATTGTGGCAAACTTGGACATATGGCAAAAGATTGTTACAAAAAGCAGAATGATGTGAGGAATGGAAGACCACAACATGGAAATTATGCATCTACTAGTAACAATGATGGGAGTTCAAATCATCTTTTTACAATGAAGCACATTATGGGGACAATGGATTCTCAGAATGCTGGAGATGAGTCATGGTATATAGATTCTCAGAAGGTTGGAGATGAGTCATGGTATATGGATTCGGGTGCCTCAAACCACATGACATGTCATGGTGAGTGGTTTGAGAAGATGCAACCATTGGGTACAAATGGTTATGTGGTCATAGGAGATGATACTCAGCATCTTATAACACATGGCAGTGTGCCTTCTTTGAGGATGCATGATGGAAATGTGAAGAATATGTCAGAGGTACTATATGTACCATCCATTACAAAGAATTTGGCATCAGTAGGCCAAATGGTTGAGCAGGGACTACAAGTAAGATTCAATGAGAATGGCTGTTTTGTGGAAGACTTTAAGCATGGCTGTAGATTGATTGCCAAGGGCAAGAAGGAAGGAAGGTTGTTCAAATTGGATGTAGGCATACCAGAATTGAGCTCAGCCATGTTTTCAAAGAGCAATCGGATTGTGCAAGATATTGATATGTGGCACAAGAGGATTGGACATGTCAATATACAGAGATTAAAGAACATGCAAACAAGAGGCATTGTCAGTGGATTGCCTAGATTCAAATATGATGGACATATGCATGTTTGTGAAGCCTGTCAGTTTGGGAAGCAGGCAAGGTTGAGGTTTCCTAGAGAAGGAAATATGAGTAACAGGCCACTTGAGATAGTACACAGTGATGTATGGGGCCTTGCACAAAACCCATCTATCAAAGGCTGTCTATACTATGTGACATTCATAGATGATTTCAGGCCACTTGAGATAGTACACACTCATATTTCCTAGAGAAGGAAATATGAGTAACAGGCCACTTGAGATAGTACACAGTGATGTATGGGGCCTTGCACAAAACCCATCTATCAACAAAGGCTGTCTATACTATGTGACATTCATAGATGATTTCAGCAGGATGACATGGATATACTTTCTGAGAGAGAAGAGTGAAGTATTGGAAAAGTTCATGGATTTCAAAGCTCTTGTAGAAAAGCAATATGGCCGTTGGATTAAATGTTTGAGAACAGATGGAGGTGGTGAATACACCTCAAAAGCTTTTGAGCATTTTTTGAGGAAGCATGGAATAAGAAGACAGTTGACTTGCAGGTATACACCTCAGCAGAATGGTGTGGCTGAGAGAAAGAATAGAGTCATATGTGAAGTGGCAAGGGCAATGCTCAATGAAAAGAGCATGCCAGATTACTATTGGGCAGAAGCATGTGCTACTGCAGTGTATATCCTGAACAAAACACCTACAGCAGCCATTCATGGAAGCACGCCAGAGATGCGGCTTACAGGTTACAGGCCAGACATTGGACATCTCAAAGTCTTTGGACGCATAGCTTATGTACATGTGCCTGACGAAAGAAGAAGGAAGTTGGATCCTAAGGCAGAGAAATGTGTATTTGTTGGATATGCACAGGATCGAAAGGCATACAAATGTTATAACCCTCAAACTAGACAAGTGGTCATCTCACGAGATGTGGTGTTTGATGAGCTTTCTAGTTGGTACAAAGCAAAAGATGAGGGAGTCAGTGACTCACTTGAGGTAGATGTGCCTGTGAACTTGCCACAAGCAAGTTCTAGTTCTACTAATATGTCTGGGCCAGCAGCAGAAGCTGAGAATAGCAGTGTACATCCATGGTCAGGACGTTTGAGGCATGAGAGTGTGAGCACTGGGAGTAGTGCTATGGATAAAGGAAAGAAGAAGGTCGAAGGAATTGGAATCACAGGTTATGAGTCATCTAGTTCAGAGAGTTTGGATGAGGAGCTCGGCATACCTGTTTTACGCACACCTGATGCTAGGCAGGACAGATATGTGCCACCACATGCTAGAGTTACAGGTGTACAGAGTGACCCGCATGCATTGCGGAGATCCCAGAGAGTCAGATATCCAGTTGAAAGATTGACATATCGAGATTTTGCTATGCACTATGCATACATGACATCTATGGTGAAGCATGTGGAACCTACATACTATACAGAGGCTATGGAGAGCCTGTATGGGAGAAAGCCATGGATGAAGAGATGGATGCTTTGGACAAAAATGATACATGGGAATTGGCTGAGTTACCTCAAGGAAAGAATGCAATTGGTTGCAAATGGGTGTATAAGGTAAAGTGCAAGTCAGATGGCAGCTTAGAGAGAGATAAGACAAGGCTGGTTGCTAAAGGATATGCACAAACTTATGGTCTTGATTATGATGAAACTTTCAGCCCAGTGGCTAAGATGGCTACAGTGAGGTCTATCATTGCACTAGCAGCACAAAAAGGTTGGGCTTTACATCAAATGGATGTAAAAAATGCTTTCTTGAATGGTGAACTACAAGAAGAGGTGTACATGGAACAGCCAGAAGGATATGTACATCCAAAATATCCTACTTTTGTTTGCAGGTTAAAGAAAGCAATCTATGGTTTGAAGCAAGCACCTCGTGCTTGGAGTGACAAGATCAGCAGATATCTTGTCAGTATTGGATTTGTGGTTGGAAATGCAGACTCTTCACTTTATGTGAAGAAGACACATAATGGTATCGTGATGATAGTCATTTATGTTGATGATTTGATTATCACAGGTGATTGTGGGAAAGGCATTGATGAGGTTAAGGCCTCTTTATGCAAAGAGTTTGATATGAAAGACCTTGGTGATTTAAGGTTCTTTCTTGGCATTGAGATGATTAGAACAAGCGAGGGTATATGGCTGGTGCAAAGGCAATATGCACTTGACATGCTGGCAAAGTATGGTATGACAGCATGCAAACCAATGTTGACACCATTAGAGAAAAATATGAAGCTTCGGGCTGATTTGGGTGATGAGCTTGATGATATCACCATGTACATAAAAATGGTTGGTAGCCTTATCTACATGACCATTACGAGGCCAGATCTCAGCTATGCAGTTGGTTTGGTAAGTCAGTTTATGCAGAGTCCTCGTAAACCTCACTTGGATGCTGTGAGACGTATTCTGAGATACGTCAAAACTACCATGCATTATGGTCTTTTCTATGAGGCAAGAAAAGACATGCATGTCTATGGATATACAGATGCAGATTGGGCCGGTAGTGCATATGACAGGAGGTCTACCAGTGGCTATGTTTTCAGCCTTGGTAGTGGAGCTGTAAGTTGGAGCAGTAAAAAGTAGCCTACAGTTGCTTTATCTACCACAGAGGCAGAGTATCGTGGAGCAGCCACCATAGCTGCATGTGAGGCTATGTGGTTGAAGAAGTTTCTAGATGATGTCAGGTTACAGAGTGATATGAGAGTTGTCATTCATTGTAACAACATGAGTAGTATTCAGCTTGCTAGCAACCCAAGTTATCATGCCAGGACCAAACATATTGAGGTCCACTATCATTTCATCAGAGAGAAAGTGCTAGATGGGCATGTTGATTTGACATATGTACAGACAGATGAGTAGGTTGCAGATATCTTTACCAAAGCACTTGGTAAGGATAAGTTTGAGTATTTCCGTACTAGATTGGGAGTCCTAGAGATGGACATGTCGAGCTTGAGGGGGAGTGTTGAAATGTCAAGCTCGTATACAGCTAGACGATAGCACATGGGTGCTGACAGAGTGGCAGTGTGGTAGATGGATATCGTGTGGTGTGTTTATGACCGCGTCCAGCTGGTCATGTGTGGTGTGGACATTACATTAGGTTTACTTTGTAGTGTAGACATAACACTATGTTGTGTTCTCCTTTGTGTGTGTGAGAGAGATGATGACTATGGCTTCTCTCCTTCTTTATGATTGATGGATATGGATTAGGGTTTGCTTCTCTTGTGTGTGCTCCCTCCTGCTTCTGTTTTTTATCAAAAGTAACACTTTTATAATAAAATAATCAACTTTTATGCATACCTCTATGCATGAAATCCAATTATGATAAAAGTAACACTTTTACAATAAAATAATCATCTTTTATGCATACCTCTATGCATGAAATCCAATTATGCTAAAAGTAACACTTTTGTAATAAAATAATCATCTTTTATGCATACCTCTATGCATGAAATTCAAATATGATAAAAGTAACACTTTTACATTAAAATAATAATCTTTTATGCATACCTCTATGCATGAAATCTAATTATGATAAAAGTAACACTTTTATGTTAAAATAATAATCTTTTATGCATACCTTTATGCATGAAAATCAATTATGTATAATATAAAATCAATTTCTCTATGATTACAATGAATATCTTTCAATTAATCTAGGATGATAATTCCTAGAATATGGTAGGAAGTCCTCTTTTCATGCTTTGAATGAAATTATTTTATGCGTAATTTTTATAAAAATTTTACCATAGCTCCGCTGCTATGACTGATAAATCTCAAATTTTTTAAGGGATAAAGCTTATCATTAAGGAAATAAATAGAATGATCCCTAATTGGATCTTTAATCCATAATGGATTGAATCATCAATATTCATGAAATACATAAGCTAAAAGCATAGAAAAAAGGCATTAATTTGGCCTCAAGCATAGATTAATCTTGGATTAAGGAAAAGCTTTATGAAAAGCTTCATTTGGATTGAGAATGGGTCATGAGTATGACCATTTCTTGAGTGAGAGAGAGAAATTACATAAAAACCATTAGAATTAAGTATAAATAGAAATTTATGTAATTCTTTACTATCATTAATCAATTAACTTCAATAGCATTCATCAAATTATGTAACTCTTCACTACCATTCATCAATTAACTTCAATAGCATTCAAAAACCATTCCAATTAAGCTTCTCAAGCTTGAGAGGGGTTGAGAAGAGAGAAACATTGAGAAATTATAGAAAATGATCAAAACTCACTAATTACCTTACAAATTTCTTGATTCTTTGTTCAACACGGTAGAGGCCCCTAACCAATCAATTGGTTAAGTATGTTGATGGAGCCACCAATGGGGATTGAAGAAAGAGGGAAGCTCCAAAAACTAGTGAATTATTAATGAATTCACAGTTCTTGGCTTAGGTGGAGTTGAGTAACGATGCATAAACACTATATATTTTTCAACAAGGGGGAGGCTTCTATTTATAGGAAAAATTGAGCTCCTAACCAAACAAACTGATTCTAGAATTTTTTAAATCAGTTTGGTCAATATTTGATCATTTTTAGGTCAGTTAAGCTAACTTTTTGGAACTAGACTTGAATGAGGAGAGAGGAGAGATGAAATATCTCAATTTTTATGAGTTTAAAACTCATTCAAGCATGTGAAATATGCACCTCCTTTAAAGAACTCCCCTTCCTTACATATGTGTCAAAATGGAATCATTATACCCAAAATATCTCATATTTTTAATATTGCTCATAGTTTTTTACTAATAAACCTTGTACATTTTCAACTCTTCATCTTATGTGAAATATGCACCTCCTTAAAGAACTCCCCTTCCTTACATATGTGTCAAAATGGAATCATTATACCCAAAATATCTCATATTTTTAATATTGCTCATAGTTTTTTACTAATAAACCTTATACATTTTCAACTCTTCATCTTATGTGAGCATTTACTCATTTTTGGATACCCAAAATATCTTATATTTTTAATATTGCTCATAGTTTTTTACTAATAAACCTTGTACATTTTCAACTCTTCATCTTATGTGAGCATTTACTCATTTTTGGGTATCTTCTTTTACAAATTGGATTTATCTCCTCCCTACACATGGATTGATGCTATTGGCCCATAGGAACCTTAATTGGACCATAATCCAAAAATTCCTGAAAATCTAGACCCTTAGGCTAAGGTCCTTTATACCCATTTCCAATTAATTCCAATTGCACATTGGAAAGTTCTTTTTGAATTTCTGTTTCAGGGGAACTTATTTTAATAAGATGAGATAATTTTCTATCTAAAAATATTAAAAAGTTGAATATTCTCTCTCTAGAATATTTTCTCTCTCTAGGTTAAAACAATTAGAAACAAGTCTTTTATATTTCTAAAGAGGGATTGATTACAAGGGAAGATGCTGGACATTTTGAGAGGCTGGGGAGGAATCTTACAAGAGTAGAGTTACCCAAGAACCTACTTATCTAACGTAGAACTTTCAATTAATTTGTTAGAAAGCTACCTGACAAATCGGGTCCAATTGTCCATAGGATGGTGCCATTAGGGCATTCCATCTTGCCACTTTCCACCCAACTCACGCATCAATTTTATTTTCTAATTAGTCCTACCACGTTGTGCAACATATATAGACAAGTTCCTTATTTAATGACCTTACACATTGTTCATTTAAATAGCCTTTAAGAATAATTTAATACAACACTACTAACAAACAAGGGATTAAAAAACAATAGACACAATGTTCAAAATTATTCTTAGCCCAGATCCAGGCTCTCTTATTTCTTTACTTTATTCTATCGATGATCTAGAATTCAGCCTTCTAGTCTCTATAGACTGGCCAATCCCTGTGGGACCATATAGCTCGTCGTCGTCGGTAACAACTAGCAAGGACTCAAGTCGGCTTGTCGCCCTCTCAAGCTCCATCACTTGATCCTCCCACTCCTTAGAGGGATGTCTACATGCTAGGGTGGGCTTATTCACTGCACTAGCTTGGGTTCGCAAAACTAGGCAACATCCACAATACTCGCATAAGCTGGTGAGTCTCATCTTCCCAATGATAGGAGGGATACCTTGGGCCGACTCCAGGCCTCGCTAACATCGCTACCCGGCTACATAACATGGAAACAAGGTTAACATTAAGGCAGGGAGAAGATGTACCTGTACTTTTAACTTAAGCACCCTAATATGTCAATACTTTATGCTACTATAAAGTTCTTCTATACTTTTAACTTAAGCACCCTATATGTCAATACTTTTAACTTAAGCACCCTAATATGTCAATACTTTATGCTACTATAAAGTTCTTCTATACTTTGCATCTGAGAAGCTGTCCCAAGGATTCCCTTCCCATACAAAAAGCATCTTGGAAAGGAAGGCCCATGCTAAATTATTTGTAATTTCAGTCTCAAACTCATCATTGACCACCATAACCCAATATTTATCCTATGTAGCCCTTATGTTCCTCTTATGTAGCCCTTATGTTATCGTCCACATCCTTTGAGGTTTCATATGGCATTGTGATTGAAAGGATGAAAGATCCCTTCATGCTAATATACCCCTCTGCTTCAAAAGCCCTCTTTAGAGTGGTAAGATCACTTCTTAATTGCCTCACAATTGGATTAACAAGACATCTACACAAGGAAATACGAGGGGGTACAAGCCCTTTGTGAATAGTAATGTCCTTTAAGATATCCTTCAATGCTAGCTAGAATAAGATCCTCCACATCATCTTTTTGTTTCTCTTGGTTACATGCTCCATTATTGTTCCCTTGATCATCTTTCTTCTCTCCTTGCCCCGCAGTCAAGGCATCATCAAGAGATTAGGCTTCCATGCCTTGAATATCACTCCCTTGCTGATCATACTCATGCTCTTGTATAGCCCCCTTCTCTTCTTGCTTCTTCTTCTTCTTGCCACCACCTCCTCTGGATGTGCTAGCAAAAGTTCTCTTCCCTCTTTGAAGAGATCAAAGACACAAGGTAGACCCAAATCAATATACACAATCCTAAACTAAAATATTTTTGAATGCTGATTTTATAGAGACCTAACCTTTGGAGGCATTGTTGCAAGTGCTATTTCTGTAAAATGAACAATAAGTATCAAAATAAAAATTATTAATAAGTGAAAATCACAATAGAAGTTAAATATGAGCATCGCTCCCTTTTAAAAAAATTGTTGAGAACACATTGGGAGGGAGTTTTATTTATATCCACAAAAGAAAACCTAACACAATATGACCCTAGCAAGCATTTTGAAATGAACCTAAGAAGTGTATTTGGCCACATTGAGGCTTGCACTTAGAGAGAGCATAGAGTGAGTGAAATATATCTTTCGGTAGCAAAATACCAAATCTATAAGATTCCTCCCCAGCCTCTCAGGATGTCCAGAATCTTCCCCTGTAATCAATCCCCTCTTCAGAAATATAAAAGATCTTGTTTTTGCTTGTTTTGGCCTAGAGAGAGAAAATATTCTGGAGAGAGGTTATTCAAATTTTGAATATTTTTGGATAGAAAAATTTCTCACCTTATTAAAATAAGTTCCCTTGAAATAGAAGTTCAAAAAGATTTCCAGAAGGTGCATTAGAAATCAAGTATAATCTGTTCAAGAGGCCTTACCCTAGGGGTCCAGATTTTTGAAAAATTTTAAATTAAGGTTTTGAGGGACCAATCAGATTCATCCAAATGTGTAGAGAAGATAAATAGAAGAAATAAAGAAAATCCCCCCAAAAATGAGTAAATACTCACATAGGATGATGAAGAGTTGACTAAGGACAAGGTTAATAATTAAAAAGAGAGTTATTTAGAAGAAATAATGCATTTTGACACCCTAGTATGGGGGAATTTCCCTCATGAAGGAGACGCCTATTTCACATGCTTGAATGAGTTTTAAACTCCCAAATAATGAGATATTTTTATCTCTTCTCTCTCCTGTTTCAACTAGATCCAAAAAGTGAGCAAAACTGACCTAAAAATGGTTAAAAATTGACCAAATTTAACCAGAAAACCGGTTAAGAGCTCACTTTTTCCTACAAATAGAAGCCTCCCCCTTTGTTGAAGTTAAATACTATTTTTTGCACTGTTACCCTGCTTCTCCCAAGAGCCAAAAACTATAAATTTACTCATAATTCATTAGTTTTTGACCTTCCCTCTTCTAAAGATTGGTGGCCACTCTTGTTTCAAACAAGAGTAGAATCCTCAAACCATCAAGCCAAAGGAAAGCTCTCAAATTCTCCTTGTAAGTTGGATATTCTTCTCTTTTCTATTTCATTTTATGGTTTTTATGATTTTTGTCTTCTCTAAAATGAATATAATGTTATGCCTCATTGAAAAAAGGCACTCACCTCTCTTCTTTATCCTAGATGAATGATTAATGGATAGAATCAAGTTTTTTCATAATGTTTTTCTTAAATAAGTAGAAAATGTTCACATTAGAATGATTTAAATACTCTTGGTGAAATTCTAGTTGATTTTAGAGAGTTGAAAATTTGAAAAATGGTCAGCCATACAAAGGAGGTTATGGCAAAATTTTCTAAAATTGTGAAAAATAAGTTTTACTTCTTTTTATTCAAAAAGAGTAATTCCCATCGTATATGTATTCTTAAAGTGTTATTTTTCATCCTAGGTATAGAAAAATGCGTACTAAAAATATTTTTATTAAAAAAGTGTTACTTTTTTTAGAATTAAATTCTATGCATAGAAGGAAGCATATTGAAATTTTTATTTTGATAAAAAAAGGGTGATTTTCATTCACAAATGATTTGTATGCATAAAAGATAAATTTTTTAATATTAAAAGTGTGATTTTTATCATAAATGATTTTTATGCATAAATGGATGCATAAAAGAAATTCTTTTATATATTAAAAGAATGGTTTTCATCACAAATGATTTGTATGCATAAATATATGCTTAAAAGATAATTTTTTATATATTAAAAGTGTGATTTTTATCATAAATGATTTCTATGCATAAATGGATGCATAAAAGGAACTTATTTATATTAAAAGAATGATTTTCATCATAAATGATTTTTATGCATAAATGGATGCATAAAAGAAATTCTTTTATATTAAAAGTGTGATTTTCATCATAAATGATTTGTACGCATAAATAGATGCATAAAAGAAAGTTTTTATTTTAAAAGAGTTATTTTCATTGGATTTAGTTATTATGCATAGAAAGATGCATAAAGAAATCTTTTTTTATCTCAAAAGAATTATTTTCATCAATTTTGATTTTATGCATATAAAGATGCATAAAGAAATCTATTTTTATTTCAAAAGAATTATTTTCATCAATTTTGATTTTATGCATGTAAAGATGCATAAAGAAATCTATTTTTATTTCAAAAGAGTTATTTTCATCAATTTTGATTTTATGCATAGAAAGATGCATAAAGAAATCTATTTTTATTTCAAAAGAATTATTTTCATCAATTTTGATTTTATGCATATAAATATGCATAAAGAAATCTTTTTTTATTTCAAAAGAGTTATTTTCATCAATTTTGATTTTATGCATAGAATGATGCATAAAGAAATCTTTTTTTATGTCAAAAGAGTTATTTTCATCAATTTTGATTTTATGCATAGAATGATGCATAAAGAAATCTAATTTTATTTCAAAAGAGTTATTTTCATCAATTTTGATTTTATGCATATAAAGATGCATAAAGAAATCTATTTTTATTTCAAAAGAGTTATTCTCATCAATTTTGATTTTATGCATAGGTAGATGCATGAAAGATTGATTTTTAATTCAAAAGTGTCATTCTCATTTACATTGAATTTATGCATAGGAAGATGCATAAAAGATTGACTTTTATTTCAAAAGAGTCGTTCTCATTAAAATTGAATTTATGCATAGGTAGACGCATAAAAGATCAACTTTTAATTCAAAAGTGTCATTCTCATTTAAATTGAATTTATACATAGGAAGATGCATAAAAGATTGATTTTTATTTCAAAAGAGTCATTCTCATTAAAATTGAATTTATGCATAGGTAGATGCATAAAAGATTGATTTTTAATTCAAAAGTGTCATTCTCATTTAAATTGAATTTATGCATAGGAAAATGCATAAAAGATTGATTCTTATTTCAAAAGAGTCATTCTCATTAAAATTGAATTTATACATAGGTAGATGCATAAAAGATTGATTTTAATTCAAAAGTGTCATTCTCATTTAAATTGGATTTATGCATAGGAAGATGCATAAAATATTGATTTTTAATTCAAAAGTGTTATTCTCCTTAAAATGGAATTTATGCATAAATAGATGCATAAAGAAATCTTATAATAAAAATAAGAATTCTCTTGCATTCCATAAATAGATGTGATGATGTGATATGAATAAGATAAATGAGAATGAACAGAGAATGGATGTGGATGTATGGATGTGGATATGGATGTATGAATATAGATGTGGATGTGGATATATGGATGTGAATGTATGGATGTGGATATATGGATGTGGATGTATGGATGTGGATGTGGATGTATGAATGAGGATGTGGAAATGGATGTATGGATGTAGATGTGAATGTGGATGTGTGGATGTGGATGTGGATGTGGATGTATGAATATAGATGTAGATGTGGATATATGGATGTGGATGTATGGATGTGGATGTGGATGAATGAATGAGGATGTGGAAATGGATGTAGATGTGAATGTGGATGTGGATGTGGATGTGGATGTGGATGTGGATGTATGAATATAAATGTGGATGTGGATATATGGATGTGGATGTATGGATATATGGATGTGGATGTATGAATGTAGATGTGGATGTGGATATGTGGATGTGGATGTGGATGCAGATGTGGATGTGGATGTATGGATTTGGATGTATGAATGTGGAATGTGGATGTGGAAATATGAATGTGGATGTGGAATTGGATGTATGGATGTAGATATGAATGTGGATATGGAATTGGATGCATTAAAAATGTGATTTTCATCATAAATGATTTGTATGCATAAATAGCTGCATAAAAGAAAGTTTTTATTTTAAGAGTTATTTTCAATGGATTTAGTTTTTATGCATAGAAAGATGCATAGAGAAATCTATTTTTATTTCAAAAGAATTATTTTCATCAATTTTGATTTTATGCACATAAATATGTATAAAGAAATCTATTTTTATTTCAAAAGAATTATTTTTATCAATTTTGATTTTATGCATATAAAGATGCATAAAGAAATCTATTTTTATTTCAAAAGAATTATTTTCATCAAATTTGATTTTATGCATATAAAGATGTATAAAGAAATCTATTTTTATTTCAAAAGAGTTATTCTCATCAATTTTGATTTTATGCATATAAAGATGCATAAAGAAATCCAATTTTATTTCAAAAGAGTTATTCTCATCAATTTTGATTTTATGCATAGGTAGATGCATGAAAAATTGTTTTTTAATTCAAAAGTGTCATTCTCATTTAAATTGAATTTATGCATAGGAAGATGCATAAAAGATTGACTTTTATTTCAAAAGAGTCATTCTCATTAAAATTGAATTTATGCATAGGTAGACGCATAAAAGATCAACTTTTAATTCAAAAGTGTCATTCTCATTTAAATTGAATTTATACATAGGAAGATGCATAAAAGATTGATTTTTATTTCAAAAGTATCATTCTCATTAAAATTGAATTTATGCATAGGTAAATGCATAAAATATTGATTTTTAATTCAAAAGTATCATTCTCATTTAAATTGAATTTATGCATAGGAAGATGCATAAAAGATTGATTTTTAATTAGAAAGTGTTATTCTCCTTAAAATGGAATTTATTCATAAATAGATGCGTAAAGAAATCTTATAAATAAAAATAAGAATTCTCTTGCATTCCATAAATAGATGTGATGATGAGATATGAATATGATAGATGAGAATGAACAGACAATGGATGTGGATGTGGATGTATGAATATAGATGTGGATGTGGATATATGGATGTGGATATGGATGTATGAATGAGGATGTGGAAATGGATGTATGGATGTAGATGTGAATGTGGATGTAGATGTGGATGTGGATGTGGATGTATGGATGTGGATGTGGATGTATGAATATAGATGTAGATGTGGATATATGGATGTGGATGTATGGATGTGGATGTACGGATGTGGATGTGGATGTATGAATGAGGATGTATGGATGTAGATGTGAATGTGGATGTGTGGATGTGGATGTGGATGTGGATGTATGGATGTGGATGTGGATGTATGAATATAGATGTGGATGTGAATGTATGGATGTGGATGTGGATGTATGAATGTGGAATGTGGATGTGGAAATATGAATGTGGATGTGGATTTGGAAATATGAATGTGGAT
The DNA here is from genome assembly GCF_041138505.1 of Cibotium barometz. NCBI lineage: Eukaryota > Viridiplantae > Streptophyta > Polypodiopsida > Cyatheales > Cibotiaceae > Cibotium > Cibotium barometz. The sequence continues at coordinate 47,499,787 of NC_141072.1, forward strand.
GTGGAATTGGATGTATGGATGTAGATATGAATGTGGATATGGAATTGGATGTATGGATGTAGATGTGGATGTGGATGTATGGATGTGGATGTGGATGTATGAAATTGGAATGTGGATGTGGAAATATAAATGTGGATATGAAATTGGATGTATAGATATGGAATGTGGATGTGTATGTATGAATGCAGATATGAATGTGGATGTATGGATGTGGATGTACGAATGTGGATGTGTATGTGGAATAATGAATGCGAATGTGTATGTGAAATGATGTGACGATGATATGAATGAATTTGATGTGATGAGATGAAAATTGATGTGATTGGATGAGAATGGGTACATATATGAATTGAATGTGGAATAAGTAATGTGAACTGATGAGGGATAATCTGGAAAGAGACAAGAGTTCATTATAGAAACTGTATTTGTTTGTGAAATCTGTTTTTAAATGACTGTTTTATGTCAAGAATGCTGGGGAAGCATTCTTGACCGTCTTGTGAATGAGGTTGTGGAGACCTACCTGATAAAGTTGCAACAGCACCACGGAGAGTCAACGGAGGACATCTCGCGTAGCAAGGTTCGCCGAGGTCTTGACCAGCCTCGGTTTGATTTAAATGGTGAGCCTCCGGTACGGTGGATGAGGGACCAAGGAAGCGGCCTATGAGTGAAGCGCTAGGTGACCTGCGAAGGATCCTAGAGGGTGCTGACCATACGGTGCTCGGGCTCTAGGTCACCGAAGATACCTACACGTGTGCCGTGGAAGATATTGGAACAAGGAGTAAGAGTTGTTTTCTGAAACCGGGCATAGATCTGGTTGATTGACCTTGCTAGTCCTCAACGGATGAGTCCATGGCTCTTTTATATGGATCTATTGGTTGATCTTGCTGATCTTCAATGGAGATTCCATCTTGATTTTTATAAGTGAATATATTTTCGGGTACTATGAGCTAGGGACTATCGAAAAGGCCCCTGATGAGTGAGCAGGTGGTGAGCGTTCTGGTTGCCAATGATGCCATAGATACTCCGATGAAGGAATGATTGGAACTTAAGATTCAACCAGATACTTTGAAAGATTATGATCGGTGACACTATGGTTTCATTAAATGATTGCTTTAAAGATAGTTGAATCTGGGAAAAAGGCAATTTCATATTGGGTGTGTAAGTGGTGTGACTCGCGTTAAATTTGCTTGAAATTTCGGCTAGGGGACTTGGGAACTCTTTACCCGGGATAAAACCTAACCAAACTCTTAATTGGATCCCATCACTACAGTGGTTGGGCGGTTGGCTAACCCATGGGACTGGATGGGGTTAGGCTAGACTGATGGATCCCTAAATCGAGACTCAATTTCTGTATAGTACGATAGATGAAGTAAATCCCGGACAAAAATTGTTCTATGGAAAAGAATCAACGGTTGTGCCTCTCGATGAGGAAAAAAGTGTTGGTCTCTATGATCCAAGTGCAATCGATCTCTTGCTCTCACTATGGAACTTACGAGTTCGGTCAGATCAGTTCAGTTAGTTAAGGCTTTTGACTATGTTGAAGAAAAGTTATCATGGTGGAATCACCCGTGCTTTCGGGACAAGGGAGTTTTTCCGGGTTCGGTTTTGGAAAAACCGAGGGTTTAGTCTCTTGTCTTGATTTCCAATGGCGAGGCCCCGAGTGTGGGACCCTACCCCATGCAAGAAGTGCTACTTCCACTGCTAGCATCCTAGAATTCATCGCGCAGTGTCAGGGATCTTACAAAATCCGCAAAAGGCAAACTCATCACAATTGTAAACTCTCTCTCGCTGCATATATATTTCACTAGTGAAACACATTAACAAGGTTGTTAAGTGCCCTCATTCCATATGTATTTTGCTGGGGAAGGACAAGTTCTTGTTGTTATGAAGCGCAACGCCACTCATGCTAATCTTTTAGATGGGTATGGGTATTTACCAAGCTAAAAACTGTGAGTTAAAAATCTTGAGCTATAATTTTTCATATGCATTAATTCATATAGTTATCTTGGAAAAACATGCTATTGGGATCATGTGATTTTTCTCAAAAAGTTAGTAATTGCTCCTCTTTTGTGATACCTTAGCTCGGGAGCTCGTGGGTTTTAGCTCAGAAAATGGTAGGTACCCTTTTAGTTTACATTGTAATAGATTCATGTATAGTTTCTCTGACCAACTCACCACAAATCAAACTTTCCAACTCAATTTCCACCATTTGCATAATGCCAGTTTGTGAATGTGCACAAGGAGCTTCTTTAACCAAATCCTTCATCTAAACTTTCTTCTTTTAACTCAAAAGGCACAAAGTGATGGTAGATCAAGCCAACCCATATATGCTCTAGTAGCACAGTTGCTTGCCAGTGTAAAAAAGATGAAAACTTTGACTGGATGGCCTTAACCATGGCTAGAAGGAAAGTTTCCTCAGTTTTAAGGATAAAATATCATCAAAACAACAGCTTTCTACTTGATGAATCTAATTGCATATCACCTTCCCTTGATGTGTTTCTTCTAGTCATGTAATAACCCTCTAACCTTTCAAAAATTGATGGGTTAAGACCGTGTTTTGCTGCAGAGAGAGCACGTACCATGATTATCTCATCACTGTTGAACCTAGCAAAGGCAAGTACATCTCTAATGTACTTGCAGAGAGAGCATGCACCACTCATTACTTGTGAACCTAGAAAAGGTAAGTACATCTCTAATGTAGGACACTTCCTCTTCTCTTCCAAGAGGGCACGGCCCCAAAAGGAAGAACAAGGGGGGAGGCTAGCATTGTATTTTGCTCGCAAAATACATATGGGATGAGGGCATCCGCATCACGCTTCATAACAACAAGAGCTTGTCCTTCCTAATCTACAACTACAGAGGACATGGTGCTCTTATCCGGCGTCATTATAAGGTGTTGCACCTTTTTTTTGCAAGTCATGAAGGCATAGCCACACTTGGTGATCTTTGTATAAAATCATTAAGGTACATAGGTGAATGGATAGATAGATGCATTCAATTAAATTAAGATAATATTAGCATAATTAATTTGCATGAGGTGTAAAGAGATTGCGTGAGGTGTAGGATATTGGAAATGTTAGGCAGGCTATCATTTTTCTAAATGCTCTGTAAAACTAGAACATGCCCTATGAAGCCCTTGGCTATGGCATCTTTGATTTTGTACATGCCTATAAACATGAGGCTACCTCATCCCTCTTCTCAAGCCAACACATTCTCAGCAAAGGCTCCATCTTCACGTTCACCATGTGCACCCATAGGTCTGAGTAGGGCTTTCTAGTCCCCAATTTTGGTGTGAGCATCATCATCATTGTCGTTTCCAGCTGCACGTCACATTCTCACCCTTCATAAGCATCCCAAACATTTTTTTTAAATAATTAATTTTGGTATGGTAAAATCTTGTTTCGCTAAACCTTAGGAAAACTTAGGGTTAAAAAGTTTTTAAAGGTTTGAAGACTTATTTTATTATAAAAACAAATCTTATGAAATCCACACATTGCCATGCAAACTATAAATTGATTGCATGGAAACCACATACACATTGAGAAGTTGGCCAACCCTATTACCACGTGCCTAATGCAAAGGAATCCACCTTTCCTTATAGGTCATGTTAGTGGTAGTGAGAAGCTACAGCCCCTCTAGCATCGTAGTTTGTAGAGGAGATCATGAAGGAGATGGATGATAATGACATAGCTAAGGATTTTATTTTCAGCACGATTGATCCAAGAAGGTGGCTCGTTGTGCTAATGAGATGAGGGCTTGGTTTTTTCACATGTCCATGGCGGCGAGCAACATTGACGTGCTGAAGAGCCTCAAACTACAGTGGCAAAGGTGAAAAGGGTGACGTAGGCTGGCGGAGCACGTGGAGTGCTAGTTCCATGGGGTGCACAGCACATGCGGCGCATGTTGACGAGGCGCCGCTCCTTCCACTCACTCACTTTGGCACCCACCCGCATATCGCAACCTACGTCGAGGTGGTCTTCATCGAGGGGTGCGGTAGGCTGGAAGCCATGGGCGTGTCCCTGCCCGACAACCTAACCATCTGGGCGCACGAACTCATTCTCACCAATTTCTCCACCATTCTTATCGATGTCGTCCCATTGTTGGGAGGATATCGATAATGTCCTTGATGTGTAAATGTTGTCCTATCGGCAAGGAAAGATTTGGCCCATTGCATAAAGTTGACATGGCATTTTCAATCTTTCCTTGTCCTATCGGCAAGGAAAGATTTGGCCCATTGCATAAAGTTGACATGGCATTTTCAAACAATTGATGTTGGCCATAGGAGAGGGGTCATATATTAAAAAAACATTTTGGGTGCTTTTTATCCATTCAATTTTGGGTGATCGTGGAACTTGGGGGTTCACTAAGGACTAATTCAAAAACCCCTTATCTGTAAATTTTTCGTGAATAACACACCCCCTTTTTCTACTCAATTTGTAAATAACTCCTTAAATGGTGCCCTTCTATATGCAAAAAATGTGTAAAAAAGGGATTAAAAAAACCCCTTTTGTTGAACCCATGTGCTATGCTTACATATTTATGAGTGACCCTTCGAGCCGTGGAATTTCATTTAAAGGGTTGTCATAAGTATGTTGTAATTTTTTTTGTTGTTCTCATATTTGTAGCACGTTATATTTTTTTATTTTTGTTGTGCTACTATTTCTTTAAATTTGAATACGTTGTAATTTTTTAACATCTTAATATATTGTAATTTTCCTATCCATACTAGGTTTAATAATTAAATATTTAAATTTATCTTAGACTAAGGTTATCACTAAGGTTCAAAACCTTACTGTGCCTAAGCTTTTTTACCAAAAATTAAATACGAGTACCCTAAAAAAATTTTATGTATTAAAGTAAATAAGCACCCTCAAAAAAATTAATTAATTAATGTGGGTGCTAATCTTTTGCGGGTGGTCATGGTGGCTACATTTTATGAGAGAGAGATTTCTTGGATGCGATGGAGCGAAAATGAAGGATAGGTGTAACCCTTCACTTTTTATCTTCTTTGAAGGCATATAATAAAATTTTGAAAGTCTAAAACTCAGTTTAGTTTTATTTCAACTATGGTGGGCAAGTGACAGTACGGGAAAGAATACTTGTGAGTTATTTGAATAATGGTAGGTAAAGATTTATAATCTAGAAAAGTAGCCAAATCATGATAAATTTATTGTCATTAAATATTTTGAATGATTAAACTCATTAGATATTTGCATGGGTGTGTTATAGGTTGTTAGTGTAAAAATGTGTTAAAACTCAATGCTCTTAAAGAATCTTGATTCAAAATCTTTATAATCAATTTGTGCATGTCATCATGTTCACACAATCCATCCTCATTCTGGAAGCAAACATTTATGTTTTTTACTTAAATAAAGTGTAATCATTCAAAGTTATGTAAATGGATGTGAATGTATGTAGGAATGATGAGAATGGATGTGAATGGATGTGAATGAATGTATGAATGATGAGAATGGATATGAATGAATGTAGGAATGATGAGAATGGATGTGAATGAATGTATGAATGATAAGAATGGATATGAATGAATGTAGGAATGAAAAGAATGGATGTTAATGAATGTAGGAATGATGAGAATAGATGTGAATAAATGTGAATGGATGTGAATAAATGTGAATGGATGTGAAATGATGTGATTGGATGTGAAAAAATGTGAATGGATGTGAAATGATATCATTGGATGTGAGTTGATGTGGAAATGATGTGATTGGATGTGAGTTGATGTAGGAATGATGTGATGTGATATGGATTGATGTAGAAAAATGTGGGAAGATGAGAAATGATGAGAAATAATGTGAAAGGATGTGGAATGATGAGAAATGATGAGGAATAATGTGAAAGGATGTGGAATGATGAGGAAAGATGAGAATTTTGTTTAGAACTATATTTGTATGTAAAACCTATTTTTTAAACATTGTTTTATGTCAAGAATGCTAGGGAAGAATTTTTACCATCTTGTGAATAAGGTCGTGGGGGGGGGGGGAGACCTAAGTAAAAAAGATGCAACAGCTCACAGAGAGTCAATGATGGACGTCTCGCATGGCAAGGTCTTGACTAGCCTCGGTTCGATTAAATGGTGAGCTTTCGGTATGGTGGATGAGAGACCAAGGAAGTGGCCTATGAGTGAAGCGCTAGGTCACCTGCAAGGAACCTAGAGGGTGCTGACCATATGGTGCTCGGGCTCTGGGTCACCCACCAGGATACCCAGGCGTGCGTCGAGGAAGAAAAATGAGTTGAAGTTTGTTTGATGAACACGGGCATGGATCTGGTTGATTGGCCTTGCTGGTCTTCAACAGATGAGTTCAGAGCTCTTTTACATGGATGCTGTTGTTGATCTTGTTGATCTCCAACTGAGAGTCCATATGGTTTTTATGTGATTGATTTCCTAGGTACTATGGGCTAGGAACTATTGAAAAGAGCCCTGAGTGAGCAGGTGGTGAACATTCTGATGATGCCATAGGTACGCTGAGGAAGGAATGACTAAAATTGGATTTTATGGTTAGAAAGTGAAAAAGTTAAAAATTAGATCTGGATATTTTGGATTCGAAATACTATGGTTTCATTTCAAGTCTGCTTTAAAGACAGCTGAATCTATAAAAGGTAATTTTTCATATTGGGTGCATAAGTGGTGTGTCTAAATTGTATTTTACATGAGCGTCGGTTAGGGGGCCTGGGAACTCTTTCCCTTGGTACACCTGGGGATAAAACATAACCAAATTTTCGTAATGAATCCTATCAATATAGTGACTGGATGGTTGGCTAACCCATGGAGCTAAATGGGGTTAGGCTGGACTGATGGATTCCTATACTAAAATTCAATTATGTTCAAGTTATGATAGTTGAAGTAAATCACGGATAATCCTTGTTCTATGGAAAAGAATCAACGGCTGTGCCTCTTTGACGAGGAAAAAAGTGTTGGTCTCTATGATCCAAGTGCAAGTTGCTCCCTTGATCCGCGAGTTCGGTCGGAATGCAAAAGGGAAGTTAAGGCTGACTACGTTAGAAGATTTTTCCTCGAGGAATCGCCCATGCTTTCTGGGCGAGGGAAGTTTTTTCCGGGTTCGGTTTGGATGAAAAGAGGGATTAGTCTCTTGTCTCTGGACATTCGTGGGTGAGGCCCCGAGTGGGAAACTGTGCCCCGCATGTGAGGTTGCTACTTCCGTTGCTAGCTTCCCGGACTCCAATGTGCAGAGGGGGCAGAGGTCTCAAACTCCTTGAGATGTCTATTCAGAAAACTTGATTTTATTTTCATTTGAAAAACTAGCCACTTCTTATTAGCAGCAGCCACTTGGCAAGTATTGTGGGAAATAGTGATCCTTCAAGAGCTGTTGGGGCAAAGGTTTCACTGATATCAAAATCTTCAACCTATGAAAAACTTTTCCCACAACTAGCCTAGCTTTGTATTTCTCCAATGAACTGTCAGATTCATACTTAGCTTTCCACACCCACTTTATGCCAATTACCTTTTGTTTTGGTGGCCGATCAACCAACTCCCAAGTGTTGTTTTTTATGATGTTGTCATACTCTGAGTGCATCGCTGCCTTCCACTTTGGATTTGCCCAAACTTCTTCTGCATTTTTGGGCTCCTTCACTAATTTAATCCATTATCTCAACCATCAAGGCCATATTGAGAATGTGTTCATAAGAGCTCCTCTCCTTCCTTATTCTCTTTGATCTACGTAAGCCATCTGCTGAAGTTTATGCAACATCAGGTGAGGGTTGCGAGATCATCAAAGAGCTGCCTTACCCATGTAGGAAGCGGTTGTTCTTTAGGTGTGTGCAGGGGCAAGTTGGTGTGATTTTTGAGAGTCTTCATCATCTAAAACTCCTCCTCCTTTAGCTTTTTCATGCTTGGGCCAGGCACATGGTGGATTATGTCTCCGTTTGATGATAAAGTGATGGATCCCTATCCTCCATTAAATGTGGATGCTCCACAAACACCACATCTTGGCTGACCATTGTCTTCTTAGCCTCAGGATCAAATAGTCAATATGCCTTATTCTCATTCGCGTGCTTCTTTCTGATTTTGCAGTCTTTGGGGGCATGACTATTCTTGTCTCAAAGTAGTAGCATGTACCAGAAAACTTGTTCTTCTTGTCTTCAAAAATAGCCCCACCTTTTCTTTCTTGTCTTCAAAAGTATCCCCAACTTTGCCTTTTGCATTGGCCGTAAATGCGGTGTCACCAGCATCATGGGTCTTGAACAACATCTCCTCCCCAAATAGCATAGCACTAAATTCTTCAAAAGAAAGAGGTGGTACATTAACCTGGGTGTTTAGTGTTGTAACTAGCCATCATACTTTGGTGGTAAACTTTGAATGCATCTCTGAGCTAACTCTTCACTAGTCTTCATGATTCCCACAGCAACCATCTAGTCTCGTAGGTTTTTGACTCAAGAGATAAACGCTTCTACGGCCTCTCCTTCAGCAAACTTTTCAGTCGCAAGTTGATTCTCTAGGTTTTGAATCCTCGTCTGATTCTGGGTCTCATACTGAATTCTCATTATGGTTAAAGCCACAAATATCTTGGTTGTGTGTGTTGAATCAGAGTAAGAACAAAATCATTTACACTAGTAATAATAGCACAAAGTGCATCTGCATTATGCCACTTCCATGCCTAAAGAAATGCAGCATCTGTTGGTGGAATCATTCTTGTGTTATCGCTAGGGTTAATGGTTTCCACCGGTTCTTGGTCTTTTCCTAGAATGATCTCCAATAGCTCATAGGAATCAAGGATGGCATTGATTTTGAACTTCCAAAGAGTGTAGTTTGCCCCATCTATACTTGCCTTTAAAGAAGGCAGGTGGACGGATGCGCAGCACTAAAATAGCAACGGTAGCACCAGACCCTAACATAGACATCACTCCAAGCTACCTCTATGCAAAGAAAGACTGGACTTTGTGTACTTTTGCTGCTAAAAGCACCTCTAGCTCTCATACCATGTAAGAATATGGCACAGTGAAAAAGATATATCAAGAGAAAGTACAGTAGACAATGCAATAGAGAGACACTACAAGACAATGCTGCCATACACGCATTTCATACACGCGATAAATTACGAACGCGTATATGGTCGCGCCTGTATTTGAATAGAATCGGGCGCGTGTATTTTAGCATTTAAGTTCGCGTGTATGTTTGCATTTATCAACGCGTTTATATACACGCAGTAATACACGCATCTATACACGATAATATTCACGGGGTAATACTCGCTATTATACACGGATAAATACACGCTACTATACACGGATTAATACACGCATGGCAGAGAAAAACTGAAGAAAAACTGAATTCCTTTACAAAATTAAAAACTATTTTCCTTAAACCATCTCATAGTACATTACAGTATACATCATTACACAATCCCACTACATGCATTTACAACAATGAAATATATTCAAAAATAAATCATGCATATGAGATGATAGAAATGTCATCAATTTAGAACATACAGTGACGGATTGGTTAGGGTTCGATCTCATCTTCAATAAGATCCATCCTTGCCAAACGATCAACATCAATATCCATTTGATCAATTGGTAAGGCTACGATTAAATTTATTCCACTATCGATATTCTGTACTCCATTGATAATGGTATCGATGTCCTGATCATCATAATCAACATCACCATCATCCTCAATGGTAGGGTCATTCTCATGATCATGAGAAATGGCATGCTCATCCTCATTATCATGATCATCTCTTATTTCTTGATCATCGATCACAACATCTTCAATGGCATGTTCGACATCATCTTCATTGCGGCTTGTTACATCCTCCATATGCTCCATATCAGTGAATGTATTATACATCACTTTGGAACGTGGTGCAATAGGGATGACGTACCACCATTTGATGTCATGCACCATTGGTAGATAGATAACCTACTCAAATACACACAGTACAGTAATTAATTAGCATATCAAAAGTCAAGGGGTACGCGAGCTTAGATATATATGTATATGAAACACATTAGTAAAAAAATGCATACCTGCTCACATTGTTGTGGCAATACGAGCCTATCTTTCTTTGTTTGCCAGAACTTTGTAGAGTCAATAGTTACATATCCACTTGCATGGCGTTTTATCGTTGCATCAGGCCCTTTTTCCACCACGTTCATTTGCCATTTGACATCCCAAACATACACAAAGAAGCGACGAAAGTCAAGCCTAAATATGTCTTGGATTATGCCACAATAATCATCCATTTTTCCATTAGCTCCCTCAAAGCTACTAATGACACCGCAATCTTGTGTATTTCTCTTTTCATCAATTCTTTGTGTTTGAAAATGCTTGCCTTCACACCATATAGCATTGAACATAGTGCACTGGACCAAAATAGAAGCAATATTTGTGTAAGCAATGTGAATAAATATTAACAGCAAATCACTTACAACTAATGCAAAACATTAGTTCTATGTACCTTTGACATGCATCCTCGTGCATACTCCCATTCTTCCGCCGTGATATGCAGCCCCTCGTCGCTCTCTACTCTCTCCATTTCCTCATGCAACCAATCAACATGGATATCATTCGGAAGTGTTGCTAGATGCTTAGGGTACGCCTTCCGAGAGCCATGTTGCCTCTGAAAGAGAGCTCTTTCTGCTTGCCTTTTTGTCTTTGCATCCTCATATCTTGTAACCCATCTGCTCATCACATCACTATTAAGGATACAAGTGAAATTGAGATCATCAATGTCAATTACTTTACTCTATCCTTTTCCTTGAGGCACAATAGAGGTCATCCTCAAGTCCTCTTCATTGCTCCATAGTCGTGGCAAAGAGCTGTCCACCTGACCAAGAAATTCTGAAATATATACAAGAGACTCTTGTATCAACCAACCCTCGGCCATGCTTCCTTCAGGCCTTGCACTTTGCCTCACAAAGTCTTTTAAGGTCTTCATGAAGCGCTCTAGGAAGAACATCCAGCGTGCATGCACAGTACCACATAAAGCAATTTCGTCCACTAAATGCACAATGAGATGTAGTTGACTTGTGAGAATGGTTCGCGGAAAAGTCTCCTCTACCAAACAAACCACCTCCACTGCCATAACACGCGCATCATCCAACGTGGCTGGATCAATTGCTTTGGAACTAACATATCTGAAAAATAAATAAATAGTACATTATACCTCATGCACGTTCATTTTGCAAGGTATAATGAAGGGTGATCTGAGCATGGGTTTTACATACCTCACAAGCTCGCCCATCTTATAAATACATTTTTTCAAACTCTTATTTGCACAATGGTCGATGATAGTAGGTAGTATGAACTGCGCACATAAGAGCACATTTATGGTTTATGGCATTACAAAATTTAATTTCAACGTACGTACAAGACTTGGAAAACACTTACTTGAAGCATCTTGTGCCAATCGTGGGACTTCAACCCATATAGTTGCTCAACGCCTCTTTTCTTAGTGGTTGTAAAGGCTCCCTTCAATGATCTCATGCGTACGCAAAGTGGTGATGGCCTGCTTTACCTGCTTCTCCTCTTTCTTTTATATAATCCATGGTGCAGGCGGAAGACGAACGTGCCCACCCACCTCTCGTGGCCAAGCTTGACGCATACGTCCTGCGACCCGCAAGTCCTCACGTACGCTAACATTGTCTCGTTTACCAGTAATATGTTCCCAAATACCAGATCCCACATTCTTGAAGATGTGCATGGGATCAAGAAGATGGTTGATCTTAAGATGGGTCCAATATGGCAGCCGGAAAAAAATGGAGTACCTACACAAGGGATTGCTCTATGTGACCTTTAATCCAATTAGAGACTACACAAAACAAGATTGAAAAAACATCACTATACCTGTTCATGCCATCTGGAGGAAGAATAGTTGTAGACTCCCAAATACGCTTCCAATCTTTTGCACGAAGTGTTTGTGGAGGAATGTTACTCTTACTAGCAACATATTTAGGATGATCTGAGGGGAGAAATCGATGATGATTATCGAATATAGTCTTACACAAACCATCAGCATACTCATGTACTAACGAAGGGCCACAAACAGGACATGCATGTTTACCCGATGTTTTCAAACCTGTTAAAATATAAATAAAAGTTAGAATAATAAAGTCAAACTGTCTAATTAATATATATAGCCAATAGTAATAGAATAGGGAGGTAATTAGAATTCTTACCAGAACAATCGCTGTATCCTGCAAAGTCATGCATTGTCCACATCAACACTGCTTTTAAGTCAAAGTGTCGAGAGGAGGGAGGCCTACTAATGTCCACCACCGCAACACCTCTCCATAGTTCCTCCAACTCATCAATCAGTGGTTCAAGATAAACATCCATATGCTTGACTTTATGTTTCCCTGGAATTAGAAGGGATAACATAAGATGTCCCTTCTTGATCGCCATTGATGGTGGAAGGTTATAATTCACCAACACAACTGGCCACACGCTGTATGCGGTGCTTTTGAAACCAAATGGATTCACTCCATCCATACCCAGGCCAAGTCTCAAGTTTCTGGGCTCTGTTTTAAAGCTGGGCCACTCATCTTCAATATGCTTCCAAGCAGGAGTGTCTGCGGGAATTCTCCACATGCCATCATCCGATCGATGTGAGGAATGCCATGACATGAGCTCTGCTATGGATTTGCACTTGAACATGTGTTTGATGCGAGGAATTATAGGAAAGTGTCGCAAGACTTTACGAGGTACATCAAAACTCTTCATATCTGTTCTGTACCTTGCTTCACCACAAGTGGGACAATGTAGAGCCTCCTTATGCGTCCCATGAAAGAGAATGCAATCATTGATGCATGCATGTATTTTATCATAATCCAGTCCTCCAAGAGATGTCACATAGCGCCTCGCTATGTCTCTTGAGGTGGGTAGTCTATTTTCCTTTGGAAGCATGTTTGATAATAGCCTGCATCCAATATCATCAATTATAATTAGTCTTAAATCCTAAACCTTAAACCACTAATTCAAATTTGTAAGTTAGAATGCTTACTTCAACAATGCGTCAAGACTTGCATTGCTCCATCCATAAACTGTTTGTATATTAAGTAGTTCAAGTGAAGCACGTAAAACAGAGAATGTGCACCCTTCAAACACCGGTGTCGATGAAGCCTTATAAAGATGCTCTTGTTCCATATCATCGTCGTCCATACCTTTGGGATTATCCTTAAAAAGATTCCGCACCATATCATCAAGCACCTCCTCTTCCACAACTTCGTGGGGTGCAGGGCTATTGTCATCCCTTTCCCACTCATCTCTGACAATAGATCCCGAAGCTCCAGCATCATCTCGTCGACGCTTTACGTGCTCTCGTCGCGCGTAGGGTACCATGTTAGGGTGTGGTACTGCATCCTGCTTCAATTTATCAAATTATATGTTACAACTCTATTAATTTAATTTGGATACCATGAGTCATTTGAATACCATCAATTTACATCTACTCACCTCTAAACCTGTTTGATTCCATTCTCCATACATGGAGATGTGATTCAAGGTAATTCGACGTCCTCGTACAATGCATCCTTGACATCGATTACACATACATTTGATCCGTTGTCCCAACCACACATCGCGATTACGATGATGCATTGTCTCATCTTCCCCAGAACTGCTTGAAGAGGTTGATGACATCCTGTGTACAAATCAGAAAACACAAAATCATTATATGTTTTTAATGAAAGCACAAAAATCGCGTGTATTGACGCGGCTATTTCCTAAAAATTGCGTGTATTAACGCGGCTACTTCCTAAAAATCGCGTGTATTAACGCGGGTAATGTCTGCAAAACGCGTGTATAAACGCAGCTAAAATATCATACACGCGAATATACACGCGTTTATAAACGCGAATATAAATGCGACGGTATGTTTAAACTAAAAATAGCCCGCCTTCCCCAAATATAGATTTTGAACTAAGAAATCGACTCTGCTTGCGTTTTTGCCTGTTTTTGCCTCTTCCAACAGCAAGGAGGGAGCAGAGAAAGGAGCACACACACGGGAGAAGGAGGGAGCAGAGAAGGAGCAGAGAAGACTCACTTTTTCAGAGGTGAGTCACTTTGTCCTGTGCCTTGTCTCTTTCGTCAGATTTGTTTATGCTATTTGCTCTTTGCTCTTTGGGTTTGTCCTTTTGCTTCTGTGCACACGATTGGGTTACTGCATCCTGACAGGGGCGACAATGGTTGGTCCTTTTATAAGGACACTCTGTCTTTGTCGGGAGTCGGTCTTTTCGAAAAACATTTTTCGCAGGTCGCGTGTAGAAACGCGTGTAAAAGCGCGTGTAACCTGTCTGCAGAGTCTGTTCACACGGATATACACGCGTTTCTAGACGGGTGTATACACGCGTTTTTTAACGGGTGTATACACGCGTTTCTGCACGAGACTACGGCGTTTCAGATTTCATGATTTGCAGGCAACACAACTGACTTGAATGATGATATTTGTGTGAGTCAAGAGACAGCCCATGATGTACATGAAGATGTTTGTTGCAGGTTCTTTATGGATATTCCAGGTTCTTCATCCGATCCATTTGCGTACAGCAATTGGCTGATGGAGATGCTGAATCATTTTGGGCGCCAACCTGGTCCGGTTGAGCTTACAGAGTATATGTATGCCCATCCCCCTCCTTCCCTGCCTGGTGTCTATACCCCTACCGCGAGTATCCAGGGCACTCCAGTGCCGTCTATTCCTCCGAGTCCGACGAGACGGCATGCAGCTTCTCCTCTTCCACGTCCACCGAGGAGACATACCTCGTCCCAGACACACTCACGTACACCCTCACAGCCACCATCACGTGCTCCCTCAGAGCCACCGTCACGTCAGGGCTCACAGCCACCGTCACGTAGACAATCCCCCACCAGTCGTGACTCCACTCGCAGCAGTAGGAAGAGTGGGAGTGGAGGATGCGGCGGGTGCTTTGGTGGGGGAGGTGGGGGAGGTAGTAGGGCACGCGGTGAGAGAGGAGATAGAGAGAGAAGAGTTAGAGGAGACAGTTCGGAAGAGGAGGAGATGAGAGAGATAGAGAGAGTGGTCTGCTATGATGTGACGGATAGGGGCGGGATAGTGATGGATGCGAGGGGGAGGGAGGTAATGGAGTACATGCGTGGGGTAGTATCAAACTCATATAGAAATTGTTTTATTAAATTTAAAGATCAAAATAGCCGATTAGTTGGGGAGGTGATAGAGGCTGTACATAGTCGGTACCCCAATCCCCCACATGCTACATTCTCGGATGTATGGGGAAGGACGCGAATAAGGGAGATCTTAAGTAATAAAAGATCTCACCTTAAAAAACTCGCGTACGATGACCGGCTAAATGTAGCTGCGGGTGGCTATCCTGTCGAGAAACCTGCCACCACTGTGCACAAACGCGAGTGGAAGGAGGCAAAGAAACGAGCAGAGGGTGGCGTGAAGAGCAGGCAGCATGTGGAGGCACGATGGATCCAGATGGAGACCATTGGATCTTCGCATTTCGGATCTGGCGGCGTCGAGTCATGGGAGGCAGAGTTCGTAAGTATCTTGCCACTTTATTTGATTGTTTACTTAATTCATTGATTCTATGATTGTTTTAATCTTACAAATTGTGTTGATTATGATACAGCGACGGGTTACGGGGAGGAAGCCCACAACCCACGATATTGCGTATGCTCGTCGGCATAGCAGACGTGACACGTGGGCTATCTTCATCAGAGCCGAGGGACGTATTACGGACGCGCAGTTTGAGATGGCCATGAGACCATACGGTCGACAGGTACTTGAAAATTCTAAACGAATGGTTTTGGTTTATTGAATTACATATATATATACTTATATACTATATATTACTTGAACAGGCACAAGCTGCTGATAATCCACCGGCCGCCGTTGCAGAGGGTGGACGTGAGCACTACTCCTCGGACATTCCGACCGATGTGAGCTCATCTGAGCATGGAGGGAGCACCGAGTCATCATCTGGGTCTGAGTAGTACTCAGACTTATAGTATCACATTCCATATTGAGGATGTGATTGTATATATTTTTTTGTAAACTCAAGCCATGGGCTACTTCGAGATATGGACTCCCTTGTATACATGTATGAAATTTTGATAGTAATATTGAATTGATTGATCGATAGTATTACATTCATGTCTGTCTTGAATCATGTATTGACAATGTATGCATTCATGTTGTTCTTGTCTTAATCTCCCTCGTGCATATGTTCTTCGTGGATGGTCTAATGGGCTGGAACAGTATTCAGGCACCAAATAGCACTCTCTGGATTTTTTTTTTGCTCTCTGTTTGCGTGTATAAACGCGTCAGAACTGCTAAAACTCGCGTGTATCTACGCGGATACCCTGGAAAATACGCGTGTATTAATGCATCAAAACTGGTAATTACGCGTGTATAAGCGCATCTAAATTAAAGAAACGCATGTATAGACGCAGGTATAAACGCGTCTGAGACATTTGAACTGAACAGGACGCGGCTATACACCCGTGTATAAGCGCGTCTAAAATAAGAAAAAGCGTGTATAGCCGCATGTATCAACGCGTCTGTAAAAAGAACGCGGCTACACACCCGTGTATACGCACGTTTGAGAGGTGCTATACACGCGCTTTTACACGCATGTCTCTGGCCGCGATGATACACGCGCTGATACACGGGCCCGCTACTTTTTTTCACAAGTCATTTTTAGCGGCTAGGAGCGCGGGTATGAGCCCGATCCCTTGTAGTGAGAATGGAAAGAATTTAAAAATTTTGAGTATACCAAATAAGAGATACATACAATATGATGGTGCTATCCACCACCACCCATGATAAAAGACAGATAGTGAGAGAGAACACACACATAAGAAAAAACCCTAATAGATTGATGTAACCCTAACCATATAGGGAAGCCATATCCCCACTCACATAATGCATAATACAATAAGACTATACAACCACACAATACATGTGATGTGTTAACACACCAAATAACCCTAACTAAAGTCCACACACTATGGCCAGCTGGACATGGCCATTTATTGGCACACACATGCTACTGTCTACCATGCCAGCACATATTGTGCTTGGCTCCAGCTATCATCAAGCTTGTAATCTCAATTAGCCCCTCTCAAGCTCGTGATATACAACCATAGATGAAGATGAGCTTGGTCTATCAACACTCCTCCTCAAGCCCATTGCTTGTACTCCCAACATGGTATGGACGTACTTAAACTTCTCTCTCCCAAGTGGATTCATAAATTAGTCAACAACTTGCTCTTCAGTCTTCACATACTTCAAATCCATTGTACTATCCAACACTTTCTCCCTGCTGACAAAGTGATAGTGGACCTCTATATTCTTGGTCCATGCATGAAAAACTGGATTGTTGGCCAACTGTATTCTACACATGTTGTCACAATGTATGACAACCTTGCCCTCATAGGTTCACGCAAATCAGCCCAAGCCATATACATCTAAGCCTTTACCATACTCATAAAGAAGACCATAATGTGTAGTGGTTTTTACATAATGCATGATCTATATCAATGCATCCAAATGAGGCTTCCTAGGGCTTTGCATAAACTGACTCATTAGCCCCACAACATAACTCAAGTATGGTCGTGTAATAGTCATGTAAATGAGGCTCTCAACCATCTTCTTGTACATAGATGGATCTTCTAACTCTTCACCAAAATCATCCCTCAACTTCACATTTTTCTCTAAGGGTGTACTCATGGGTTTACACCTAGTCATCCCATATCTAGCCAACATATCCAATGCATATTGACACTAGACTAGCCATATTCCTGCATGATCTTTGACCACTTCAATACCAAGAAAATACCTCAAATCACCCAAGTCTTTCATATCAAACTGCCCACTCAATGCCTTCTTTTGACATGGCACATAATATCTGTAGCATGATCACCTGTTGTCAAAATCAAGTCATCCATATAGATGACAATCACAACAATCCCATGATCTGTCTTCTTCACATATAGTGAAGAATCTACCATAAAAACTTGAAAAAGCAATAGAGAGAAGATACCGGCTTATCTTATCACTCCAAGCACAAGGTGCTTGTTTAAGCCCTCATAAAGTACTTTCTTCAACCTACATACATGAGTGGGGTACCTTGGGTGTACATAACCCTCTGGCTGCTCTATAAAAACTTCCTCTTGCAAATCACCATTTAGAAATGCATTCTTTACATCCATTTGTACATTTTCCAACCATTTTCCGTAGCCATGACAATAACTGACCTCAAAGTTCCCATCTTTGCCACTAGACTAAATGTCTCATTATAATCCAAGCCTTGGGTCTACACATAACCCTTAGCAACCAAGCATGCTTTATGGTGCTTAAATGAGCCATCTGACTTGCATTTCACCTTATAAACCCATTTGCAGCCAATGACATTGTTACCTTGTGGTAAGGCAACCAAATCCCAAGTATCATATGAACTAATGTGTCCATCTCCTCATCCATTGCCTTTTTCCATACATGCTTTCCAATAGCTTCTGCATAGCATGTAGGAGCCACATGCTTTACCAAAGAGGTCATATATGCATAGTGCATAGCAAAACCATGGTATCTCAACTAGATACCTGACTCTCTGTGATCTCCGCAAAACTTGTAAATCACTCTGTACACCTATCACTCTAGCATGTGGAGGTACATATTGTTGAAATTAGGGCAATATGATGAGCTATGGTGGATCAAATACTAGAATCAACATCATTAACAAAGTGATTAGCAAATAATTAAGACGTGAGTAATTAACAAATATGATTAGTGATTAGTGAGTAATTAACAAATAGCTTAATGTAGGCATGGAAAATAAAAAACCAGCAAGTTCTCATTAGGCCAATGCCTCAATTTATAGAGTTTACATCCAAGCATCTAATCCCACTGATGATTCACTTCACCTCTCCCAGAATATCTCCACCTCTTTTGCTTGATTCTCTCAACCTCTTCACTTTTCCCAAAATATCTTCGAGAATATCTCTACACGTCCTAAATCTTCTCATGCTACCCTTTATTCTCTCCCAGTAGATTCTTCTCACCTTTTCACAGGTTCTTTCACATTTACTCATTCTCTTTTACAGTCTCTAACCAAGGGCTTGTTCCCGCACACACCCTATTCACTTGTATATTTCAACACCTCCCCTCAAGTGAATACTCCTAGTACACCTAGACCCTATACCAAGTTTCCCTCTTACATGACTAGTGCCTAGCACACCTCCCCTCAAGTTAACTTAGCACACCTGGACCCTGTATCAAGTTTCTCTCTTACTTGACAGTCCACGGCGACCAGTGCCTCAAGTCCCTAAACTCCATAGTCCTTGACACTCTCTCTCTCTATGTGTCCAAGGCTACTATAAGTGCCCGCGACCTTGACTAAAGTGCTCACACATTCATCTACCACATGGCCTACATCATAGGCTCAGAGGTGGTTTTACTTTGTTGGGGCGGCAGGTTACATTGGGTTGTGGGGTCTCTCTCTCTCTCTCTCTCTCATAAAAGATGATCCGACTCCACTTCCTCCGGGAGCCTCCATGAAGTTTGCCGATGTCGTTTCTTCTCCGCTGGGTTTGCTGTAGCAATCTCTTGCCATGTGTCCTGGCTTTCCACATTTGTGGCAAGTGAAGGTCCTTCCTCCTACTCTGCCTCTTCCTCGTCCTCGTCCTCGAGAGAATCCTCCTCGGGTGAAGAGTACTTTTTCTTCTCCTGCTGTTAAGTCGAGCCATTTCTTCTCTTTGCCTCTACTCTCTTGCTCTAGTAGAGCTGCTTCTATCTCGTGTCGCTTCAATTCAGGTACAGTCTTTAGTGTTGCTACAATATTTTCATATTCCCCTTTGTCCACACTCTTAAGAAGCACTGCTAGTGCCTCATCATCTTCTACCTTTCTGCCACCAATAGCTGCCAGCAGCTGTTGCTTAATGCTTTTATATTTGTTCAAGTGTGTGATTAAAGGTTCACTTTCCTTCATATCCTATTTGTAGAATTGCATTAACAGATTTATCTTTGAATTTTTAGCTTGTGTGCCAAATAATTTATTGAGTTCATCCCATGCATCTTTTGCCCATTGTATCCCTGTGATGTGATGAATGATTTCATCATTTAAACTGAGTGCAATAAGTCCCAATGCTTTTTCATTCCTACTCTTCCACTCATTTTTCCCTCCCTCTGGACATTCATCTCTTCCCTCAACTAACCCCCACAGATTTTTCCTCATGAGCAAATACATGGTTTTTGTCTGCCATGTGTAAAACTGCTCCCCATTAAATTTGGCTATTTCTTGTGATATACTCATGGTGATGTGAAGGGGGTCTTACATCTTGATCCAATTTCAAGATTCAAGGGCAGTGTCTACCCTTTTACAACTCAATCTGGTGTTTAAGAGATGTTTATATAACAAATTTATCAGCATAAAAACTTACATTAAATCAAGGGTAACCAATTTGTACGGAATGGTTGGAGTATCAAACCAACTCCGAATTGCAATCTGAAGTTATAGGGATCTGTATCAAATACCTAATGGTTAATTTGAACCCTCAATTACACCAAAATATAGTGATTAGCAGCACTGATTAGCAAATTAATCCATTATTTTGTGTGCAAAAAACATAGTATGCGGGGAGTCCAGATCTGGTACCTTAGACTTCAAATGAGCTCAAATGCTTTCAAATCCATCAATATCAATGAAGCTAGTAGAGGATTAAGCCAAGAAACACAATATTTGACCACATATTGAAAGCTTAATCTCTGTTTTACCAGTCACCTCTGCAGATTTGATGAAGAGCTTGGATCTCACTGTAGACTTGATGAAATTGAATTCTATCTTCACTAGCTTGTAGAGCATGCTTGAAAACACCTTGGGCTAAGAGGAATTTGAGCCATTGTAACTGAGCTAGAAGAAATCTCAAATTCCCTTTTGAAAAATGGCACCTGCAAAACGTGTTGCCGCCGGCGATTTATGCTGATTCGCTTCAATTGCTTTGAGATGCTTGTAGCCCCTTGAGTTTAGTTTAAGTACCTAAAAGATCTTGGCCTAATTTTAAGTGTGCAAGGAGAATGAACTCCTCCATTGGCTAGGGGTACAAAGATGAGTTGAAAAAAGAGGGAAAATTATAATTTTCTACTAATCCTAATTAGTAAAATAATTAGCAATATAATGAGCTCATAAAATGATGGATTCTAGGCATGGCTCTAATACCATGTTGAAATTAGGGCAATGTGATGAGCTATGGTGGATCAAATACTAGAATCAACATCATTAACAAAGTGATTAGTGATTTATTCCTCTTCTCATCTGGCATATGCACATAAACACTTTGAGATATCCAATAAGATGCATCTCTAGCGTATTTTCATGTATGGCAGAGCTATTTGTGTTTTGTTAAGCAAATACACCATTGTGGCACATGCTTCTACCAAATAAGATTTTGGCATGCTCTTCTCATTTAGCATTTCCCCAGCTAAATCACCAATGACCTTGTTTTTCCTCTCAGCAACACCGTTTTGCTGAGGTGTGTACCTGCATGAAAGCTAGCTTCTAATATCATTCTTCCTCTCAAGAAGTCCTCAAATGCATGTGAGGTGTATTCACCACCTCCATCTGTCCTCAAGCATTTGATCCAACAACCATATTGCTTTTCTGCAAATGCTTTAAAATCCATGAACTTTTCTAACACTTCAATTTTCTCTTTAAGAAAATAGATCAAAGTCATCCTACTATATTCATCAATGAAGGTTACATAGTACCTATTGCCACTAATGAATGGGCTTTGTGTGCATGCCCCCATACATCACTGTGAAACAATCTCAAGTGGTCTGTTGCTCATGTTGTCTTCTCTATGGAATGGAAACCTTGCTTACTTTCCAAACTAGCAAAGCATCACATACATGCATACTCTCATCATATTTGAATCTAGGCAATCCACCAACTATGCCTCTTGCTTGCATATTCTTCAACTTTTGTATGTTCACATGCCCAATACATTTGTGCCACAAATGTGCACCATGCATCAATGCTAGATACATGCTGTGAGAGGATATACTAACATGGGAGACATGAAAACTATAAGAAGGAAGAGGGCCCACTCCTTTCAAGAAAACATACATGACAATGACTCTCATCACCCAGAATACGAATATGTGAATGTGCCAAGATCAACAAAGAAACAAAGCAAAGCTATGAAGAGTGAATCACACCATATATCCATAAAACAGCATGGGCTATCCGAAGAACTAATGCCGGTAGTGAAGTGAAGTGTCAAGGATTCCTAGAGGACAAAGAGGTCAAATGCAACAAGCTCATTGACATTAAGGAAAGGGCAGGAAAACAAGGTGTGCTTGCACCTTGCTTCTTTGGGAGAATCAATACACCTACATGCATACGTCGACAAATGATCTAGTTTTGTGCTGACAATGTTCATCATGCATGAATTCCTTCCAACATTGTTGAGGGTACTCCTCCAAAGGTGCCACAAGAGTGGCCTATTGATATGATTTTGTGGTGATAATGTTTGTAAGATTCCTCCCCAGCCTCTCAAGATGTCCAGCATCTTCCCGTGTAATTAAATCCCTCTTCAAAAATATAAAAGATCTTGTTTTTAGCTGTTTTAGCCTAGAGAGAGAATATTCAAATTTTGGATATTTTTGGATAGAAAAATATCTCATCTTATTAAAATAAGTTCCCCTGAAAAAGAAGTTCAAAAAGATTTTCAGAAGGTGCATTAGAAATTAAGTAAAATTTGTTCAAGAGGCATTATCCTAGGGGTGAAGATTTTTTCGAAAATTTAAATTAAGGTTCCTATGGACCAATAAGATTCATCCAAATGTAAAGAGAAGATAAATGAAGAAATAAAAGAAAAATCCCCCAAAAATGAGTTAAATACTCACATAAGATGAAGAGTTGAATAAGGACAAGGCTAATAGTTAAAAAGTGAAAATATTTAGAAGTAAATACTCACATAAGATGAAGAGTTGAATAAGGACAAGGCTAATAGTTAAAAAGGGGAGATATTTAGAAGTAATGATGCATTTTTGACACCTCTGCATGGGGATTTCCCCCTCATGAATGAGGCGCCTATTTCACATGTGCAATTGAGTTTTAAATCTTTAAAAATTAAGATATTTCATCTCTCCTCTCTCCTACTTCAAGTCTAGTTGCAAAAAGTTAGCTCAACTGACCTAAAAATTGACCAAACTGAATTGGAAAATTCTAGAATCAGTTTGTTTGGTTAGGAGCTCACTTTTTCCTATAAATAGAGGCCTTCCCCTTTGTTGAAACTCAATAGCATTTTATGCACTGTTACTCTACTCCACCCAATCCAAGAACTGTGAACTCATTAATAATTCACTAGTTTTTGACATTTCCCTCTTCCAAAGATTGGTGGCCACTCTTGTACAAACAAGAGTTGAACCCTCAAACCATCAAGCCAAAGGAAAGCTATCAAAGTCATTAGTAAGTTGGTGATTCTTCTTTTCTTTCACTTGTTTTATGGTTTTTATGGTTTTAAATGGTTTTTATGCTTTATGTCTTCTCTAAAAATGTTATGCCTCATTACAAAAAGGCATTCCCCTCTCTTCTCTAGCAAGACCAACCTTTCTCTATCCTAGGTGAATGGTTAATTGATTAATGTCAAGTTTTTATAATCTTTGTCTCAATTAAGTGGAAAAATATTTACTTTAGGATAATTTCAATACTTTTGATGCACTTTCAATTAGTTTTAAAAACTTAAAAATTTGAAAAAAGGTCAGCCATACAAAGGAGGTTATAGCGAAATTTTTAGAAATTAGTGAAATAAAATTCATCCTTTATTTATTCTAAAAGAGTAATCCTTATGGTTTCTATATTCTAAAGTATCATTTTCATGCATAGAAGATGCATTTTGATTATGTGTTTTGGTGCACTTTTAATTAATTATAAAGACTTAAAAATTTTAAAAATGGTCAGCCATACAAAGGAGGTTATGGTAAAATTTTAGAAATTAGTGAAATAAAATTCATCTTTTATTATTCTAAAAGAGTAATCCTTATGGTTTCTATATCCTAAAGTATCATTTTTATTATAAAAGATAATTTTTTATTATAAAAGTGTTACTTTTATCATATTTGATTTTAATGCATAGAAGTATGCATAAAAGATAAATTTTTATTATAAAAGTGTTACTTTTATCATACTTTATTTTAATGCATAGAAGTATGCATAAAAGATAAATTTTTATTATAAAATTGTTACTTTTATCATACTTGATTTTAATGCATAGAAGTATGCATAAAAGATAAATTTTTATTATAAAGTGTTACTTTTATCATACTTGATTTTAATGCATAGAAGTATGCATAAAAGATAAATTTTTATTATAAAAGTGTTACTTTTATCATACTTGATTTTAATGCATAGAAGTATGCATAAAAGATAAATTTTTATTATAAAAGTGTTACTTTTATCATACTTGATTTTAATGCATAGAAGTATATATAAAAGATAAATTTTTATTATAAAAGTGTTACTTTTATCATACTTGATTTTAATGCATAGAAGTATGCATAAAAGATAAATTTTTATTATAAAAGTGTTACTTTTATCATATTTGATTTTAATGCATAGAGGTATGCATAAAAGATAAATTTATAAAAGTGTTACTGTTATCATAATTGATTTAATGCATAGAAATATGCATAAAAAATAATTTTTAGAATAAAAGTGTTACTTTAATGCATAGAAATATGCATAAAAGATAAATTTTTTATCAGAGATTGAGGTAAATGAATATTCCTCAAGAAATCCATGTTTTTTTTGAAATCTGTAAACAAATATCCGTCGAAAGAAATTTAGAAAAAGAGAAATTGAGATAGTACCTTTCGAGAAAGATAATTTTAGATCTAAACTCTGATGATTCAGACTATTGACCAAGACCTAATTCTTTTGTCAGTTTCAATCAATGACGATGTGCCCAGTTCAGGGAAAATGTACTCAAATCACCCACCGAATCTGAAACTAAGTTAAGACTTGTGATTTTGATCTGAGGATCAAGTTAACAGAATTCGAGGGATTCTGTTTGGAATTGAAAACTGGATCTAGAAGTAATGAGATACGGATTTAAGATATACTTATGGTATTCAAACAAAATCAAAACTGTAAACTTGCATAAAAACCCTGCCTTCGTAAAAGACTGTCTTACGCCAGAATGCTGGAGCGAGCATTTGGCATATATGTTTATCTAAGGGAAGTTCGGTTGTTGCAGCAGCTGGGGCGGGGAGTGTTCGAGGGACAGCTCACACGGCAAAGCCTGCCGAGGTCTTGACCAGCCTCGGTATGGTTAAAATGGTGCGCTTCCAGTACGATGGACGAGGGCCTACGAAGGGGTCCCTGAGTGAAGTGCCAGGACACCTAAGGATCCTAGAGGATTTTGACCAGGCGATGCACGGGCTCGCGATGCCGAGGACATCCATGCGTATGTCGAGGAAGATATTATATGATGGACCTATGTTTTTGTAATCTATCATTGGATCTCGTTGTTGACTCGCTGGTCTACAGAGAGTCCAGAGTGATACTGTTTTGTTGAGAAACAAAGACTCAATGGAAATTTTGAAGTATGACATATATAACCCGTAAATTGTTTATCAACGGTTGTTTTTATTAAAGTTTTAATAAAGAGGAGTGTGTGCGTATATGTTTTCTAAAGCTAAAGTTAAGAAAGGCAATTCAATTATGGGTGGGTGAGTACTTGTTTGGTTCCACCGATTCCAGTGGTAGGGTGGTGGCTAACCCATGGGCCGGATGGGGTTAGGCTGGAATGAGTGGAGTTTTAATAATCAAACTGAAAAATCTTAGGATTACGCTAAGATTTGAGTGGTTAGACAATTCGCTGATAAATTTTTCAAATAAGTGGATCAACGGCTGTGCCTATTCTTAATCAAGAAAAAGGCATTGATTTTACTAAAATGATCAAATTATATCAGTGATAATTTACCTTCTATCTGGTTTTATCAGATGAAGGTTAGTTTAGATTTGATCTCGTTAGAACACTCGTTAAGAAAAATTCAAAAAGGTGGAATCGTCCCCGCTTCCTGGGCATGGGAATTTTTCCCGGTTTTGGTTTTCGGAGTGACCACCAGCCTAGTCTCATGCCCAGATATTCGAGGGCGAGGCCCCGAGTGAGAAACCCTGCCCGCACATGAGGAGGCTGCTTCCGCTGTCAGCTACCGGGAGTCCGCCGGTGCACGGAGGGGGCAGAGGAATCTCACAGTTGGTATCAAGCTAATAAGGATAAATAAATTATTATCTGAATCTGATAATAAGAACTCAGAAAAAGCATTTTCATAATGTATTTTCATTCTGTAAGCTTCTTTAATGAAGAAATTTTAATCAAAGAAATTGTTTTTATAGATGGAAGTTCTCCATTTATGTGGTATTTCCGACCTCACCTAGTCTCAAGATATGATTGCGTTTGCCTTTGCGAATCTCATCTCTTCCGCTTCAACTCGAACAAGCCGAGCAAGACTCGCACGCCATTTCGAGGATTTATATTTTCCTAATCCAACGGAGAGATTTCAGCATAAGTGGTTTGCAGGGCAATATGTCCACGCCTCTTGCGACCGCCGTGCAATGCTGTGGGAGAACCTCTCATTGACTATGATCCTGTTAAAGCTGAAAATGGTGCGTGGTGTCATTCTATATCATTCGACGCCTCAAAATTTCAGACTTACATGCCAAGTCTACATACTCCTTAGTTGCTTTATTCCTAAATGGAAGATAATAGCTCCCTTGTCAGTAAGTGGACGTTTGTATCAGGGCATGGCTATGGCCCAGTGCTGTCGTCATATGCGTCTCCCGAGGAGATTTTGAATTCTAGAGCCGAGTTGCTCTATGTACATATTGGAACTTTTATATAAATAAAGAAATGTTTTCCAGAGAAAAATTTCATGTTGTATAAATGATTGTTTACGGCAGACGATATGATAAACAAAAATCTATTATCGGACATATGTCACACATCTCCAATAAGATCATTGTCTTGTTTAAGAAATTGTTTTTCTGAACCTCTTAAGTCTTAGGATCTCGTGGATAATATCAAAATAAAAATTTAATAATATAATTTTTTTTGACAGAATCATGAGATGAGGAAACCATGGTCGTCAGCCAGACCCTATCTCCGAAGATGACGAGCTTGACCTTGATGTTCGCAAGGCTCTTCATAGGACTCAGCCACCACAGGACCCTTCAAAGGAGAAGGGGAGAACCTGGGCGAGGCTGTGGAGACATGGGTGGAAGCCATGGAAGAGTATTTTGACGTCACAGGCTACAATGTACAGAGCAAAATGGCTCTTGCTGCCTGGCTGAAAATAGTGGAAACAGCCAGGGTAGCATGGAGGAACCATTGTGACACCAACCGTCTGGACAGAAATACTCAATCTTGGAATGATCTAAAAACCTATCTAAGAAAGAGATTTTATCCTCCTGAATTTTTGGAAACCAAAATGAACGAATTCTTAGAGCTAAAGCAGGAGAGCAAAACCATCGAGGAATATCACCAGGCCTTTGCTCTTCTACTCAAATATTCACCACCTCTAGATGAAGAGCAACTCATGGCCAGGTTCATTCGGGGAATGAACAAACCCTTAGACACACTGGTCAAAAATGCCAAGCCAGTGTCCATGGCTGAAGCAGTAAGAATGGCAAAAGATTTTGCCCAAGCCTTTGTATTAAAGGTCCCACCAAAACCTGCACCCTCTAACTTTAAAAGATTCTAAGCCCAGGGAAGTACTTCAAACTTTCCACCCCCAAAGAGGCAGCAAGGCCCAAATCAAAAAATTCTTGATGTTCGAGAAAAGATTCTCAAGAACAGAATTCTCAGAGAATTATTAGTAAAATGGAAGTTCTATCCTTTTGAAGATGCCACCTCGGAGAAGGAAGTCGATCTGCTGCTGCGAGATTATCCCCAGTTTGCGAGATGAGGACATCTCGCGTTTTTCAAGTGGGAGTGAAGGTAAGATTCCTCCCCAGCCTCTCAAGATGTCCAGCATCTTCTCGTGTAATTAAATCCCTCTTCAGAAATATAAAAGATCTTGTTTCT
Source organism: Cibotium barometz (assembly GCF_041138505.1). Taxonomy (NCBI): domain Eukaryota; kingdom Viridiplantae; phylum Streptophyta; class Polypodiopsida; order Cyatheales; family Cibotiaceae; genus Cibotium; species Cibotium barometz. The sequence continues at coordinate 47,527,829 of NC_141072.1, forward strand.
AACTGTTTTAGCCTAGAGAGAGAAAATATTCTAGAGAGAGAATATTTAGATTTTCGATATTTTTGGATAGAAAAATATCTCATCTTATTAAAATAAGTTCCCCTGAAACAGAAGTTCAAAAAGATTTTCAGAAGGTGCATTAGAAATTAAGTAAAATTTGTTCAAGAGGCATTATCCTAGGGATGAAGATTTTTTTGAAAATTTAAATTAAGGTTCCTATGGACCAATAAGATTCATCCAAATGTAAGGAGGAGATAAATAAAGAAATAAAAGAAAAATCCCCCAAAAATGAGTTAAATACTCACATAAGATGAAGAGTTGAATAAGAACAAGGCTAATAGTTAAAAAGGGGAGATATTTAGAAGTAAATACTCACATAAGATGAAGAGTTGAATATTGACAAGGCTAATAGTTAAAAAGGGGAGATATTTAGAAGTAATGATGCATTTTTGACACCTCTGCATGGGGATTTCCCCCTCATGAATGAGGCGCCTACTTCACATGTGCAATTGAGTTTTAAATCTTTAAAAATTAAGATATTTCATCTCTCCTCTCTCCTACTTCAAGTCTAGTTGCAAAAAGTTAGCTCAACTGACCTAAAAATTGACCAAACTGAATTGGAAAATTCTAGAATCAGTTTGTTTGGTTAGGAGCTCACTTTTTCCTATAAATAGAGGCCTTCCCCTTTGTTGAAACTCAATAGTGTTTTATGCACTGTTACTCTACTCCACCCAAGCCAAGAACTGTGAATTCATTAATAATTCACTAGTTTTTGACATTTCCCTCTTCCAAAGATTGGTGGCCACTCTTGTACAAACAAGAGTTGAACCCTCAAACCATCAAGCCAAAGGAAAGCTATCAAAGTCATTAGTAAGTTGGTGATTCTTCTTTTCTTTCACTTATTTTATGGTTTTTATGGTTTTAAATGGTTTTTATGCTTTATGTCTTCTCTAAAAATGTTATGCCTCATTACAAAAAGGCATTCCCCTCTCTTCTCTAGTAAAACCAACCTTTCTCTATCCTGGGTGAATGGTTAATTGATTAATGTCAAGTTTTTATAATCTTTGTCACAATTAAGTGAAAAAATGTTTACTTTAGGCTAATTTCAATACTTTTGATGCACTTTCAATTAGTTTTAAAAACTTAAAAATTTGAAAAAAGGTCAGCCATACAAAGGAGGTTATGGCAAAAATTTTAGAAATTAGTGAAATAAAATTCATCCTTTATTTATTCTAAAAGAGTAATCCTTATGGTTTCTATATTCTAAAGTATCATTTTCATGCATAGAAGATGCATTTTGATTATGTGTTTTGGTGCACTTTTAATTAGTTATAAAGACTTAAAAATTTTAAAAATGGTCAGCCTTACAAAGGAGGTTATGGCAAAATTTTTAGAAATTAGTGAAATAAAATTCATCTTTTATTATTCTAAAAGAGTAATCCTTATGGTTTCTATATCCTAAAGTATCATTTTCATGCATAGAAGTATGCATAAAAGATAAATTTTTATTATAAAAGTGTTGCTTTTATCATACTTGATTTTAATGCATAGAAGTGTGCATAAAAGATAGATTTTTATTATAAAAGTGTTACTTTTATCATACTTGATTTTAATGCATAGAAGTGTGCATAAAAGATAGATTTTTATTATAAAAGTGTTACTTTTATCATACTTGATTTTAATGCATAGAAGTGTGCATAAAAGATAGATTTTTATTATAAAAGTGTTACTTTTATCATACTTGATTTTAATGCATAGAAGTGTGCATAAAAGATAAATTTTTATTATAAAAGTGTTACTTTTATCATAATTGATTTAATGCATAGAAATAAGCTTAAAAAATAATTTTTTTATCAGAGATTGAGGTAAATGAATATTCCTCAAGAAATCCATGTTTTTTTTGAAATCTGTAAACAAATATCCGTCGAAAGAAATTTAGAAAAAGAGAAATTGAGATAGTACCTTTCGAGAAAGATAATTTTAGGAAGATCTTTTCCAGATCTAAACTCTAATTTAGACTATTGACCAAGACCTAATTCCTTCGTCAGTTTCAATCAATGACAATGTGCCCAGTTCAGGGAAAATGTACTCAAATCACCCACCACCGAATCTGAAACTAAGTTAAGACTTGTGATTTTGATCTGAGGATCAAGTTAACAGAATTCGAGGGATTCTGTTCGGAATTGAAAACTGGATCTAGAAGTAATGAGATACGGATTTAAGATATACTCATGGTATTCAAACAAAATCAAAACTGTAAACTTGCATAGAAACCTTGCCTTCGTAAAAGACTGTCTTACGTCAGAATGCTGGAGGGAGCATTTGGCATATATGTTTATCTAAGGGAAGTTTGGTTGCAGCAGCTGGGGGGAGTGTTTGAGGGACAGCTCACGCGGCAAAGCCTGCCAAGGTCTTGACCAGCCTCGGTATGGTTAAAATGGTGCGCTTCCGGTACGATGGACGAGGGCCGACGAAGCGGTCCCTGAGTGAGGTGCGAGGACACCTAAGGAGGATCCTGGAGAGTTCTGACCAGGCGATGCACGGGCTCGCGGTGCCGAGGACATCCATGCGTATGTCGAGGAAGATATTATATGATGGACCTATGTTTTTGTAATCTATCACAAGATCTCGTTGTTGACTCGCTGGTCTCAACGGAGAGTCCAGAGTGATACTGTTTTGTTGAGAAACAAAGACTCAATGGAAATTTTGAAGTATGACATGTATAACCCGTAAATTGTTTATCATCAACGGTTATTTTTATTAAAGTTTTATTAAAGAGGAGTGTGAGCGTATCTGTTTTCTAAAGCTAAAGTTAAGAAAGGCAATTCAATTATGGGTGGGTGAGTACTTGTTTGGTTCCACCGATTCCATTGGTAAGGTGGTGGCTAACCCATGGGCCGGATGGGGTTAGGCTGGAATGAGTGGAGTTTTAATAATCAAACTGAAAAATCTTAGGATTACGCTAAGATTCGAGTAGTTAGACAATTCCCTGATAAATTTTTTAAATAAGTGGATCAACGGTTGTGCTTGCCTGATCTTAATCAGGAAAAAAGCGTTGATTTTACTAAAATGATCAAATTATATCAGTGATAATTTTCCTTCTATCTGGTTTTATCAGATGAAGTTTAGATTTGATCTCGTTAGAAAACTCGTTAAGAAAAATTCAAAAAGGTGGAATCGTCCCCGCTTCCCGGGCATGGGAATTTTTCCCAGTTTCGGTTTTCGAAGTGACCACTAGCCTAGTCTCGTGCCCAGATATTCGAGGGCGAGGCCCCGAGTGAGAAACCCTGCCCGCGCATGAGGAGGCTGCTTCCACTGTGTCAGCTACCGGGAGTCCGGAGGGGGCAGAGGGATCTCACAATGTTGATCAATACACCTACAGGCATACATCAACAAATGATCTGGTTTTGTGGTGATAATGCTAATCATGCGTGGACTCCTTCCAACATTATTGAGGGTACTCCTCCAAAGGTTCCGTAAGAGTGGCCTATTAATACGGGGACATTCTTGAGGCATGAGGAAATCTCTACACTCAAGAGATAGGAGGGTTTGAGTTGAATACTATTAATCAAGAAGTACTTCTAGATGTAGGTAAAAATAGAGTTGGAAGTGCAGGTGGTGTTGATGATGAGAGACCTTGCTTGCATGATGTGAATGTGTGCAATGGACTACAAAAGTTACTAAAGACATGCAAACAAGGATCAACTCATCCTTAGGCTTGGAGTGTGATGTGCATCATGTCAATGTGGTGGTGGAGAAGGAGCATGTGGAGTTCACTCTCTCAACCATTGGGTCATATAAAAAGGGATTAAAGGTATAGCATTATATGGTAGTGATGTGTGTGAATACACTTAGGACCACCGGGGCACTTTTTTCCTCACTAAGCGGTTTTTTCCCCCATGTGTATGTACACCCTCTTATCTCCTCATTTTGGGGTGTGTACTTATCTTTTCTATCTGGCACACATTTGTTCATTCTAATCTAGTGAGTTTGTGTGCTCTCAAGATTTTCTATCTTGTGTGTGTGCATTGTTGCAACCCTACCCTAATTCCAACAATTGGTATCAGAGCTAGCTTCCATGACACTTGATCTAGTAGTCTTCCTCCCTCCTCACAACCCTGTTTTTCTCTCTCCCATTGAGATACCCTCTTAGGAGAAGAAGGTATATATTGTAGTGTGGTGTATATAAAGTATATAGTATACAAAGTATACAGCATTTTCAGGGTCCGTGGCATGATTTGGGCGTATTTTGGGCACCACAAGGTTTCTGTAGATGTGGCATGATTCGGGCATGTTTTGGGCACCACAAGGTTTCGGTAGACGTTCTAGAGAGTCATTATTTTGGATTGGTTCTGCTCAATTTTGGGTGTCTGGGCTATGCAAGGACAAAGATTTGGTGTGCAGCAGCATCTACAGTGTCTTCAACAACATCGACCATCATACTTTTGCTAATAACACTCTATTTTCTAGTTTGTGTTATTTTTCATACACTTTGCAGGTGATTCAGTCAGTTGGTTGGTAGCCATCCGCCCGGGGGGTTGCATTCAGTGAATATTATGAGTACTTGTAGTGTGTTGAAAGATTTTGCATTTGGTAGACAATCATGGCTGGTAGTAGTGATGTATTCAATAGGTTGTCTGCTGCTGAGGACAAACTTGATGGGACTAACTATCCATGGTGGTCCTATATGATGAGGCATGTATTGGTTGCTAAAGGCCTTTGGAATGTGGTCAGTGGTTGTGAAACTCATCCTGTTTCACAACCACCAGTGCAACTAGGTGATGCAGATACATCTGAAGTAGAATCTCCATATAGATGTAGCTCCTCCACATGCACCACCAGTACCTCCCACTATTGCTCAAACGAGATGGGATGGAAGAGATGCACATCCACATGCATTGCTTGCACTTTCTATGAAGCAAAGCATTATTCCTCATATTCGGTCATGTAAGACTTCAAAACAAGCATGGGATACACTTGGTGCATTATACCAAGTACGCAATAAAGCACGTGTTGCATATTTGCGCAAACAGTTGGAGTCTAAGCACATGAATGAGAGAGACTCAATGAACAACTTCTTGACCAAGATCAAAGATTTTAAGGAGTAGCTGTGGATGAGATATATCCTGATAGTACATTGGTGTCCACAGTTCTCAATACATTGAACAGAGTTTTGCCTCTACCCTTAGACTCATGATGAAGGGAAATCCAAATGCCCTTACATTTGATGAGCTGGTTTCAGTACTCTAGGTAAAACAGATTTGTTATGCGAGTTGGTGACCAAGCTTTTGTTGCCAGTTAGAAAGACAAAGGTAACTCTTCCTCACATGGTGTCTATAAGCCAAAATTAGAATCCTCAGATAAGGATGCAAAGAAAGAAGGTGATAAGCCTAAAAAGAAGGGCATAGGCCACTACATAAATGAGTGCAAAAAAAGGCTAGTGAAGGAGAAAAAGAAAGAATCGGGCATGGCTGTGGTTGATGCATTTGCACCAAGTTGCAGAGAAGAAGGAATCTGCAAGTTTTGCTCAAGATGATTGGACATGGACTATACATTATAGTTATGACCCTTCTATTCATGATGTATGCATGTCAATGGCACAATCAGATGCTTGGTACTTTGATAGTGGTGCTAGTAAGCACGTTACTTCACAAAAAAATTTGTTCTCATCTCCGGAATCTGTCCCAAGTGCAAAAACCATCACATGTGCAAAAGGTTCCTCATATCCTATCAAAGGCGTTGGTAGAGTTGTGCTCACTGATGCAAATGGAGGCACATTTACTCTTTCTAATGCAGATCCTAGGAATGAGCCTAGATGTACATAGAGCTATGAAGTAAGTTCTGGGGCCCCAATCGTAAATAGGTGGCCAGCCATTGTAAAAAGTGAGCTCATGTATATAAGTGATTTATGAAATATGAAAAGACGCAATCCCATTATCACAATTGAGTCTTGCCTTCTCTCTCACACACACACTCTCTCTTTTGTGGTTATGGTATAGTGAGCTTGTGTTGGTGAATGCTTGGTTGTAGTGTGTGCATGGAGTGGATGAGTCTTGTATTCTCTTCTCTTCTCCTTCTTCTTGTCTCCATCTCAAGATCCCTCTTGGAGGCACATTGTCATTGAGGGGAGGTGGAGCTTTCCATAGTTCGCTTATTCTTTTCTCACTACCCAGCTTGTGGATCTCCATTTGAGTGCCACAAGTGGAGGTGGAGTGAGCCACTAGTGGCCTCACATCAAGGAGTTAACCCTCAATAGGGTTGGCTAAGTGCTAGTCTCCAAATTGACCCTTACATGGCATCATCCTCTTCTTCTCTCCCTCTCCTGTGCATGGTAGTATGTTTTGATTAACATCGTTGTTGGTACTATTGTCCGGGACTAGCATTTAGCTTAGGGTCCTCCACACATTTTCACTTGCTAGGGCCATCACATAGCCCGATTGGAGTGCAAATCCACTAGTGGTTTGCATGTTGGATGTGTTTGTTTTCTTGTTGTTTGATTTTGTTTACTTTTGCCATGGAAATCAATGGAGCATGAGGAGCGTCGAAGTCTTCATTGGATGGCAGGAGACACAAGTAGGTGCTTAATCCTTGCTCTTGAGATTCATGAAATTTTTATTTATTTTTGGCTTAATACTTTAATTATTATTGGTTAATTAGGTTTTCGTAGGCATTCTAGGCATCATTGGGTAGCTACTAGAGACTAGCTCTAACCTCCCACAAAAAGAAAAAACCAAAAAAACATCAGGAAAGGACCCAAAACATTAGAAATCGGAGAGAAGAAGAGGTAAAATTTTTATTTTGTCTGCCTTCTGAGAAGCGTATGGTTGTACCCTTCTCTATGCCAATGGTCATGTCTTCTTTGCCACGACCATGGCTTCCCCAAGAAAAAATCTTCTAGAATCAATTGCATTAAAATGGGAGACTTCTCCTACCTCTCCATCATCATCATGTCAAAGGATACACATGTTATCGACAAGTTTGATGGAGAAGGGTTTCACACTTGGCGAGTCCAAGTTCAGTATGCTCTCATGAGCAAGGGTTTGTGGACTTTGGTGAAAGGCACGAAGGTGGTGGATTTTGATGATTCCAAAGTTGTGAAAGATGATGAATGAGCTCAATCCATTATAGCTCTAAATATGGACAAAAATCTCAACCATCATGTGGCCAACATGAAGACCGCTCTCACGAAGGCAATGTGAGATAAGATAGCAAAGTTGTATGGAGCAAAGGGCAAGCACTGATGTATCTCTCTCGAGGTGAATTTTTTTGGCCTTGAAATGAAGAGTGGAGAGTCCCTTGGAGGCTTCATATGCAACATGAAGAGCATAATGGGACAACTTGCAAGCATTGATGCAAGAATTGAAGAGGAGGACTCTGTGGGGAGGTTCTTCTCAAGGTAATTCCCGATGAGCTCCAATCTCATCATCACCCTAAAGCACCTTCCCAACCCTACCTTCGAAAGCATCGAAGCGGCTCTCCTTGAAGAAGATCAACAACTACGTGTGAAGAATGGAGAATCTACATTGGCTTCTCTTCCTACATTAAATGAGGCTCTTGTCATGAAGAAGCATAACCTTAAATGCTCTTATTGTAACAAAAAAGGGCATAGGCTGATCAATGTTTCAAAATGTATCCCCATAATTTCAAATGTAGTAAGTGTGGAGAGCAAGGGCACACTACTTCAAGGTGTCACCAACATGTTTCTAAACAAGAGGTGGGAAGCTTTGTGTCCAATACCTCTACTCCTAATGATGGACTCCTATGATAAAGGAGTGCTCTAATAAGCACACGTTGTAACTCACAAGCCAATTCTTGTACAAGCCTATGTTATAAAGGCTTTTTGTTTTTTAGTGTATGAGTATGTCCAATTCCTCCCCATGTCCCATGGTTAGTATTGGGGTGTTGAAATTGTACGCTCGTGTTAGAGATAAGGTGTGTGTAGCAAACCATCTAATGTTAGAGATAAGGTTTGTGTGTAGCAAACCCTAGCCTAGAAGCTATAAAGGGGTCACCTCTCTCTCAATATTGTGTGAGAGAGGAAAGGCATTTATAAGTCTTGTTTTTAGCTAAAGCACTGATAAGATTTTTTCTACATCATATCTCTCTCTCGCCACCTTATCCTTATCTTTTTTTTTCTTTCGTTGCACACTCATCCACTTTTTCTCACATAATATCAGAGCATACAATTTCAACAAAAACTTGGAGAGAGAGAGAGCTAGAGCGCTCCTACACAAGACACTTCATTGGCCCCAAAACCACTTGCACCCCTTATGGTATTTCTTTCTATTCTTGGAATTTGATCTGCCGTTATAACTTCAGCCCAAACCTCTATAGTAAATAGCAAGAGTGCTCCCACACACATGCGGGCCTAATATCCAAGAGTGATAGCTTCCCACTCAATGAATCCACGTGATGTGTTATGCCTTAATCCCTCCCAATCCTTGCTTATATAGGTTTTGGCAACCCCCTAGCTTGCTTTAAAGCAAGCTTTGCTTTTGAAAAGTAGTTTAACAGGTAACTTATATTTTTTAAAGCAACTTTATTGACTCTTTATGTGCAAAAAGTCGTCCTCCTAAAAATCTCTCAAACCAATTTGAATTTGAAGATGTTGTAGGAGACAAAGTTGCTCCTCTGAACAAGCTCTTTACAATGCACAAACAGATCTTCATTCTGACAATCTTGAAAATTAGGGTAAGGATTAAGGTTATGGTTTTCTGTCGAGGCAAACCATGCACTACAGTGACATACCCCCTCTTGAAATAATGCAGCCATCCTTGATTGCACTCCATAGTGAAACCAGAACATCCAAGTTATGCAAACCTTAAAAAAAATACCACAAAGAAAGATAAACACAAAACAAGTGTCAAAAACCAATTGCATGCAACATCCAAGTTCCGCCAACGTGAAAGAGAATACCACAAAGCAAGATAAACACAAAACAAGTGTCATCAAAAACCAAGCATCCACTCCATGTAACGTACATATCTCCAAGTGATGTCCCAATTTCTCCAAAACATGGCCATCCCGCAAGACCCATACTTAGTAGTACCATCACATACATATATATGCAAGATGATCCACATGTACAAATATTTCCATACACAAAGTGGTACAAATATGAGTACAACCATAGAGAATGAATTATATATGCTACGTACTTCATTTCTCCATCCTTCATAGACAAATGACACTTTACCAACATGCACAATGAGGTGGACAATATCATCACATATTTTCACATATCTTGGTTTCTTCATTTTGTATATATCTCTAAGCCACTCACCATGACTAGTCATGTGGTTAGAGGTGTCGGAATAATCCAATATGAAATATCTCCCAATCCTTACACATCTTGTGCCACGGAACTGAGCATGTGTTACATCACAAATAGCTGCACACTTATGTCATCACCATGTTTACTTGATAATGCAGCATAGTTGCTTGTTGTAACTTTCTACTTTTGACCTTTTTTTTGTAGAATTCCTTGGCAATGTGCCCTAGTTTGCCACAGTAATAGCACTCCATGCTATTTGTATTTTGATTTTTTGCTAACCATCTCGATCTCTCTTGCTGGAGGGTACGCAGCACTAGCAATTTTGGAACGTCAGTGTAACCAGGCACACTTCCAGGAGCCCCGTACTAAGGGGTGGCTATTCAATACACTAGTTACTCCAGCATTGATGTATGCAGCAGCAGTATGGGCACCAGGTTTGGCTACATCCTCATGGACACAAATAGAGCACCCTCAAATTTTGATGCTCTCATGGACGATCCACAACAAACCTTCAGTACCACATGATATCCTTCGAGCGGAGTTTGCTGTACCACCTATGTTAGTAAAGGCCATGTTCCAGACTATATCTTTTATACACAGGATGCGGGATCTCCCACTAAATCGGGTATCTCGGGCTGCTTTGAGGCATCGAGACAACTTGCTGAGGAGGGACATACCTGGTCATGGTACTCCTAGGTGGTACAGTGGATATCATCTCATAGGATTGATATTAACAGATTACCACCCTTACGGTATGACCTAGCTGCACCACACAGACGCCTCTCTCAGACAGAGAGGAACAGAGTCATGAGACATGACATTTGGCAGGGCCACATACAGGAGACTTGGCTATCTCCCAGTCAGCCACTCTTGACGAAGATGCTCTACTACAAAGACCACTTCTTGAGCACATCCATAGACGGCTTCATCCAATGACCATGATACTTGGAGGTCTAATTATCACATGGAGCCAGAGTAGCCATTGGGCGACTAAGGGTCTCATTACACCAACTAGAGATTGAGACTGGGAGAGCAGCACGCATCCCTCGAGTAGAGCGCATTTGTAGATTATTCCAGACGGGGGTAGAGATAGAGGAGCATTTTGTTTGCCAGTGTGGTGCTTTGCAAGAGATCAAGACATGCTATCCTGAGGTTTTTAGAGGGACCACATCACTTAGACAGATCTGGGAGAGATTGGACCAGAGACAGCTAGGCAGACTACTACTGGCACTATAGAGACACAGAGACAGCTAGGCAGACTACTACTAGCACTACAGAGACACAGGGAGATCTTACTTTAGACACCCGCACATCATAGTGGAGGAAGATAGTCCCAGTTGATTGACTTCTTCCAAAGATTGGCACCAGTAGCCCAGCCACTCACATTGGGAGTGACATCTCAGCGAGACGAGTGGAGGAGATTCGAGCTAGGTGACGACCCAGACTAGTGGGCTACCAGACACCACGGCTACACCACAAAGAGATCGCAGCCATCCGGTCTCGACACCAGCAGGAGGTCCGGGAGCAGCTGGCACATTTTCACTCTAATCCAGGATGCATGTTCTAGACATTTACGGCATCCTCAGATCGGATGTATGACATACTGTACCCAGACTATGGGACTGGATGGAGTTAGGAGTAGATAACATATCATACTTGTATCACCCTTTTAGCATATAGAGATGCATTAGTAGCCCTAGTACTCCATCCACACCCTCTTGTTTGTACACCACCATTGAGTCCCCTATGGTCATGTTGTCATACTTGTACATTTTATTCTCACTCCACATTTTTCTCTTGATGACTGGAGGAACATTATTGTACTACTTGTTTGTCTCATAGGCCAATTTTGTTGTGTTGTCATACTTGTACATTTTATTCTCACTCCACATTTTCCTCTTGATGACTGGAGGAACATTATTGTACTACTTGTTTGTCTCATAGGCCAATTTTGGCCTTTTGCAGATGTTAATATATCTTTCTTTCTCTCTCTCTCTCTCTCTCTCTCTCTCTCTCTCTCTCTCTCCCCTACCTCAAGTAGAGGGATTCTAGTGGGAGTCAGCATACAGGAGGACCACACGCCAGGGTACCTCGAGAGGGTCAGGGGGAGTAGCAGTTCCATTCAGACGGGAGCTACAGGGGAGACTGAGAGTGGTAGCACAGGATCCAGAGGCCAGATACATGTGGATCAGCTTACAGCTCTCACAGGACAGGGTTATATACATATCCCTATGTTACTTTTCTCCATCAGGATCCTCCTATGTCATTACAGAGGACATGCCACAGGAGGAGGAGACAGGAGCCTTGCCATACACTTGTCTGTTAGAGGAGACAGGAGCCTTGCCATACACTTGTCTGTCAGAGGAGATTATGCATTATTCTACACTAGGGGAAGTATTTCTTACGGGTGACTTCAATGCCCACACACAGAGCAGACATTGTGAGGTGTATGACTATGATGACATGAAGATCCTCCACCCTGTGGATCTAGAGGAGATAGGGGCTAGTTGGGCATCAAAGGACACTGGACCAAACAGAGGGCATTATGGGGACCACTTACCAGAGTTGGGAGCCAGGCATCGTCTCGTTATTTATAACGGGATGCTACAGTGGCCGAGATCAAGAGGGATGACATGCTTCCCACATGGGGGTCATACACGGAGGCTCAGTGGGTGGACTACATTATGGGATCTTTGGAGGCATCATAGCTTGTCACCTCATTCTCCATCCCACCTCGTCCTATTGGGGTAGATCATACATACTTGGCATTTTCACTAGCCGGATCACTAGTATCACCAACCCCCCACATACCGACACCACACACTACCATCTACTTCACACATGACATGACAGACATATACACTGGTGGTAGAGTAGAGGATGGGCTCCTACTCATGGATCCCCTGGCACCTATGGATACTATTACAGCACCCAGCTGGCATCACTCCTACACACGGCTGCATTACAGAGCTTCCCACATCGTGTCCACTCAGGAGAGCCTACGAGATCTGGGACTATGCCCCAGAACAGATGGTATGATGATGAGTGTAGAGCCCTATACTCACGGCTTCGAATACAGCGAGCCACCTTGGGATCCATCACAGAGCAGGAGTCGAGGAGAGAGATGAGGAGACTTACTCGCCGCAAAAGGCGGGTCTTCGTAGAGATACAGGAGCTAGAGATCTTTCATTTCTTCATGAGTAGAGATATCCCTATCTCATGGCGGCACTTCAGAGAGCCCCGAACACCGACACCCATTGCAGACCCACAGACATCGCACACATATGCAGAGGGCCTATACCATGCCCCACAGTAGCCACCTATACCTCAGCCACAGGAGCCTCGACCTACCACAGCTAGCTTCTTTACCCACTCGATGGTAAAGGAAGCTATCTGCCACATACAGCATGGACGGGCCACCGACCATATGGGCCTACAGGGTGAGCATCTCATATATGCACTAGATTCTTTGGCTCCTTTTCTTGCATGCCTGTTTAATAAGGCACTAGCACAGGGTTTGCCTGCAGAGTGGATGATGCACACCATTGTGCCGATCCACAAAATAGGGGATATGCTCGATCCGAGCAACTACAGGATGGTTATTGTTGGCCACGTGTTGGCCAAACTCTATGGTGCAGTGTTGGAGCAAGATCTTAGCTTATACACTGAGCGAGCAGGTTTACACTCATCAGGGCAGGCAGGCTTCAAGAGAGCTTTCTCTACCACTGACCATGTATTCACTGTTGGAGCAGCGGTATGGGCGCCAGGACTTGCTACCCATTGGTGGAGACAGAAATAGAGAGACCACAGGCCCTCATGATGGCACGCATGATATGCAACAAACTGTCAGTACCTCATGACATTATCCAAGCAGAGTTTGCCGTGCCTCCTATGATGGTAGAGGCCATATTCCAGACTATATGCTTGCTAGACAGATTCAGAGAGATGACATAGGACAGATTGTCATAGAGATTCAGAGAGATGCCACAGGACAGATTGTCATACAGAGCTTTTGTATACAGAGCTTTTGAGGCAACTAGACAATTGGCTGAGGAGGCATGAGACAGAGGATCATGGTATGCATAGGTCACACATTGGTTCTCACAACATGGCCTAGACATGGATCATCTACCACCATTCCAGTATGACAGGGATGCACCACATCATTAGGAACTCAATGGAGTCTTCTTGGGCCCTTTTATTTGGCAGTTTAAGGGAGTCAAACCTTTTCTCTTAAGAAGAAACGTTTTATAATTTGAAGCTTCAAAACGGCTACTTTATTCGAATTTGAATTTTGGGAGGAAAATGGAATTTAAAATCTAGCGGATAAAACCATATCATGTAACATATCTATGGAAAGCTCTTGATGCGTAGATCACGGATCTGTAATCTCCGCTCAAATCGGAGCTTGTATGTAGAAGTTATGGAGGTCCGAAAATTGTAAAATTGCCCCCTCCCCTTTTTGGGGGAAAAAGTGCACCCTTTGACCACTCTTACACCTCTCTTACAAACCATTGGTTTTTGCTTACATGGCGGGCTCCTATTTGTCAAAAAGTTAAACGTTTCCATAATCTCATGGCAAATTAAAGGGCCCAAAAAGACTCCATTGAGTTCCTAATGATACGTCTCTCTCATAGTGAGAGGAACAGAGTATTGAGACAGGACCTATGGCATCACTATACACGAGAGACATTGACATCACCTACACAGGCTCTTCCACACCGAAGATGCTATGCTACAGAGATCACTTCATGAGTATCACTGATGATGGATTTATAGAGAGGCCTAGATACATGGAGGGATTTTTACCACATGGCTCCTCCCGAGTAGCTATTGGTCAGCTTAGAGTCTCATCACATCGATTGGAGATCGAGACTGGCAGAGCAACACGGATCCCTCGCTCGAAGAGGAGAGGGTATGCAGATTGTGCAGAGAGGAGGTGGAGAGTGAGGAGCATTATGTATGCAGATGCAGAGCATATACAGCCATCAGAGAGAGATATCCCATTTTATTCAGAGAGCCACATTCCCTATGCCAAATCTTTGCAGATGCAGATGTAGAGCATATATAGCCATCAGAGAGAGATATCCCATTTTATTCAGAGAGCCACATTCCCTACGCCAAATCTTTGAGGCAGCAGACCAGCGCATACTAGGGAGATTCATTCTAGACATACAACTTCACATAGAGACATCATTACAGGCTCAAATAGCTCCAGCGGGGGGACGACAGACACAGATTACTACATTTTTTCATAGATCCACCCCACTCCCAACCCCTACACACAGTAGGGAATTACTCTCTAGAGAGTAGAGACACTCAAAGCCCGCAGGAGACAGAGGACACCTGGCTTTCGGACACCATGCCTATACCAGAGAGAGATGACAGAGATCAGAGCTCAGTTTCACAGAGAGGGTGCGGAGCGAGTGGCTCGCTTCAGAGCAGACCCACACATGCTCTTCAAGGAGCTGTGGACACCCCCTTCATTGATGTATACCATTCTATACCCCCAGTATGGTACAGGATGGATAGGTTGCATATCATGATTGTATACTCCATGCATATAGCTTTGCATTCTCCTAGTAGTAGAGCTCCATCACCTCCCCCAGTCATTGTACTTATTGCACACCCATATTCAGGTTTTTTAGTTCAGTATTTTTTCATGATTGTATACTCCATGCATATAGCTTTGCATTCTCCTAGTAGTAGAGCTCCATCACCTCCCCCAGTCATTGTACTTATTGCACACCCATATTCAGGTTTTTTAGTTCAGTAATTTTTCCATGCATTGTATACTCCATGCATATAGCTTTGTATTCTCCTAGTAGTAGAGCTCCATCACCTCCCCCAGACATTGTACTTATTGCACACCCATATTCAGGTTTTTTAGTTCAGTAATTTTTCATTTTGTTGGGATGACAGAGGATACCCCACACCGGTACACTGATTTGTCTCATAGGCCAAGTTTGGTCTTTTGGAAGACGTTAATAAAATCTCTCTCTCTCTCTCTCTCTCTCTCTCTCTCTCTCTCTCTCTCTCTCTCTCTCTCTCTCTCTCTCTCTCTCTCTCTCTCTCTCTCTCTCTCCGTCGTGTGTGTGTGTGTGTGTGCGTGCGTGCGTGCACATGTAAGAGGATACAACATGTGATGTATACCAGAGGACATTCACAAGAAGAAGGATCTTTCACACATTGCACAAAATTCAAAACTGAAATTACACAATAGAGAAGAATATTGTGATTATTGGAGTAATACAATAGATGGCAAAGCCCTACAATTACGTGCTCCTCCTATGAAAGGAAGCTTCATTGGTCTGATTTGGAACTACTAAGACGACAGAGATTATGTGCTAGTAAAAGCTAGGGAGTAAACTTGAAGTGATAATTTATAAATTGTGTAGAGAAGGGATTGGCAAGTATCTATATATGTCAGTATATATGCAGGGTAGACCACATGATCATAGTCGATGCAACAATCTACAGTGCACCATAAAGATGAACTAAAGACTTTGACCATGGAGTTTCTCCACCTTTCACTACCATTTGGGCTCATTGTAGACCATATCCCATGGTGTAGAGCTCGAGGGGTTCACCTAAAAGTATAGCATGTGAGTTCAAATGAAGGGGTTTTTTAATTTAAAATTTTGAAAGTAAATTTATAGAAATACATTTACAAAACGGGTTTCTTTCGTCGGTTTTGAAAAAAAAAACCATAAGTCTATAGAGAAAAAGGGGTCATTTTATTCATGAAAAATTCACAAGTAAGGGGTTTTTTAATACCCCTTGAACGCATGTGATACATAGGGTTTCTTCTTGGTGTAACCCCCAAGGTGTAGACCTAAAAAGGTGAACTAAAGATTCTTTGAAGTTTCTCCACCTCCCACGATCAGCATCCTAGGCCACTGTAAGATTCCTCCCCAGCCTCTCAAGAGGTCCAACATCTTCCCCTGTAATGAAATCCCTCTTCAGAAATATAAAAGATCTTGTTTCTACCAGTTTTGGCCTAGAGAGTGGTAATTCAGTTTTTAAATATTTTTGGATAGAAAAATACCTCATCTTATTAAAATAAGTTCCCTTGAAACAGAAGTTCAAAAAGATTTTCAGAAGGTGCATTAGAAATTAAGTATAATCTGTTCAACAGGCATTATCCTGGGGGTGAAGATTTTTTCAAAATTTTAAATTAAGGTTCCTATGGACCAATAAGATTCATCCAAATGTAGGGAGGAGATAAATAGAAGCATAAAAGAAAAATCCCCCAAAAATGAGTAAATACTCACATAAGATGCAGAATTGACTAAGGACAAGGTTAGTTAAAAAAGATAGATATTTAGGTGAAATGATGGATTTTGACACCTCAGTATGGGGGAATTCCCCTCATGAAGGAGGCGCCTATTTCACATGCTTGAGTGAGTTTTAAACTCCCAAATAATGAGAATTTTTTTTTCTCTCCTCTCTCCTGTTTCAACTAGATCCAAAAAGTGAGCAAAACTGACCCAAAAATGGTCAAAAATTGACCAAACTGATGTGGAAAATTCTAGAATCAATTGGCTTTGTTAGAAGCTCACTTTTTCCTATAAAGAAGCCTTCCCCTTTGTTGAAACTCAATAGTGTTTTGCACTGTTACCTTGCCTCTTCCAAGTGTCAAAAACAGTGAATTTTACTCATAATTCATTAGTTTTTGACTTTCCTCTTCCAAAAGATTGGTGGCCACTCTTGTTTCCAAACAAGAGTAGAACCCTCAAACCATCAATCCAAAGGAAAGCTCTCAAATTCATTAGTAAGTTGGAGATTCTTCTCTTTTCAATTCATTCATGATTTTTTTATTATGATTTTTGTCTTCTCTAAATTGCAAATGATGTTATGCCTCATTGAAAAAAGGCATTCCCCTCTCTTCTTTAGTAAATCCAACCATTCTTATCCTAGATGAATGATTAATGAATAAAATCAAGTTTTTCGTAATGTTTCTCTTTGATTGTTTACATTAGAAGGTAAACTTCTAATTAATTTTAGTAAGTTAAAATTTGAAAAATGGTCAGCCATACAAAGGAAGTTATAAGCAAAAAATTTTAAAAATTTGTGAAATAAATTTCATCTTTTATTAATCAAAAAGAGTAATTCCCATCATTAGAGTATTCTAAAAGTGTCAATTTCATTCATGCATAGAAAGATGCATATTGATTAATTTTTATTAAATAATGATTTTCAATAGAATTAAATTCTATGAAAGATACTTATTGATCATTTTTTTAATTATTAAAGTGTTACTTTCTTCATTATGGATTTTTATGCATAAAAGTATATCTTTTTTTAATTACAAGTGTGATTTTCATCATAAATGATTTTTATGTATAAACATATGCATAAAAGATATTTTTTTATATCAAAAGTGTGATTTTCATCAAAAATGATTTTTATGCATAAACATATGCATAAAAGATACTTTTTTATATCAAAAGTGTGATTTTCATCATAAATGATTTTTATGGATAAACATATGCATAAAAGATATTTTTTAATATCAAAAGTGTGATTTTCATCATAAATGATTTTTATGCATAAACATATGCATAAAAGATATTTTTTTATATCGAAAGTGTGATTTTCATCATAAATGATTTTTATGCATAAACATATGCATAAAAGATATTTTTTTATATCAAAAGTGTGATTTTCATCATAAATGATTTTTATGCTTTAACATATGCATAAAAGATATATTTTTTATATCAAAAGTGTGATTTTCATCATAAATGATTTTTATGCATAAACATATGCATAAAAGATATATTTTTATATTAAAAATGTGATTTTCATCATAAATGATTTTTATGCATAAACATATGCATAAAAGAAATTATTTCATGATAAAAGAGTGATTTTCAACCTAAATGATTTTTATGATGATAAAAGTGTGACTTTCATCAGAATTGGATTTTATGCATAATTAGATGCATATAGAAATTTTTATATTTAAATAAGGGTTCTCCTTAACCCTTTGTTTAATTTCTGTAAAAATTAGAAAAATGAATAAGTAGATAATCTGTGAGAAGAAAGGCTACCGTTTCATATTATTGTACTCTGTTTACTAGATCTCATTGGCTGACCAGCTAGTCCCAACGGAGAGTCCAGAGTGGTACTGTTTTTGTGAAACAAGGGATTGAATGGAAATTTTGAATTATGAAATCTGTGATCATATCTATTTTGTCAATGGATTATTTTTATATTAAAGTTTTAAAGAGGAGTGTGTGCGTATCTGTTTTCTAAAGCTAAAGTTAAGAAAGGCATTTCAATTATGGGTGGGTAAGTACTTGTTTGGTTCCACCGATTCTAGTGGTAGGGTGGTGGCTAACCCATGGGCCGAATAGGCTGGAATCAGTGGAGTTTTAATAATCAAACTGAAAAATCTTAGGCTTACACTAGGATTCGAGTAGCTAGTTAATTCCCTGATAAATTTCTCAATTGAGTGGATCAACAGCTGTGCCTGATCTTGATTAGGAAAAAAGCATTGAAATTATTCAGATGATCAAATTATATTAGTGAGAGTTTCCTTCTATCTGGTTTATTCAGGTGAAGGATAGTTTAGAATTGATCTCGTTAGAAAATTTCGTTAAGAAAATTCAAAATGGTGGAATCGTCCCCGCTTTCTGGGCATGGGAAATTTTCCCAGTTTCGGTTTTCGGAGTGACCACCAGCCTAGTCTCGTGCCCGGCGGACATTCGTGGGCGAGGCCTCGAGTGAGAAACCGTGCCCCGCGCATGAGGGGGCTGCTTCCACTGTCAGCTACCGGGAGTCCGGTACGCAGAGGGGGCAGAGGAATCTCACAGTTGGTATCAGAGCAAAAATTGCCTAAATTTTTAATAGAAATCTGGGAAAGAAATATTTTTCGCTTGTTAATAATATGAGAATGAACTTCAAAAATTGAAAACTTATAAATTGAATTGGAAATTTATAGATGGACACCCCGAACCTATCTGGAATTCCTGGACTCTCTACATGATAGCTTTTGCATTTGATCACCTCATCAACTCTGCTACAAACCGAATGAGTAGAGTGAGACTCGCTCGCCATTTTGAGAGCCTTTACTTTCCTGATCCTCTTGAGCGGCGTTGGTATATGTGGTTCAATGGAGGACGGTGCATTAATGTCAGTACCAGTCAGCATCAGAGGCTCAGGCAAAATATTTCCTTGGCCATGATTTTGATAAGACTAGGGCTTGTTCAGCATGTTCAGCTCTTTGATCATTCACCCAAGAACTTTAGAACCTCATGCCGATTTTTTAGACTTCTTAGCCGCTTTATCCCGAGGAATAGAATTACAGCACCTCTTTGTGTAATGAATCGTGTGTACCATGGTATGTCTTCTTCACAGTTTCACTTCTTTATGCGACTGAGGCAGTGATTCTGGAGAGCTGAGCTGCTCTATGTACATATTGCAATTTTTATATAAATATAGAAATATTTTCTGGAGAAAAAAACTCCCTGTTGAGTGATTGTTTATGGATAAAGAAAAATCTGTTATCAGACATATGTCATAGATCTCCAATAAGATCATTGTCTTGTTTAAGAAATTGTTTTTCGAACCTCTTAAGTCTTAGGATCTCGTAGATGATATCAAAATAAAAATTTAATAATATATAAATTTTTGACAGAATCATGAGACGAGGAAATCATGGCCGTCAACCAGACCCTCTCTCTGATTACACCCTCATAATAGCGTTATGCTTTAAGAACATGCTTTGGGACCCAATGAGTAACAATCTGAGGCTTAGGACGAGCTTGACCCTGATGTTTGCAAGGCTCTTCATAGGACTCAGCCAGGACCCTTCAAAGGAGAAGGGGAGAAGCTAGGCGAGGCTGTGGAGAAATGGGTGGAAGCCATGGAAGAATATTTTGACGTGACAGGCTACAATGAGCGGAGCAAAATGGCTCTTGCCCGCGGCTGAAAATAGTGGAAACAGCCAGGGTAGCATGGAGGAACACTATGACACCAACCGTCTGGACACAAATACTCAGTCCCCTGGAACGACCTAAAAACCTATCTAAGAAAGAGATTTTGTCCCCCTGGATTTTTGGAAACCAAAATGAACGAATTTTTAGAGCTAAAGCATGAGAGAAAACCATCGAGGAATATCACCAGGCCTTTGCTCTTCTACTCAAATATTCACCACCTCTGTAGATGAAGAACAACTCATGGCCAGGTTCTTTCGGGGAATGAACGAACCCTTGGACACACTGGTCAAAAATGTTAAGCTAGTGTCCATGGCTGAAGCAGTAAGAATGGCAAAAGATTTTGCCAAAGCCTTTATAGTAGTAAAGGTCCCGCCAAAGCTTGCACCCTCTAACTTTAAAAGATTCCAAGCCTAGGGAGGTACTTCAAACTTTCCACCCCCGAAGAGGCAGCAAGGCCCGAATCATAATCAGGATGCAGGAAGGTTCTGAAGTGAAGGAAGACCCTTCCCCCAGAATACTTTCTCAGGAGCCCCACCTCTTTCAAGAAATCAGAGGGATGAGCTCAGAAGTGAAAACTGATGTTTTGGGTGCCAAGGTTTTGGTTTCCAACTAAAAGATTGCCCGACTCTTGCCATGTCAAGGGGACAGGGAAGTCCAGGACCCTAAGTTCAGAGACCAACCCCTTCATACCAGTCTAATCAAGGTCCATCTCGCCCAAGCCAGGGAAACCCTAGAAGAACTCTAGCCCAGCCATCTGCCTCTGTCCAGAGCAACCTCAGAACTCCTTCCCAGAACTGGGGCAACCAAAGAGAAAGAGTTCCACCTCAGACTACAACAACAGCCAGAGCAGTCACAATTTCAGATGTAGTAGAAGAGGAAAGAGGGCAGATCTATGCTGTAATTGAAAACCAAGGGCCTAACCATCAGTTCTCAGTCATCCATACTCCAGCAGAGTATCAGGGTAAGCCTTTTGATTGATTTAGGCAGTTCTCATTCATTCATTTCCCCTGGATGCTTGCGTAAGCTAGTCTTAGAACAGAAATCAGGGAAACCTATGCAAGTTGAATTGACCAGTGGGAAGATTCTTTTCACTCACCATGAGACAGATCTTATCCAGTTCAATCTAGATGGTAATGTAACTGACTTCAGTTCAAAGTCTTACCTCTCGGAGTTTTTGACGGGATCCTTGGGATGGATTGGCTCCACAAAAATCAAGCTGACATACACTGTCACAATGGGACCATTTCCTTCCATGACCTTCACGAGAACAAAATTCAAGGAACTGGAGTTTCTGGATCCCCAGACCTTCAGTTAGTAAAAGCTTCTAGGTTGTTGAAAGGACTTAGAAAGAAGCAGCAAATTTATGTTGTCAAAATGAACCCAGTAGACTCAAAGCTTAAGGCTAAAGAACCAGAATGGTTAAGTGAATTTGATGATCTATTCCTAGTAGAACTAACTGAAATGCCTCCAATTCGGGAAGTAGATCATGTGATTGAATTGACCCTCGGAGCTCAGCCAGTAGCCCTACGCATGTACAGGATGCCAGTTCCTGAAGCCATCAAACTCAAGGAATAGCTTAGACAGCTGTTAGAACAAGGGTTTGTAAGACCCAGTGTTTCACCTTGGGGTGCGCCATTTCTCTTTCAGAAAAAGAAAGATGGAACACTTAGACTCTGTGGGGACTACAGAGGTCTAAACCAACTGATAGTTAAGAATAAGTATCCTATCCCAATAATTGATGAGCTTTTGGACAGGCTAAATGGAGCCCAGATCTTCACAAAGATAGATCTCCAATCCGGGTATTACCAGATCAGGATCAATGATCAAGATATACCGAAAACAGCCATCAATACTCGCTATGGGCATTATGAATTTACTGTCATGCCGTTTGGATTGACAAATGCCCCAGCTACATTTAATCGCTTAATGCAGGACATTCTCAGAGAATACTTGGATGATTTTGTTCTAGTTTTCTTTGATGACATTCTAATTTACTCAAAGAATGCAGCTGACCATGAGACTCATGTCCAGAAAGTCCGTGAGATTCTAAGAAAGCACCAACTCTTTGCCAAAAAGAGCAAATGCACTTTCTCTGCCAACCATGTTGAATACTTGGGCTTTTTGGTATCCAAAGATAGAATTTCTCCAGATTTCGCAAAAGTCCAAGCAGTCACATAGATTAGCTTGAAACAAAGATAGTAGTGAAAGAAGTCAGAGGATTCTTGGGATTGACTAGTTGGTATAGAATTTTTATACCAAAGTATGCTCTCATAGCTTCCCCCCTGACTAACCTTCTCAAAAATAATACCCCATTTCAATGGTTTGCCAGGTGCCTGATAAGCTGAAGACCGCCTTGGTAACGAGTCCCGTTCTGAAGCTGCCAGATTTCTCTCTACCCTTTGAGGTAGTAACTGATGCAAGTGGTTTTTCCCTGGGAGGTGCACTCATGCAGGAATGTCATGCAGTGGCCTATGAATCCCGAAAGCTCAGAACGCATGAGAGAAATTATGCTATTCACGACCTGGAATTACTTTCAGTAGTCTATGCCTTAAAGTTGTGGAGACATTACCTACTAGAAAAAAGATTCACTTTGATGACAGACCATCAGAGTTTAAAGTGGATATTCACTCAGAAGGACCTCAACATGCGCCAAAGAAGGTGGATGCAAACCCTGCAAGAATTTGATTTTGAGATCAAGTACCACCCAGGCAAAGAAAATGTGGTAGCAGATGCCCTCAGCAGAAAAGCCTCCTTGCTTGCAATTACTGTAATATCAAATCCTTTGATTATTGAAGCAAGTGAGAAGATCATGCAGGATAGATTCTTTGGCCCTATTGCTACCCTACTTATGCAGGTAAGCAAAACTCCTCAAGAGTTGAACAGAGTTCAAGGGTATAGCATGGATGATGGCATTATGTATTATAATCGCAGGCTATGCATTCCCAATGATGAGGGAACCAAGGACCAAATTTTAAATGAAGCCCATGACAGCCTTATAGCAGGACATCCAGGTTTCATCAAGACCTACATGTCTGTAAAGAAAAGCTTCTTTTGGTGTGCAGGTCTGAAAAAGGATATACTGAATCATGTATGTCAATGTCTGACATGCCAAAAAGTCAAAGATGAAAGAGTAAAAATGCCTAGGAAGTTACATCCATTGGACATCCCCCAGATGAAGTGGGAATGTATCAGTATGACTTTATTACTGGATTACGTTCAGTGCAATCAGGTTACAACTCCATTTTTCGTGGTAGTTGACAGACTAACCAAAGTTGCCCATCTGATCCTAGTAAAAGAAACCTACACTGCAGTGGATGTGGCCAGAGTGTTCCTCAAAGAAATCTTCAGATTGCATAGCCTACCCAGGAGAATAGTAAGTGATCAAGATCCCAAGTTTACTTCAAGGTTCTGGATTCAAGGTTCTGGACTGCATTTTTCGAAGCAGTGGGAACTTTCTTGGATCTCAGCACAGCTTATCACCCTGAGACGATGGTCAAACTGAAAGGGTAAACCAAGTAATTAAAGATATACTTCGGTCATACTGTGGCAGGGAACCCAAGAAGTGGCTAAGCTATCTGCACCTAGTCGAGTTTGCCTACAATGCTTCTTATCACTGAAGTATCGGAATGAGCCCTTTTAAAGCTCTGTATGGACAAGATTGCTTAACTCCATTAACTTGGTCCGACCCATTGATTAGGGTCGAGATGTCCAGACAGATGCTTGATGACATGGAGCAGTAGATGCAGTCAATTCGTAAAGATATAAGAGCTTCCCAAGATAGACGAAAGCAATATGCAGATAAGAAGAGGATAGACAAAAAGTTTGAAGAAGCAGATATGGTCTTCATTAGAGTACGGCCCAAAAGAAGTTCTCTACCTCTTGGGAAGTACAAGAAGTTATCCCCCAGATATTATGGACCATATCTGATTACAAAGAGAGTAGGTGACTTAGCCTATGAACTTCTTCTACCTCCTCATCTCAAAGTTCATAATGTATTTCATGTAAGCCTTCTAAAGAAATATGTGCCAAGCCCAAATCATGTACTGGATGATGAAATCCTAACCTCTTCAACCCAAGGGCAGATGGAACTCCAACCTGAAGAAATTATTGATGTTCGAGAAAAGATTCTCAGGAACAGAATTCTCAGAGAATTATTGGTAAAACGGAAGTTCTATCCTTTTGAAGATGCCACCTGGGAGAATGAAGTCGATCTGTTTGCGAGATTACTCCCAGTTTGCGAGATGAGGGCATCTCGCGTTTTTCAAGTGAGAGAGAATGTAAGATTCCTCCCTAGCCTCTCAAGAGGTCCAACATCTTCCCCTGTAATCAAATCCCTCTTCAGAAATATAAAAGATCTTGTTTCTACCAGGTTTTGGCCTAGAGAGAGAAAATCTTCTAGAGAGTGGTAAATCAATTTTTAAATATTTTTAGATAGAAAAATACCTCATCTTATTAAAATAAGTTCCCCTGAAATAGAAGTTCAATAAGATTTTCAGAAGGTGCATTCGAAATTAAGTATAATCTATTCAAGAGGCATTATCTTGGGGGTGAAGATTTTTTTCGAAATTTTAAATTAAGGTTCCTATGGACCAATAAGATTCATCCAAATGTAGGGAGGAGATAAATAGAAGAATAAAAGAAAAATCCCCAAAAATGAGTAAATACTCACATAAGATGAAGAGTTGACTAAGGACAAGGTTAATAGTTAAAAAAGAGAGATATTTAGGTGAAATGATGCATTTTTGACACCTCAGTATGGGGGAATTCCCCTCATGAAGGAGGTGCCTATTTCACATGCTTGAGTTTCAAACTCCCGAATAATGAGAATTTTTTTCTCTCTCCTCTCTCCTGTTTCAACTAGATCCAAAAAGTGAGCAAAACTGACGCAAAAATGGTCAAAAATTGACCAAATTGATGTGGAAAATTCTAGAATCAATTGGCTTTGTTAGAAGCTCACTTTTCCTATAAAGAAGCCTTCCCCTTTGTTGAAACTCAATAGTGTTTTGCACTGTTACCCTGCCTCTCCCAAGTGTCAAAAACATTGAATTTTACTCATAATTCATTAGTTTTTGACCTTCCCTCTTCCAAAAGATTGGTGGGCCACTCTTGTTTTCAAACAAGAGTAGAACCCTCAAACCATCAAGCCAAAGGAAAGCTCTCAAATTCATTACTAAGTTGGAGATTCTTCTCTTTTCCATTCATTTCATGATTTTTTATGATTTTTGTCTTCTCTAAATTGCAAATGATGTTATGCCTCATTGAAAAATGACCTTCCAGTCTCTTCTTTAGTAAATCCAACCATTCTTATCCTAGATGAATGATTAATGAATAAAATCAAGTTTTTCATAATATTTCTCTTTGATTGTTTACATTAGAATAATTCAAATACTCTTGGTAAACTTCTAATTAATTTTAGTAAGTTAAAATTTGAAAAATGGTCAGCCATACAAAGGAAGTTATGGCAAAAGTTTTTGAACATTTGTGAAATAAATTTTATCTTTTATTAATCAAAAAGAGTAATTCCTATCATTAGAGTATTCTAAAAGTGTTAATTTCATTCATGCATAGAAAGATGCATATTGATTAATTTTTATTAAAGAATGATTTTTAATAGAATTAAATTCTATGAAAGATACTTATTGATCATTTTTTTAATTATGAAAGTGTTACTTTCTTCATTATGGATTTTTATGCATAAAAGTATATCTTTTTTTAATTACAAAAATGTGATTTTCATCATAAATGATTTTTATGTATAAACATATGCATAAAAGATATTTTCTTTATATCAAAAGTGTGATTTTCATCATAAATGATTTTTATGCATAAACATATGCATAAAAGATATTTTTATATCAAAAGTGTGATTTTCATCATAAATGATTTTTATGGATTAACATATGCATAAAAGATATTTTTTTATATCAAAAGTGTGATTTTCATCATAAATGATTTTTATGCATAGACATATGCATAAAAGATATTTATTTATATCAAAAGTGTGATTTTCATCATAAATGATTCTTATGTATAAACATATGCATAAAAGATTGTTTTTTTTATCAAAAGTGTGATTTTTATCATAAATGATTTTTATGCATAAACATATGCATAAAAGATTTTTTTTTATATCAAAAGTGTGGTTTTCATCATAAATGATTTTTATGTATAAACATATGCATAAAAGATATTTTGTTTTATATCAAAAGTGTGATTTTCATCATAAATGATTTTTATACATAAACATTTGCATAAAAGATATTTTTAATGTTAAAAGTGTGATTTTCATCAAAAATGATTTTTATGCATAAACATATGCATAAAAGATATTTTTTATATTAAAAGTGTGATTTTCATCATAAATGTGATTTTTTATATGTTCTTGGCAACCCAGTAATAAAATCCATGGAAATACTTTCCCATTTATTACCTGGGATTTGCAAAGGATGCAATAGCCCAGCTTGTCTAAAGCGCTCAGCTTTATTTCCTTGACAAACTTGACACTTGAGGACATAATCTTCTACATATCCTTTCATCTTTGGCCAATAAAAAGTGTGTTTCACTAAAGCTAATGTCATGTGTACCCCAGGGTGTCCAACAGAAGGGGCGTCGTGACACTCCTTAAGAATCTTGGACCTAATGTCCGAGATCTGTGGTACACAAATTTGGTCATTACGGAATAGTAAACCATTCCGAATCATCCACTGACCTCCTACAGCCTGAATGGTAGGCTGCTCAATCACTGAGTCTTGGTCAATCAATAAGCTCTCGTCCTAGATCTTCTGCCAATATAGACCAAAATAACTATCAGTCCTACAAAGCCCTCTCAATGACTGAAATAAGTCATTAGAAATCTCGATGAACGACAAAGTATTCAGCTCTTTAGTTCGACCAAGCGCATCTACGACACTATTGATGAACCCTTTTTGATAACGAATCTCAAAATCAAAATCTTGCATTAACTCAGCCCATCGAGCTTTCCTTCCTCTCAAATCATCTACATCACACATACTTGATTGACTGATGTGATCAGTCAATACGATAAACTAGGAGCCATATAAATAATGTCTCCAAACCCTGAGAGCATGAGAATGACAGCATAAAGCTCCTTCTCAAGGGTTGGCCAACGAGATTGAGTGTTGTCAAGCTTTCTACTCTCAAAAGCAACAGGTCCACCATCTTGAAATAGGGCAGCCCCAATTGCATAGTCACTGGCATCAGTCTCAAGAACATAAGGCCTACTAGAATCGGGTAGTGTTAAGATAGGTGCTTCCTTGACTTTATCTTTCAAAAGTCTGAAGGTCATATCCAAATCGATATTCCAAGTGATAGGCTGATTCAACTTACATCCACGACCTTTCAACAAGTCGGTCGTTGGTAGTGTGAGCTGAGAGTACTCCTGCACAGATTTTCAAAGAAAAATAACAAAACCGAGAAAAGAACGAAGTTGTTTCACAGTCTGCGGTATAGGCCAAGCCAGAACCTTCTGAACTCGGTCATAGTCAATGCTCAACCCGTCTCTAGTGATCTTGTGTCCCAAGTAAATGATTTCTGTCTGAAAAACTCACATTTACTTAATTTAGCATATAGTCAATTCAATCTTAAAATAGTTAAGACAATCGTGAGGTGTCTAATGTAATCCTCAAGAATACGACTATATATATTAAAATATCATCCAGGAACATAACCACAAATTTTCCCAAATGTTCACGAAAAAGATTGTTCTGGAAAGTGGCTGGAGCATTGGTTAACCCAAAAGGTGATACGAGAAACTCGTAATGGCCATTACCTAGTTGGAAAGGCGGTTCTTTTGACATGCCTTTCATGAATACATATCTGGTGATAGCCAGTACATAAATCTATCTTTGTGAAATACTTCGCTCTCCGGCTAACTGGTCAATCAGGTCATCTGATCTAGGAAGAAGATAACGGTTCTTGATTAACAGCCTGTTCAATCTCTTGTAATCTATACACATTCTGCAGGTGTTGTCCTTCTTTCTCTTGAGGAACACAAGTGCACCCCAAGGTGATTTACTTGGATGGATCTAGCCCATCCTCAAATAATCTTCGATTTGTAAAGGCAACTCATCTTCCTTAACTTGGCTCATCCTGTAAGATGGAATACTAACAGGTTGAGCACCAAGGACCAGGTCCATACAATGATCTATTGCCCTTTCAGGTGGTAAGCCTAATGACAGTTCCTTAGGAAATACATCTTGAAACAAATCAAGTATCTTCTTTAATACTTTGCTTTCAAACACACTTAATTCATTAACATCCATAGTAGGTATGAGAAATAAAGAAAGTGGAATCAAGACACAATGGAAAGCATTATACAAAGAAGAATCCATTATATTTCAAAAATCAACTGTATTTAATGACTAGACCAATCTAGATGGACCTGAAGAGTCTTAAAACCACTCAATCCCTAATAACAAGTCGACATGCTCTAGACCAATCTAGATGGACCTGAAGAGTCTTAAAACCACTCAATCCCTAATAACAAGTCGACATGCTCTAGATGCATATTATAGCACTCCACAGTGGCGCATAAAAACACAACCTCATACGTTTTTCTTAAGATGAAGCCCATCTTTCCAAGAAAAATGCAGACCAACACCTTGCCTGATGAGCTCATTGACCTCATCCACGCTCTTTTTCGTTATTTCAAGGCCCGCATGAGCTCTCTCTCTCTCTCTCTCTCTCTCTCCTTGTCTGTGCTACTTGCTTTCTTCCTTGGTTTTCTTTCTCTCTGTCTGTGTGATGTAATGCATGTGAAGAGGTGCTATCGAGTCCATCTTTGTAAGCCCTTTCTCTGCAAACGAAACTGCATCACGCGTAATAGCATACCCTAGAACACAGGATGGGGTAACTTTTCACAGCATGCAGGCCATCAAGAAGGTTGCGGGCTTCAGTTGTTTCTTGAGCTTAGTGTCTTGCACTTTCTCGTCTCCTCTACAAACCTGCGGGGGCGGAGAAGCGCATTCCTCCAATGGAAATATGACTACTCTGCTATACAGGATGACTCTGCTCTACTACAAGAGCATGCTGGGTAGAAAAAGCACTCAAAACTTGTTGATGCAGATTCGATTTTGCAGAGAAAGGGCTTCCAAAGATGGACTCGATTTTGCAAACAAAGGACTCGTGAAGATGGACTTGATTGCAAAGAAAGGCCTGGCGCAAGCTGATGCAAGCCTTGAAATAGCAAAAAAGAGCACGGATGAGGTCAATGAGCTCATCAAGCAGGGAGTTGGTATGCGTTTTCCTTAGAAAGATGGGCTTCATCTTAAGAAAAACGTATGAGGCTTATTTCTCCCTCTTCTGGCTGTGTTTTATGGGTCCTTATTTCTCCCTCTTCTTTCTTTGTTGTTGCAAGAGTAATTCAGTGACAAATCAAGGAGTAATTCAGTGACAAATCAAGGAGGAGCCAAATTTTGTAGTATGTAGCACAAGCTTAGACCCACTAACTGTTCTCACAGGCTTATACAAGAGATCGACATCTCCTTCCTTTCATTACTTTCTACATCACAATCTATCGTTAAGTTATTTCACCCCATCAGAAGGCTATGCAGTATGCAAGTTTTTGGAAGGTTTTTCCATCACAAGGCATGTGTAGTATGCCATCTTCTTGTAATTGACATTTATCACTATTTAACGTAATACATCCTACAGGGATTACAATAGCTATGAAATCTGCCAAGTTTCAACTTAGGCTACATCATGAAAGTGTTGCTCTTTGCCCTATGACTGGTTACATGGAAATAGGTTTGGACAAATGATAATATATTCCTGCTTATGTTGTGTAAATTCTTGGTGAAACTAGTGTGTAAAATATTGTGGTAGACAAATTTGGTGGTCACTGTGCAAATACATAAGTTTGCGTTTACTGTGCAAATAAATAGTTTGTCATTTTGTCTTAGTTTCTCGCAAAGAAGAGTGTGGATGTCTCATCCTCAACCCTCCAAGGAAAAAAGAGAACTCTTTGTGGTTGTTCATTAGGTCTTTATGACATGTTTTTTCCTTCTCCTCCTTTTTTTTGTTTGTGCATGTCGTCCTGCCTATTTCTTTACTTCATCATTATCATCAAGATCTTAGCAGTTTGGGGGCCCTTACAATTTGAAAAATATATGTTAATCTTGTGCTACTAACCTCAAAAGCAGCATGAAAACAAATCTTTGTGGAAGGTAACTGTTGGTACAGATCCTTGATGCTGTAACTTGTGATGTCAATGCTTTCTCAAATCTATCTTGATGCTTTCTTTTCTGGTAAGGCAGTTGCATGAAAAGCGTTGCTGACAATGTGTGGAGCTGAGCATATACGGTCAATAAACAATTCCATTGCCTAATATGAATTATTGTCCATCCATTATCATTATTTTGTATGTATGTTACATAAATATATATACATATATGTCATATGTGCGTATACACATATATACGTGTGGTTGTATACACACATGTAAGTATACATATACATACACACAAACACACACGTGTGTGTATATATATGTATATATTTGCACACGTGTATACATATATATATTTACACACGTGTGTGTGTGTGTGTTTGCACACATGCATGTGTGTGTATATATATGTATACACACATACACACATGTATGCATGCATATATATACATATATATATATACATACATATGTGTGCGTGTCTCTTCGTATACATATACATATATATACACACATACATATGTGTGCATGTCTCTTCGTAGATATGGACCAATAGTGTTTAAAGCTACAACTTCGACGGACGCCCATAATAGTGTGACGGAGTATTTATGGCGATTCTCGCTTCAAGAGCGTGTGGTAGAACAAGTTAGGATGAAGTCCTAAGGGATGTACTTCATGGATATATTATGAGAGTAGTCATTGTAATAGCATTACACCTCTTATGAGCCTAAAGTGCCTAGCGATTTGTGTGAGATTTGGTGTAAAATAGCTCTATTTTTTATTTTTGAAAAGAATGTTTTTTGCTTAAATTTTATATTAATTTATTATTTTTGTTTTGGTGACTTTTCATATTCTGAGGGCTTGCACATAATTTGTATGAGGCTTAGTTTACATCCATTGCATCAAACAATGCAAGAGTGTAATTTTTAGTAAATGTTAGCTTTCTTTTTAGTGTTAAACATAGAACTAAGATCATTAATTCTAGTTTAGTTGTGTGTTTGTTGTTGAAATTGTTTGGATTAGAGTGTTAGAAAGCATTAGGAGTAGCTTAATCTTTTGTAAAATTTCTTAAAACCATCATAAAACCCTTGAATTTGACTAATTTCTCTTAATGGATTGGTTTGTCATCAAAGGTGATTAATCTTGTTCAAAAGGCCAAAAATTTAAAAAATGTGTTAATTGAAATCTAAATGGATCATGAGTAGTCGAAATTGGTGTTTTTGAGTGTTTTGAAAGGATTTAGATGCATCAAAACACCTAATCACAATTTGACTCTTTGTTTAATTTTGCCTTAAAAGAGAAAATCATAATTAAGAGTCTAATTAATCTCTTATTTTAAATTAATTTATACAATTATTGATGCAAAAAGATTAGCATTCCCTTGCTCTATCCAATGATGTGCTCAATTTTATGAATTAATTAGAGATTAATAGTTAATTAGTCTGATTAATGTAAAAGTGAGATTAGTGAAAGAATTAATCTTGAATTAATTAATCTTTAATCACTTTTTTACATCACCCCATTCAATGAGTAGATGCTCATGAGTTATCAAAATTGTTCATTTTGGAAATCATTTATGAAGGGTGTAAGAGGTGTCATTAAAAGGTTGACTTTTTTTTATTCTCTTACTTTTTTGGAAAAATGTCCATGCCCCTTTCATTTTAAATTCAAAAATATTTTCCCCAAAAAAGAAAAATTCGTATTTCCCACTAGACTCCAAAAAAACAAGGCCGTTCGACCGTGAAAAGGTCCGCTAACCATGAAAGTGCAGGTCGTGAAAAGGTCCACCCGTGAAAGTGCAGTCCGTGAAAAGATCCGACCGTGATCCGACCGTGAAAGTGCAGTCCGTGAAAAGATCCGAACGTGAAAGTGCAGGCCGTGAAAAGGCTGGGCTGTGAAAAGATCCGACCGTGAAAGTGCAGTCCGTGAAAAGGTCCGACCGTGAAAGTGCAAACCGTGTGAAAAGGTCCGATCGTGGAAGTGTAGGCTGTGAAAAGGTCAGCCCGTGAAAAGGTCCACCGTGAAAGTGCAGGTCATGAATGAAAAGGTCCGATTGTGAAAGTGCATGCGGTGAAAAGGCCCGATTGTGAAAAGGTCCCATCCGTGATAACCAAAAAAAAAAATTCGAATTTAATATTTCGTGGAGTTCGGTTCACGGCGTGAAAACCCTTAAGTTTCATGACGTGAAAACCTAAGGTTTCACGCAAAAAAAAAATCAAATTTTATACAACTCGTGAAGTTCGTTAGTCGTCGTCGACGTGAAAAGGGATCCGTCAGAAACCACCCTTGTTTGGAGGCATATATCTCCTGAACCGTATATTCGATGAAGGTGCTCTAGGCCTCATCGGAAAGTTGACATCAAGCTCTTCGACCTTGGACTTGGTTGTCCGAAGTCAAAATCGATCAATTTGGTCTCCGACCAGCAACCTCAAAATTCGGCCCAAAAGTTGAGGCAAAAAATCTTGAAAAATCGTAAAAATTAACGCGAAAACGATGACGAGCCATATTTGGGCTACTTTTTTTGGGTCTTAACGACAAAATCAAGAATGACTCAAGGAAACAAAGTTGTAGTACTCCAAATATACTACAACTCCCTCATACAGAGTTTTTCAAAATTACTTTTGGAACACCCTTAAAAACGTGCTGCAAAACAAGGAAAAAAATTCTCAAAAATTTTTTTCGTCTTGAGCCTGTCATGGAAAATAGGTTTTAGGACCTCTTCTTCCATCTGGGAAGTTTCTAGCATACGCTTTTTTTGAAAAAATATCTCAGGTCGTTCATGTGCGTATAGCGCCTAAGCTAATTAGGACAAACGGACACCCATTTAATCCAACAAAGAGTATGCCAAGCCTCTTGAGGCTGTACGGACTGTGGGAAGGTAAAAAAAGAAAAAAAATAAAAAAACTGTGATTGCTCATTAAGGAGCATTTCGGTACTCTAACATGGCCATGATAGAGGGATTGCCCAAGGATCACACAAGCACTGAACCCAATGGCTAACGTCTTCGAGCCATTGAGATCTATGCCACAAATTCACCTCCCAATGCCATTAGCCATGCCATAACAAGCGTGTCATCAAGTTTTACACCCCCTATCACTTCGATCCCACCGGGCTTTGGTCCCTTGCCTAACATTCCCACAAATCCTACAAGTAATAATCCTTTCTTGGATGCCCACACCTTGGACATACTGACTAGTCTAGGAAGGGGGGTGGCCCAAGGACTCACTGAGTCTCTTCTAACAAGAGCACTCACATACAGCCTTAGTGACTCATACAGAAATACGGCTGTTCAAATTTCTAAAATTATAGGCAAATACCACAGAACAACAGACCTTATTCAATTCATTCAAATGTTTGAACAGAGATGTGAAGCCTTTGGAAATCCCAACTGTCCCACTAAGGTACATGCGTTGAACTTATGCTTAGAGGGAGAAGCTAGTCGATGATTCATCGCATTGATGCCGATGATCAAGACCAACTTCAAAATCTTGAAATCAACCTTTATACATGGCTTTTCCAGACAAGGTGATCAGTGGAGTTTAGTAATAGAACTCTATTCAAATGAGTGTCAACCAAATGAATCCATTAGAGATTTTATTCTTAGGATAAAACTCTTGGACTCACGTTGTGAGTCATGGAAAAAATTAAACAATGTTCAATTGAGGAGATGTTTCATGATGGGCTTGAAGAATAACAGCTTACAAAACTTGATCATTGTATCCAATCCGAAAACACTCGATCAATGTTGCTAAGAAGCAATACGTTTAGATGACAACATGCTAGAAGATGAGCATTCTACGAGGTGTTCCTCATCTAAACTAAGTGAAGCAATGACAAAAGAAAGATCCATCTCGGAATTGACATTCCTAGAATTTTATACAACCTTATTGAAACCTTACAGCCAACATCTCTAAGAGAGGATAAAAACCTTCAAACCCAGACATCCTTAATGCCTCTAAAAGCGAGGAATGAGATGCCTTGTGTTGAGTACAATCACTACGACCATCCCAATCCTCATTGTGCATACAATGCTCATGTTCTTCTATACTACATATATTGTAAAACCTTTGATCATGATACTAAAAAGTGTCCTGCTTCATCCACAATGGACTCAAATCATCAATCTCGTGTGCACCAACAAAAACAGTCCAAAGGGTAGAAACTGCGTAGGAAGCAATTAATCGAACACTTCAGTGTTTCTATTGTCGTGGACCTCAAATGTTGGCAGACTACATAATTTGGAATACTTCCATACCCATAGTCACTGACAACTTGCAACCAATGTGTGAACGATGTGGCATTGATCACAAGTTCCAAGATTGCCCAGCACCAGTTGCATCAATGTAGCTTGTCTCACAAAATACAACTCTTAGCATCTTAAGTGTACAAAATGGGAAACTGGCCACGGTATCCTTGAATGTGCTTATACGCTTACAAGCCAAAGCACGAGAAACAATAAAAAAGAATGCAAAAGATAATACCTCAACATGGGTAGAAGAACATGATTTAAAACAGAACCCAAAAGAGAAAACAAAACCTTCTAAACCCAAGAAAGACAAAGGACAACAAACTGTCAAAAACCAAGGTCGAGTTAAAAGACAGGGAAAAGGAGCCTATAGATGACATAAACCCAAAAGGGAACATAAACACAAAAGAGCCAAAAGCTATACATGATGCAGAAGCATTCACCTCACAGACCACCATACAAATCTCGACACCCATATGTGTGACACGAAATACAAAAACCCAAAAGAAAATTCGATCTCATCGCATGGATAAACATAATGACAAACTGACAAACCAAAGAAAGTCAAAAAATGAAACAAATTCTAGTACATCACTAAGTGAGGATGAAACAAGTTCTTACTCTTCGCTCAGTGCACCACATAGACCAATCAAGAAACTAGAACCCACTCAACCACCCAAAATAGATAATAATGATCACATGGAACGTAAAAAGCAAGCTCAAGAGAGCATGCTTAGCTTGGTTGAATGTCTTACAGGGTCATCGATTGTGATTGAGTCTCCTAATGCCAATCCTAAAATAGCAACCAAAATACAAAGCCTAGATGAATACCGCTTCCCCTTTCAAGAGGAAGACATTCTCTCTACAGAAGAGTCATCTTGAACAGATTGTACAAACTATACGCTTGCGAAAGCACGTGAGAAATTTGATAATTTCCTTTTACAAGATTAAAACAGTCTCTCAAAACCTCATTTGGAAGAATGCTCTTCTCTCATAATAAAGCCAGCATCACATCAGCACTTGCACCTTTAAGGGCTCAACCTAAGTTATACACAAGGACATAAGGAACTCCATAAAATAGGACTGTGAGGATTCGCATGTTTTTAAACAGACCTCATTAAGAGTTGTCAGAGGGCCAAGTGTGCCAGTCTACACATTGGGTACTCTTGAAAAAGCTGAAAGCCAAAATGAGGATGAAAGAAGTGAATGGGAGTATGAAACAGAAACGGGATCTGAAGCTGAGTCAATAACCGAAAACATCCATGGTTCTTTTGAAAGATTCTATCATGGTATGGTTGAATTTCCCTATAGCACGTAGTAATGATATTAAGTGCAAACGCGCATTTATTAGCCCTCGAGCTAGTCATAACATGGTGAGTGACAATAGACACTTGGGTGTCATTGGAACAACCTAAACTCATCCCTACAAGCAATAGCCTTGCAAAAGGAGCCAATGGACAAACCATTGAAGTTCCTGATTACTTCTCAGATACACTACTCAAACACTCGATGGCGACATCAAATTTACATTCCATGTTACCCTAGATTCCATTGAGTATGATGTCGTCCTTGGTGGCACTTGGATAAATGAATCGTTGTATTCATTAGGTGAATCCATGCAAGTAATCACCTTGAACACTCCTACAGGCAATATACAATTGCTATTTAGGAGAGGAAGAAACCTTATAGAAGCTGGAACTTCAAATATATTTTACAGAAAAGATCCTAAAGATTCTGGTTTGACTAAAAATATTAAATAAAATCACCACAGCTCAAGCACAGCTTTATCCAACACGAGAACACAATCTCATGACCCTCAAGCTATGGGATTTGTTAGGTCAACCAACACTCACGGCACATCCTCAAAGATTACCTTTACACAAAACTTGAACATGCCATGTATGGGGTACTTTGAACATACAATGTATATTGAAACTAACCCCCTTACTTGCAAGTTTTTTGTGGTTGAGTATGTTGGATAAATGTAATCCCAACTCCTTAGTCCAATTTAATATGTGGTGGTTAGTCTAGTGGTCAGTGGTTGGTATGTAAAGTCTACAAATGGTTGGTGCATATGGTTCATGCAACTCGTGCAACTAAAAATAGGGTAGATGAGTCTCTAAATAAGGTATAAGTCGTGATCAAGTGATTATGTAAGTTTGGTTCATGCCTAATCATAATTAGTGTCTTCTTGTGTTAATCTCAAAGCAATTTTCTGCATATACCAGTTTTTATCTCTCATATTCATGATGTTTTGTACAAGCTTTGATCCACCTTGAGTATGTTTTGATCAATCTTCTTAGTTGAATTATCATATCCAACATTTGGTATCAGAGCATGACCCAATTAGGTTTACCTGATTAGCAAAAACCTTAATTTTTCTCTTAATCACCATAGCCAGTTTTTCTTTGTTTGGACAGCATGCTGTAGATTGCTTCCATGCTTGCATCTGAGGAGATGATACTCCAATATTTTGATATAGCCTTCTTTCTTTGCTTCCACGCATGCCCTAAAACGAAGATCATAGGCAGATTTCATCGCTGCTGTACGAATTTCTCATCGCCATCAACGCAGCCCATTTTCTGCTAATCGAATCCATTTGCCGTCGTCTCTACAAATTAGCCTAATTCCTTTTAGATGATTCAAGGCTATCATGTGAGGATTCAGCATACCAAATCTTGAAGCATTTGGTTCACCAGAGCTGCTGTACGGAGCTGTTTTCCAGTTGCCTATTTTCTACTTGTTTTGCCTCCAATAACATGGTGATTATTATTTTGATTTATATTGATGATATTTTTATTATTTGGGCCTAAATCATCTATATGAGCAAGTTATCAACATCAAGCATCATATTTCATCATCATGAGCTCCAAATTTCTCGACAAATTCAACGGAACTGGGTTTCATACCTGGCAAATCAAGGTGAAGGGCTACCTCATGAAGAAAAATCTGTGGAGTATGGTCATGCCACTTACTGAAGATGAAGCAGGTATTTCTGCTGTAGTTACAAGAGCTACAACGGCTACACTTCAAGCAAAAGATGAGCAAGCACTTGGTATTATCATTACTGCTTTAGAAGATGATTTTATTCATTATATTGATAATGTTGAGTCATCTATGGAAGCTTGGGAATTACTAGAACATAATTTTGGTGCAAAGGCAAAGCATTCCAAGATCAGTTTGAAGATGCAACTCTTTGATCTAACCGTGGAGAGTAATGAAAATTTAACAGCTGTGATTAACAGGTTGAAGAGCTTAATGACACAATTGGTTTATGTTAAGTCTCCTGTTCCTGAAGAAGATGCTATTGCTATTTTGCTTAAAAGCTTACCTTCAAGCTTTAGACAAATTGTGACAGTACTTAAAGAGAAGGAGCCAGTCCCTTCCTTGGAAAGTATCATAAATTCTTTGCAGGAAGAAGATAAGAAGATTACAAAGGATGTGATAGATCCTTATGCAGATGCTATTACTTCGACATCGGCAAAGAAGAAGTGTACTATTTGTGGTCGTACAAATCATCTTACTAAGGATTGTTTCTCCAAACATCCTTGTGAGTATTGTGGAAAGACGAATCATCCATCCTCAAAGTGCTACCAAAAAGATCAAAAGCTAGCAAAGGCACATGTGGTTGAAGAAGTCAACCAACAGGAAGAAATAAATCTTTGTTCTAGTCTTAGTATAAAAGATGTAGATGATGAGTATGCTTTTTAAATTATGTCATGTATGTGGTTGACTCAAGACTTATGTTGTTCCAACTTGACGAGTTGTAGAGGAGAGTACACCACCCTATGTTGTTGTTCAGGGGGGACTCTTACTCATTGTGTCAAGGAGGTATGTTAGTCTTGTTCATGTTCTTGTAAGAAGTTAAGGGGGGATTGTTTGGATAAATGTAATCCCAACTCCTTAGTTCAATTTAATATGTGGTGGTTACGCTAGTGATCACCAGTGGTTGGTGTGTAAAGCCTACAAATGGTTGGTGCATATGGTTCATGCAACTCATGCAACTAAAAATAGGGTAGAGGAGTCTCTAAATAAGGTACAAGTCATGATCAAGTGATTATGTAAGTTTGGTTCATGCCTAATCATAATTAGTGTCTTCTTGGGTTAATGTCAGAGTAATTTTCTACATATACCAGTTTTTGTCTCTCATATTCATGATGTTTTGTACAAGCTTTGATCCACCTTGAGTATGTTTTGATCAATCTTCTTAGTTGAATTATCATATCTAATAGAGTATGTGTTGGAGCAGATTTAATCTTGGGACATAAATGGATTGTTGCTTCCCAAGCACCACTGTGCTTTGTGCTAGCGATAGAGTCATCATGATGGTCAACGACAAAAAGTTACCAATACCATATTGCAAGGAAGAGGATCCAACCTTAATGGATATCTATGATACTGAATGCAAAAGGATACAAACCTCTTCCACAAAAGCCCCTCTACACAATGATCCACCATCTACGTCAACAAACAACTCCAACAAAGCCTCTACTCCTTCAACCCCATCCTCATCTATGACGTTCGATGCCAAAATCTCGCAATCAACAGCTATTCCTAGAGAGGTTCCCAGAGCCCAACCATCTATCTCTAATAAGGTACTCAAACAAAAGGCCCCGGATCCTATGCACCTTCATCCACAAACATCATCAAAGGAGACAACCACATGCTCAAAGGCTTCGTCGCCAGCCACTCCACAAGAGACTCTAACCTCATCATCATCAACAATGTCCATGAGTCTCAAACCTGTAGCCTCAGCACCAACCAAAGTTAAGGAGGGCTCCAAACCTTCCACATCAACCCTAAAGAAAATCCTAAACAAAGCCTATGTATCACATGAGTTCAAGGGGTATTTAAAAAACCCCTTGTCAATTTTTCATGATAAAATGACCCCCTTTTCTCTATAGACTTATGGGTTTTTTTTCAAAACCGACAAAAGAAACCCCTTCTGTAATGTATTTCTATAAATTTACCTTCAAAATTTTGAATTAAAAAACCCCTTCATTTGAACTCACGTGCTATACTTACATATTTTTAGGTGAACCCACCGAGCTCTACACCATGGGATATGGCCTACAGTGAGCCCAAATGGTAGTGAAAGGTGGAGAAACTCCATAATTAAAGTCTTTAGTTCATCTTTATGGTGCATTGTAGACTATTGCATCATCAAATCTTCCTGTGGTGGCGTGGCCGTGGGTGAGGGCCATGGGGTCGAGCTCTGCATAACTCAGTGGCTCTGTCGAGTGTCACACCTCTCGGCCGAGCTTCTACACTAGCATGTGGTCTGGGTATGATGGGTGGATTGGCCCTCGGAGTGCTAGTATGGAAGAAGTTGGTCAGAGCTCTCTATGCTGGTTCTCAAGCAAGTACAACTGATCTGGATCTCACTAAGGACTCCATGTGTCTACAAAGCTCTAGAAGAAAAAGTCCCAGGCATCTCTGATGATCCGAGAAGTCCATGATCCTGGAAAGTGATCTGAACCCAGCTCGGAAGAGGCAGTGGAACCTCCCGAGAGAGAGAGAGAGAGAGAGAGAGAGAGAGAGAGAGAGAGAGAGTTGGAATTTGGCTCTCAATGGGCATGAACTATGGTTATGGTATGGACATTCAATAATGGTAGTGGTCATGGACATTACGGATTAAAGAGGACATGTGTGTTGTTAAAGGTTGTTGATCTTGGGTTAGCATGGAACTCAAATTTAGGAATTTTGAGAAATATGTACAATTTTGGGACAATTCTTTGTTAGATCCAATACAATGTTTACTGTGCGATATGCAAGATTTATTATTGGATGTTCTCAACAAGCATTTGAATAATGTGATATGATTTATATACTATTGTACATTTGTAACAAGTATATATGATGTTGGTGGGATGTAAATTTGCCTGCACACACACACACACACACATGCGCACCAACAATTTTGTTTATATCACATAGCCTCCAGTTGACCATCAAACACAGAAACTTTAACAAAGAAAGGATATTCAATGTAACTTTAAGTTGTAAGAAAGACTAGGTGATAGAATTAAAAAAAACACCATCTGTATTGAATCGAAATTCTTGAACAATGGGTGAACCATAAATCTAAAAGCTTAAGAAAGCCTTACAATCTGAATAATGATTGAACTATGAGTTTGGTAGCTTCATACAACATTGCTAAAAGATTACGAAGCTAGTTGTCCATGTGCTAACAAATCATTCTTGCTCAACTGCACTGATGTGTGATGGTGCCTCACTTTCATGTTGATTCAATTGATTCTGTTTGGCTTTGAGTATTATAGCCTTTGGAATCTTGATTTTCTCTGGAAGTCGTCCACCCTTGGGCTTCCATGCCCAAATGATGCAGCTGGTGTCTTCCCAGTGCTGAGGATCATTTTTGTTCTCTCGCCAATACTTGTTCCAGCAATCCTTATTATAAACCTCCACATCACTTGCATTCTTCTTCTTTGAAATTGGTGCCTAATATTGTATCTGAACTTGTAGGTAGTTTATCGAGTTGTTGTTTTGATCAACATCACTTGCTGTCACTCCCAACCATATTGGGTAATTTGCATCACAAGGTTGTACAAGCACAAAATCTCCTTTAGACACATCAAGAGCCGGGTTGTTGAACTCTTCTGCAGGTCTGTTGCGCATTGGGGACCACAATAATGGTCCTCATTTACATCAAACCCTTCATCTACATTATCCTCTACTTGAAGGTTAAGAGGCTCAAATTTTTCGCATACATTCCTTGGCCAAAAGTCATGAAATCCAATGTCTTCCCTTGCACTAGGGGTTTGCATGTTTAGCATAAGATTCTCCCAATAGGCAAGGACCGGATTGATCCACTTAGCATAATCACTTTGGTCTCCTTTCTCTTGCAAGTGCTCTTTCCACCAATTGACATGTTTTTTTAAGCCCTCCACAACCTTCTCATTTTCCTTAACATACTCAAAGGGTGGCAATACTTTTGGAAAACCTTCAGGAAGCTTGGGTCCTCCTTGGTCATTTCTCTTCCATAGCTCTATACTGCTTTCTGGTAACAAATCAACATTTTTGGGGTGTACTTTGTATTGCATCAAAGGTATTCCATCACTTATATAAAACTTGAATTGCAATGGCTTTGAATGTCCAATCAAGCTATCGGCTCCATCATGTAAGCATCCCTTGACAAAGCCTTTGAAGTCTACCCCACCTTTTGTAGGAGAAAGGGTGCTGGTGGATGCATGCTAACACACTAATTAAAGATCTTCATCAAATGTGGAAATGTGAAAATGGTTTGTTTCCTCAACTTCTTAGAGAAGCGACTAAACAATGCATCAATATCTTCATGAGTATGACCAACCATAAGAAAACCAAGCTGCACCATGTCAAACACTCCTTGTGCAACAACAACGTCCTTGGCAATCTCTTGAAAAATGTCCTTGAATTTGATGGCATTAAAATTGAGGCATTTCCATTGCCCCTATCCTGCACATGTGTGTTAGTATGAAAGACTGACTACATATGTGAAGAACAATTTTCCTCTGTATCCACATTTGTTTCTGTCTCTGCATCTGCATCCTCAATGCTCTGCTTGCAATATGCATTTCTCTCCTTCAGCACCTCCATATGCTGATACAAGGCCATAGTAGACAAAACACAATCAAAAGAATCTGTTCGTGGTTCAGCATCTGAGTTTTGTGAGCTCAAGTCACCATACATGTGTTGCTCTCCTCTTTCTATGTTTCTTAAACATTTTGAGAGAGATGAAATTGTGAAGTTGGGATCACTTGGCCATAACCCCAAGGCAAAGTGACCATAAGCTGTTTGTCTATGTCCATGAGTGAGCATCCCTGTTAAGGATACTGGAAGCCTCTCAACCCCATTGAGAGATTTAGGAACTGGTTTAATTTGTGGTATGGCAGTCTTGCTTTGGTCCATCTTATCATGTATAATAAACAAATACCTGTTTGGGTTCATTTCGGAAGAGCTTCTCCAAGCATAGTATAGATTTCTACAACTCATTTGTTGTTGCAACATGTGTGCCCTTCTTTGTGCCATGTATCTGGCATGCTCCTCTTGATTTTTTGTTGATTCCAACTTGACCTTGATTGCCATACAAATGTCGCATTTTGAGAAGGTGCTGGTTTTTGATACACTAACTGTCTTGAACTCTATGTTCCACAATCTTGAGAATGATGGTTGTGACATTGGCCGGTATTCGAATGAGACAAGTGTGTCATTCACTTCACGCAATATGTCCACCTATTTGTACATTGCTGGTAGAACACATTGGGTCTCGTGGGGGCTCCATGCATAGTTGTCCTTGACCTATGTGGCATTTGATCGGCATTATTATCTATGAAGCCCTGTATGATTGATTTTGCCATCTCAACATGTGTCATGCCCTTCCGTATTATCCCACTGTTGCCATGACTGACATTACATGCACCATTCAAGAACTTCTTGCTGAGCCTATAGAACGTTGACTTACCGATGCCATGCATTACATACCATGCTTTACTACAAACCTTCTTCCCATCAAATGTGAACTCAAAGCACTCGTCATCTTGACCTTGTCTATAGGCCATGCCCATGCAATCTAGTACAAATGTGTATCATGTACTATAGCTCTGTC
Source organism: Cibotium barometz (assembly GCF_041138505.1). Lineage (NCBI taxonomy): Eukaryota > Viridiplantae > Streptophyta > Polypodiopsida > Cyatheales > Cibotiaceae > Cibotium > Cibotium barometz. The sequence continues at coordinate 47,571,083 of NC_141072.1, forward strand.
CCCAAAAGTGTACCCTAGCTTGCATGATTTTGGATCTATCTCCAAATTGACATCGCTTCTCGCAACAATCAATGGTTGCGACGTTGTGAATGTTTGCAACATCACATTTTTTGCTAGCTCCATGTTTTATCGTAAGTTTTCATTACCCTTACCCTATGGACATAGCTCCTTTTCTTATTTGTCCCTTCAATGATATCATAGTCAGTGATCATGGCATCATGGTGTGTGTGATCAGAACTATTGCCATCATTGCCCTCTACATTATCATCCTCTTTTTCATCACTTGAATTGTTTAGGCTGTTAATATTTTTTTGCATGAAGTGATCTTGAATACCATCATCAATAGAAGAAGATTCTGTGTCCTTCACTAATGGTTCACCATTCTCAAATGTGAGTTGCCTGATCGGCCAACTAACCAAATTCAGACCTAAAACACAAGTTGCAGAGATCTTCTATAAAATGACACCCAAGCTACTCTCCCCTAGTTCTCTGAAATTTATAGCCTCGTATGGGTGGATCAGCAATACTACTCCATTGCCAAGTTTTGTAGATCATCTGTTATCCCAGAGGATGACACTTTTCTCTTTCCAGCTCTCCCTATCTATAAAGTGATCTTCTTGATCAACAAGAAGTTCCGCAAAATTATCCTCTTTGGTATTAGTAATGTCTCTGTCCCCAACAAGGTTGACCAATGGCCATTTGATGATGCTTCCAACTGCTTGAGACATTGTTCTTGCATCCATTGTGGCAAATGGAATGAGAAATGTGTCATCAAAGCTTTGTTGAACATGTATTGCTACACATGTCTCACCAATGAATTGAAAACCACATGTTTGAGATGCATCAATGGAATGAATAACCCCGCGTGCCTTCCTTGCAGAACCATCAATGAGAAACACTGAAGCACCTTGTTTTAGACCCCGCAATCCCTGAGAAAATAAAAATCTCAATAAGAAAGATTGAAGCGATGTTTTTGTAGTAGTACACAAAACTATAAATGTAATTCAATCTCAACATGAGTTCAGGCTCCAACCAAAGTTTGAATCTCACCTATCAATGCTAGTTTGCTAGGAGGCTAGGCTCCATCTCAAGCTTGAGCCTTGCCTGCATATTCTAGCTTGTTAGTAGGAGGCTCCATGAGCCTCACCATCATATGTTAGTTTGCTAGGAGGCTCCAGTTAAAGTTATCATCCTCACTTGCATCATACATTAGTTTGCATATGTTAGCTAGAAGGGTAGGCTCCTCCGACAAAAGTTTGCGCCTCACCCGCGGATGCTAGTTTGCTTCTAGGAAGCTGAAAGTAAAGTTTGAACCTCACCCACAGATGCTAGTTTGCTTGGAGGCTCCAACCAAAGTTTGAGCCTCACCTTCATATGCTAGTTTGCTATTAAGAGGTCCCAATTGAAGTGAAAATCCTCACCTCATGTATATGCTAGTTTCCCAAGAGGTAGGCTTCATCACCCTCTGCATCTGACCACATCGTTTCATTGGGATATTGAGTCAAGGTATGGTGTCAATTAGCCATCAATGTTTCATAGCTACAAAAGGCAAAGGTGAGTGGTTACAACAGTAGCAAAGGCAAAGAGAAAGAAATAGAGAGAAACAATATGCTAGTGAAGAGAATGTGACATGGAAATGAGCAAATGGACATTGGATTTGAGACTCTTCTCCTTCGTGAGACTCAAACTCAAATTTGAGCCATTGTGCATTATATAGATTTTAGTTGAATTTTTAATCGCATAGTTTATAAGTATATTTGGGTGTATGGGGAAAGAGGGAAGAAAAGAAGAAATCTCAAGCTCAAGCTCGAGCTCAAGGCTCAAACTTGAGTTTGAGTCTTGTCTAGTACACAAGTAAGTAGGAATAGAGAGGGAAGATAGGATAATCCCATAGAACAAGTGGGGTGTGGGTGAAGATGGGTATATAAACACAAAAGTGAAAGTAACTATAATCAAAAGACCTGGGACCTGGGCCCGGGCTTGAGCTTGGGTTTGGGTTTGGGGAAGAAACGGAAACCCGACTTTCTGTCACACTAGGATGGGACGACGCTCCTCTGACTTTCTACCGCACTCCTCGGGCAATGCTGCTGTTAACCTATGACGGACATTGAGACGTACTATGTTTTACGTCATTAATTTAAATATTCTGAGTCATGGGCCGGGCTTGTCGGCACCATATGTTAAGGATGAAGGGATTGGGTGATCATCGATGAGAGGCGCACCTTGAATATTAGTAGGATAAGGGTTAGGATCGGCCGGCCATGTATGGGCGCCCAAGTGTGAACGGCCAAGTCACCTATAAGAGTCAAATGTAACCCTAAAATCTTCATTCTCATGTGTTGTGAATACAAGAGTGCTCTTGCCTTATCTCTTTGGTTTCCTTCTCCTGCGTGTGTGAGAGAGAGAGAGAGAGTGAGAGAGCGATCGAGCACTGTGTAGCGGTACGGCGGCGGAGAGGTGGTAGAGCAGCGACGGCGGCTCCTTCTTCACCACGACGCGGGAATCCTTCAAGGCAGCGGTTGAGCGGTGAGTGACACACCCTTTGCATTCTGTTTGAGCTTCCTTCCCTGGTTGTATGCTTGCAGCCATTCATGGCTCGCATACGGTGTCCGGCAAGTCCCCAGCTACGACCTGTGCGGCAAAAGCGCACATTTTTGGCGCCGCTGTCGGGGAGTTGCCCTGCACCAAGCTCCAGTTTGCAGCTCGGCTGCTGCGTGAAGTTTAATCTACACTGTAGGAAAGCGACTGTGTGTTTGTTGTTTGTGGTGTTTCTGTGTTTTGCAATCTGTTTCTGCAATTTGTCTTCTACATCTCTGTTTCTTTTGTTATCTTTCCGCTCCGCGTGTGGGCGTGCGTTCTGTTATCTGGTTTTTTACGTGCAAGGGGGATTTTTGAATCCCCAGATCTGTGCTGTGTGCGAAGTGCGCCGCGGCCAAGGCTGAACCCTAAAGAAACCCTAGAAAACTTATCGCAAAAAAAAAACAGAAAATAAAAATTTTAAAAAAAAATATAAAAAATAAAAAATAAAAAATTAAATTTTATTTTTAAAGAAAGAACCAAACGTGTGGAGAGGAAAGATTTTTTAATTGGAGAAAAAAATTTTGAAAAGAAAGAACCCCAATTGACCCACGGCCCTGGCCTCGGTCTCGGTCTTTTGGTATATATATATAGGAGAGTGAGCCTCCATAGCTTTCTTTCAAGTGAGAGCTTATGGGAAGTTGTGCCCTATATGAAGCCCACTCCCCAAGGAGTAAAGTGAGCATGTGGGATAAAGCCCTCACCTTTTCCTCCCCACAAGCAAATAGGCTTTTGCCCCTCCCCCCAAAGGAAATGGACTGTTTTGAGGACCACAGGAGCTCTGGATAGGCAAACACGGTGCTGTAAAGCACGCTAGGACCCTTTAAAAGATACGCTCGTTTCGAGCTATCACACGCCCTAGTCCAAGTTCGACCGTAAGTAAGGGGGTCAAAAACAAGTTAAAAACAATCTAAAAACAAGTAAAAACGGGGTATGAAACACCTAAGAAACCACTTGTGTGAGTTTCAAGGGTAGTTACCAACGCACGTAGGGTACCCACGTCACATGTATCTACGTTCTGGTCGGGTGCTAGAGCAGCTCGAGCCACTAGAAAGCGTTTCAGTTTACGCAGGCTCACACCATCCCTCCATGTTAGCATCTTGGCCTTCAGCTGGAACCCAAGGGAGTGCAACCCAAGATCCACGAATAGTGGATAGTGACTCATCCTCTGACTCAGAAGCCATGGAAGGGCACCCTACCAAGAACCCTAAGGAGACAAGCCAAAACATGCCAGTGTGGGCCCCACAACCCGGATCTAGCATGTTTAGTCGTCTAATAGAGACCTTTAGTAGAGCTACATGCTCTGAACATGCGACAAGCGAAGTAAATGAGGAAGGAGGGGTAGTAGATTCGCCATTCACATCTTATGTAGACCCTACCCTCCCAAAGAGTGTCCATGTGGATATTCTACCCACTTCGTTTAATGAGGGCCCTACTGAGCTACCACATTCCGATGCTCTTCCTAAAGTAGAGGTCCCTAGAAGCCAATCCATAAGAAGTGACATTGCGTCCACTTCAAGAGAACCGTTTGGCACACCAAGTCTAGATGGGATATTTCTCAATGAAAATTGGGAATATGATCTACACACAGAGACTCTAACTGACCTATACACAGGTTACACATACCATGTAGGTTGGTTAGAAGTCCTACAATCTACATCTAGCGCCACTAATCTAGAGGAGCAACAACACCTGATATGTGAGGTGATTCATAGAATTATCCAAATTGAGAGGCAAAATAGGGGAGTGAACTTAGGTTCCACTGGCCCTATGAGATTTTTGGATACAGGCAAGGCCAAACAACCAACCCTATCCCTCCCTCGGTGAGTCCCATAGACCCTTCATATGTTGTTTCGCCTGGAGTCTCAATGCAGGTTGAGCCCACGAGTAGTAACTTTAGCTTTCCAACCTTGGCTCAACTTTCCATTAGGGAATCCACAATGCCTGCCCCAATGATGGGCATAGCTGAAAGTGCACCTGTTTTACCGGTGTAGTTAGTACGACACCGCTACCTAGTGGAACAGTACCTACAACAGTGCGTGACAGTGCCTATCGACCATATGTACCTATCGCTACTCATGCTCATGTAGCTCCTACGCCTCTTAGTATGCCAATGGCGTATGCTCCACGACCGCCTTATCACAACTCTTATCCAAGAGGAGCTAGGCCTAGTCACATATCATATCCTACGTCATTTGCCAACATACTCATACTCATGCTCATGTAGCTCCTACGCCTCTTAGTATGCCAATGGCGTATGCTCCACGACTGCCTTATCACAACTCTTATCCAAGAGGAGCTAGGCCTAGTCACATATCATATCCTACGTCATTTGCCAACATACTCTTATCCAAGAGGAGCTAGGCCTAGTCACATATCATATCCTACGTCATTTGCCAACTCCTATCAACCAGGCTATCCCAGAAGTGCCTCCACCAGCTATGCCTGCTCACCTAGGTGATCTCGCAGCGTTTGCTCAGACGATCGGACGATCCATTGCGGAAAACATGCGGGGCATGCCTGAGAGAGAACCTAGAAGCAAGGCAGTACAAGTGGCTAAGCTCACTCAAAACTTCAGTGGTAACGAGGATGTTAGGAAGCACATTGAAGTCTTTGAACACGTGTGTGATTCCTTGGAAGAGCACAATGAGCTGCATAAGTGTAAAGCCTTAGGCTTAACCTTGAGTGGGAAGGCCGGAGATTGGTATCGAACCTTAAGGGTTGAAGAGCGCACTCACTACCCCACTCTCAAGAGATTGTTCTTGAAAGAATACATACGTGAGGGTGTGCTTTGGGGAGTAGCATCTCAACTCCAAAAAGCTGAACGCGAGGAAGGGGAGTCAGTGAGAGACTTTATAAGTCGATTGAAGCATCTAAATTCTCGCTGCACTCCCGATGAACGCTTCAATAACAACCAACTCCTCGATAGATTCATCCGAGGATTGCGCCACGAGGACATTTACAATGGCCTAGTCATTAGAGGTCTTACAACGTGGGAAGCAGTCACTGCCAATGCAATCCAGTTAGAAGACAACTTGATGATTGCAGGTAAAAAGGTGTCTTCGGAGACAAAATCCGTTAGTTCGCAAGTATCTGGGCATGAGCCAATGACGGTGAAACCTATTGCCAAGGAGCCCAAGATATCTGAAATGTCTGTGGAGCAAGAAGGGTTGGCAATGATATATGCAGTAAGGAAATTTCGTTATTACCTCCTTGCCACCAAGTTTGTTTTCTATGTGGATCATCAAGCATTGTTGTATCTGGTAAACAAACCATGCTCCACATGAAGAATCACACGATGGCTATTGATTCTTCTTGAGTTTGATTTCACTGTTGTTGTGAGACCTGGCAAAAAACATGTTATGGTTGATCATTTGTCTCGCATACCTAATGGTGAGGCTCCTACGGGTGTTGATGATGACTTACCTGACACTTCCCTGTTCATGGTGGAGACCATGCCTGAATGGAGTGAGAAGATTGTTAACTTTTTGGTTAATGGCTTTCCACCCAAGGAGATTCGTAAAGATCTAGCTCGAAAGCTGATCAAAGAATGCGAACCCTATTGCCTGATAGCCGGGACTCTTTATAAAAGAGGAAAGGATGACGTTCTTAGGCGTTGTGCCCGAGAGGATGAGTATCTATACATTTTGCAAGAGGCACATATGGGCGTAGCCGGTGGTCACTTCTCAGGAGACTTAATGTTTGGGAAATATCTGGACAAGTGAAGCAAAGGGGACAAAACTAACAACCCCTCCAGATATCCAACAAGGAATAATACTACGCTCTCCCAATACCTCAATGGAGAAGACACTAGTAAATACGAACGTGTGCTATGAACTTTTTTGACAAATGACAAAATATCGAGAGAATACTACGATAACAATGGAAGCAAAATGTAGTGTGAAATACGCTTTGTTTATTGGATTTGGTGTGCAAGTGTTTGATTTACAAGACAAATTTATGAAGCTCTTTATGATGAAAAAAAAGAAAGAACGAGGAAATCTTATCTGGCCACTTCTTCTTTGCTGTGTTGATGAAACCTTTGTGTGCTTTCCGATGATGTCTCCACGATGAACAATTCCCTCACGACCCTCAAGGGGGTTGAATTTTACAATACTTTGAAATTTTAAAATACAAACAATTACGAGGGTTTTCTAATATGTGGCTATATGAATGTGTGGATGTGACATTAGGATTTTGCTTTCCACGGAAAATTCGCTTTTGATTCTTTGTTGCCAATGTCTTCTCTTTCTTTTCCGTTCTTCTTTTCTTCTCTTGCAATGAAAAGAAATGAATGTGGTTATGCTTTTATTATTTTCTTCTTTTAACTCTTTTTTTTAAAACTCCTTCTCTTTAATCAAATGAGAATGGGAAACATTCTTTTTTTTTTAATGATACTTTTTTTTCTTTTAAAGGAAAGCTTTTAATTTGAAAAAAAACGAATGGTATGGAGAGATTTTTTTCCCTTTCAATGATGCTGATCTGGATCGCTGCGATCCAGATCGTAATGGGTCCAGGCGGTGCTATCTCTGCGATTCGGACGTTTTGGGTCGCTTCTTCTTTCCTTTTTCGTATGAGGGAGCGCGTAGGACTCTGTCGCCTCCTCTTTCACAACTACTGTACGACAGATCAATTCGCTGGCAACAACAACTGATAAAGCTCACAGCACAGAGGCCGGCGAGGGTAACAATTAGCAAGGGTTGGTTTTGTTTTGTTCCTTAAGCTCACAGCACTAAGGGCCGGCAAAGCGATTATGGTCGCACTTCTCTCCTTTCAACAGACGCAGGTGGCTGGGAACGACGTTTCGAAACGATGCATGGCGCTGGCGTTTCGTTGCTGCATGCATTAAGGTTTAAACCTTTAAAGATTAAAGTGGGCACTAAGGTTTAAAGTGGGACTAAGCCCATTAAGGTTTATTGCCTCTTTAAAAATGATAATGGGCTAAGCAAAGTCTATAATATTTTAAAGTGGGCTAAGCCCCTTCAACCCACACATCCTTGATTGCGGTGCCTCGACGAAGGTTTCTTCTTGCAAAAAAAAAAATGTTGTGCGCGTGAAACACAAGTGAGGGTATGACGTGAAGGATAGGGCGGAAAAAAAATGCTCATCCCTCTTTATAGGAACTCTCACAGTATCCTCCTCTCTGGCCAAAGGTGGAGTCTCCTCATCATCATCAAGGGTAATCTCAATAGAATCAGGGTAAATGCAATAAGAGCTCGGTGTACATGAAGAAGTAGAACTTCGGTCATCGTCCCCATCACTCTCAACATCAGTAGTAACCCTAGGGCTCACAATAGAAGAAGGGTATGCTGGAAGAACCACTCGGGAAGATCCCCTACCAAGAAGCAATCGCCCTCTAGGAATGTCGATAACACAATCAGTCTTCCATATCCAAGGTCGCCCTAAAAGAAGCTGGTACTGGCCAAGTCCTGGACTAAGCCGCAAAACATAACAATCAATCTCCACCATACGCCCAGCGACAGTGACTGGCAAGTCCTGGATGAAACCCTCAGCTCTCACTGGTCGATGATCACCCATACGCAAACTACTAGTAGGAACTCCATTGAAAGATAACCCCAACTTGGAAAAGGTAGAATAACTCAAAACATTCACGCCTGATCCTCCATCAACAATAGCGTGTGGAATCACTAGTTGGTGGATCATGCACTCCACTCGAGGACACTCACGCTCAGCAAGAAGGGAATCCACTTTCTGAACAACAGGAAGATTAGGACCCACCCCCTGGGAAGAACTCAAAGCTCTGCAGTACCTCCTCAAAAGGGCTCGGCTAGAAGGAGAAGTGAGAAGGTATTGTGGAAGGGACATGGTGAGCTCTACTCGATTAAGAGCAGAAACAAGGTCAAACGAAAGAATGGGGGAAAACAACTTACTTGGAGTAGGGCGTGGACGAGTGTGGCGGGGTCGAGGTAAAGAGTCAGCAACAACAGGAACAGCGACATGGGTGGGTGGGTGGGTAGCAACAACAGGTTTGGGATCTCTCTCCTCATCAACAATCTTTTCTTTCCCCTTTCGTGTGATAGCTCGCACGGGTGATGAATCTAACTCAATCATATTAATTGAAGGATTCTCAGTAGTGGTAGGTGGTGCACTAGACGAAGCAACTGCTAGAGAACTAGGAGACCCCCTCTGAAGAAGTGTCCAACTAGGGCCCGGGGGTTTCTCGGCACCAATACGATGATTAATGGGGCCGGGGGGTGGCAAAGTGGTGCTCCTATTCATCAAATGGCGCATCTTCATGTAACACATATCCTCTGTGTGCCCCCTACCCAAACATTTCTCATAAGTGCAAATAACAGAGGGGCAATCTTTGGAAAGATGGCCGGATACATGACAAGCCCGACACACCATGTTGGTGGGGTTAGGCTCAGGGCGACGTGCAGACAATAAGTTTTGTTGGCGCTTTAAAAAATTCACATCAAGAGTCACTGCCTTCACATTTTCATTAAGTTGGTTCATGTAATTTGTCATCATGTTTTTCAAATCTCCAATACTAGACGCGGTGCTTTCATACCCATCCCCTCCCTTGTGATTTGGTGGAGTTGGAGTGGTAGAAGTAGAATCAGGGTAAGTCACATACGGCGATGGAGCATGAGGGGCAGGAACATAATTTTGTGAAGAGGTTAGGGGAGCCACTACGCTAGAAGAAGTTGGGGGTGCTAAAGGCAAAAGAGGTGGTGAGGTCACTTGAAGGTGAGGTGGTACAGTAGGTGGGAATTGAAATGGTTGAGTTGGTTGAAGTTGAGGCACATACGATGAAGTTGGCCAAGGTTGTTGTGGGGAGGGCAAAACTGGAGTATGTGGTGCTAGCCATGGATAATACGAGGGAGATGGAGTCGTGGCCTGTTGTGGCTCATAAACACATCGATAAGAACTCTCCACATTAATAGCAAAAGTGATGGCTGTATTCAAGTCATTTGGAGCTTGAGCTCTAACCAAAATTTGGATGCTAGGGTGTATGCCTCGTAGAAACGAGTCCATGATGGTAAGTGGGTCAATGTTAAAAACAGGAGTGTAATGATCAATAAAGTTTCTAAACCTCGTGGCTGCTTGCTCCACGGTCTCATGCGGGTGATTTTGCTTGAATGAGCGTAATTGCTCAAAAAATGCAAAGAAGTTTGGAGGTTTGCGAAATTCAGCCAAGAATTTTTGCTCAAAATTGGCAAAGTTCGGGATGGAGTTTGGTTGCTGTTTGGCAAACCAATTTGAGGCCTCTCCCTTGAGTGTAGTGCTAAAGTAATTCATCACATGCCCTTCCTCGACAATGTGTGAGGTCAAACAAGCAATTTTAAAATTGTTTAAATGAGCGGTGGGGTCCTTCAACGGCGTCCCATAGAATATGGGGAATGGGATGAGGGGTGCATCAGGACGGGCCAAATTTGGTGGTAAAACCAAAGGTGATTGAATGACGAATGGAGGAGGAAGTGGTGGTTGAGCCATAATTGGGATTGGTTGCGGAATTACTATTCTAGGTGAACTCCCCCCCAATAATGGTGAAGGAGGTGAACTGTGTTGCTTGGCTTTCTCCCTTTTATGGTATCTCTTAGCTCGGTCACTCTCCCTCAAGCTTTCTTGCCAATCTTTGGCACTTTGCATAAGCCCCCTTTTTTCAAGTAGGTTCGTGTCGCGGAACCAAGACTAAGTCAAGGTCCCACCGGGCGTGCCACTGTTTGGGAAATATCTTGACAAGTGAAGCAAAGGGGACAAAACTAACAACCCCTCCAGATATCCAACAAGGAATAATACTACGCTCTCCCAATACCTCAATGGAGAAGACACTAGTAAATACGAACGTGTGCTATGAACTTTTTTGACAAATGACAAAATATCGAGAGAATACTACGATAACAATGGAAGCAAAATGTAGTGTGAAATACGCTTTGTTTATTGGATTTGGTGTGCAAGTGTTTGATTTACAAGACAAATTTATGAAGCTCTTTATGATGAAAAAAAAGAAAGAACGAGGAAATCTTATCTGGCCACTTCTTCTTTGCTGTGTTGATGAAACCTTTGTGTGCTTTCCGATGATGTCTCCACGATGAACAATTCCCTCACGACCCTCAAGGGGGTTGAATTTTACAATACTTTGAAATTTTAAAATACAAACAATTACGAGGGTTTTCTAATATGTGGCTATATGAATGTGTGGATGTGACATTAGGATTTTGCTTTCCACGGAAAATTCGCTTTTGATTCTTTGTTGCCAATGTCTTCTCTTTCTTTTCCGTTCTTCTTTTCTTCTCTTGCAATGAAAAGAAATGAATGTGGTTATGCTTTTATTATTTTCTTCTTTTAACTCTTTTTTTTAAAACTCCTTCTCTTTAATCAAATGAGAATGGGAAACATTCTTTTTTTTTTAATGATACTTTTTTTTCTTTTAAAGGAAAGCTTTTAATTTAAAAAAAAACGAATGGTATGAAGAGATTTATTTCCCTTTCAATGATGCTGATCTGGATCGCTGCGATCCAGATCGTAATGGGTCCAGGCGGTGCTATCTCTGCGATTCGGACGTTTTGGGTCGCTTCTTCTTTCCTTTTTCGTATGAGGGAGCGCGTAGGACTCTGTCGCCTCCTCTTTCACAACTACTGTACGACAGATCAATTCGCTGGCAACAACAACTGATAAAGCTCACAGCACAGAGGCCGGCGAGGGTAACAATTAGCAAGGGTTGGTTTTGTTTTGTTCCTTAAGCTCACAGCACTAAGGGCCGGCAAAGCGATTATGGTCGCACTTCTCTCCTTTCAACAGACGCAGGTGGCTGGGAACGACGTTTCGAAACGATGCATGGCGCTGGCGTTTCGTTGCTGCATGCATTAAGGTTTAAACCTTTAAAGATTAAAGTGGGCACTAAGGTTTAAAGTGGGACTAAGCCCATTAAGGTTTATTGCCTCTTTAAAAATGATAATGGGCTAAGCAAAGTCTATAATATTTTAAAGTGGGCTAAGCCCCTTCAACCCACACATCCTTGATTGCGGTGCCTCGACGAAGGTTTCTTCTTGCAAAAAAAAAAATGTTGTGCGCGTGAAACACAAGTGAGGGTATGACGTGAAGGATAGGGCGGAAAAAAATGCAACACTTAACTGCGCGAAAGATCTTACAATCAGGGTATTGGCCCACTATGTTCCAAGATGCATCACTCTTTGTGAAGGGTTGCGATGAATGCCAACGATACAAGAAACCCCAGAGGAAAGATCAGATGCCCCTACATCCAATCAAAGTAAACCAACCATTTGAAAAGTGGGGTTTAGACTTTGTAGGTCCAATTAGCCCAGCGGCCCGAAACACACAATCTCGCTATATTATTGTGGCCACTGGCTACATGACCAAATGGGCTGAAGCAAAAGCGACACGTAAGACAAATGTGAGGACAACAGCCAAGTTCCTCTTTGAAAATATAATCACACACTTCGGTTGTCCTTTTGAACTTGTGAGCGACAATTGTACGCATTTCATAAATGAAGTGATTAAGGAGCTCACAACAAGTTTCATGATATCCCATCATAAATCTACTCCTTATTATCCGCAAGCGAATGGCCAAGCCGAGAGTACAAACAAGACTTTAATTTCTGTTTTGACAAAGACAGTTGAAGCTCATCGTACGGATTGGGATCTAAAGCTCACGATAGCTTTATGGGCCTATCGTACTGCGTACAAAGTGGCTATTAATTGCACACCATTCAAAATGGTATATGGCCAAGAAGCAGTCATGCTGTGGGAATTTGTCATTCCTAGTCTTCGTGTTGCTACTCAAGAGGGTTGGGATGGTAATCCCTTAGTAGAGCGACTGTATATCCTTGAGCGACTAAACGAAGAAAGACAATTGGCCGTGTACAATGCCCTTGTGGAGAAGGATAGAAGGAAAAAATGGTTTGATCGCCATCTAAAGGACAAGGACATCAAGGTTGGGGATAAAGTCCTGATGTATGGAGTGCGAAACGAAAAGAAGAAGCTCAAATATGCTGGTAAGGGACCATATAGAGTATGTGAAATTACCCCGCAAGGTACCATCAGAGTGGAGACTCGACGGAGTTGAAACCATTGGATTCCTTAATGGGAGTAAATTCAAAAGATACTATGACCCCCTGAGCCAGGAGGAGTTACATGCAATCCATCAAAAGAAGGCAGCTAAAGAACAGGCTGAGCTTAAAAAGATACAAGCGAGAGTCGAAGCCAAAGAACGTCAGCAGCGTGCTAGGAGACAACGAGAAGCCAACTTGGGAATTACGCAAGTATTTTTCGAGGAAGCAGAGGAGGATGCACTGGAATCTGACCCACCTCTAAGATACCCAATTGAGTTACAGAGTCCTTACGGGGAGGTGCTGTATAATGCATTATTGGATACAGGAGCTCAACACAATTTGCTATCATATGGCGTGTGGTGTCAACTGGGAAAACCACCTTTATCCAAGAGTTCTATCCAAGTTCAAGGAATCAACAAGAAGAAAACCCCTGTCTCAGGAATTCTGCACACTCCGGTTGCTTATGACAAGGGAACCATAATTCAAAGCTTTTTGGTTATGCCTGCTGGTACCATGGAAGGGACTATAATCTTAGGGCGCAAATGGATGATGGCCACCAAGTGCAATATCAATTGGGCAACCAGACAAGTCACAACGCAAGAACCAACACTAGGTCTGACCGCTCAAAATCCCGCACCTAAGTCATTCACTCAAATATTAGATAATGAAAAATCACAAAGTCCAGTGGCAAAACCATCTTCGATTGTTGGCCACCCCTCTAACGCTTCAACGCCAAGAATGGAAACAGGCAAGGTGGTCCCTAAAGCTTCGCTTACTATGCCAAAGAGTACATACAAATGGGTCCCCAAAGCTTCGTTAACAGCTACTTCCCCTGCTCAATCTTGTTCAGCCACCAAGAAGCCTCGTAAAAGGAAAGCAGCTACCCACCCGAGAAAGGGCAATGTAACATCGCGATGGATCCTTAAAAAATTATTAGTAGCCCAAGGGTACTACGAGGGGAATGACCAGATTTGGGTCCCTAAACATAAGTTGAATCCCTCTACATCACCTGTAAAACCTTGCAAACCAATTGTTGCCACCCCAATGACAATTCAAGATCGTGGTAAGGGAAAGGTAACAGAGTGCTCCGCACCACTTCTTCCAGAGTTAGTTTGGATTCCCAAACGATATCGATCATTACCACCTAGCTCAGGAAGGGGGGAGCCACATGAAGCTTCTAGCTCCTCATGCCAGGCACACACTCATATAGAAGTTTCTACATGCTCTACACCTACTCTTGTCAACACCCAACAAAAAACCGATGAGTCTACATCTCCCCTTGTAATAGTATCGTCGGAAACCATTTCCTCCATTTGTCAATGGGAGCGTACACTACCATCTCTGCAATTGGATGTGGCCACAAGGGTCATAAAAAGCTATCTGCCCACATCACAACCTATGACCCGCTGGACAAATTGGTTCCAAGAGGCTGCAACATCATTGCAAATAATATGATCTACCCAAGGAAAGGGGGAGCATGTACTCATGCTCGACATTCTAATGCTTCCTCCTTAACCTTCTCCCCTGACTATGTAATTGCCAAATTCAAGAGGATGTATATATATAGCTTCATACATTTTATTTTTTTAAAAACAAAGAAAAGAAAAACAAAAAATAGTAAAAAGAGCAAGAGCACAAACACAAGAGAAATATCCATATACAATCAAGAACTAGATTGACCTGTCATAAACCTACTGATGCTATATTTGTGTTTGCAGATATGGCAGATGCCCGATCATCATACACTTCATCCACTCCTACCTTTGGTGAGAGGTATCATCTGTACCTTTCTCAGATATTCCACATGTGCTATCCTGTAATTGAAACTGAATGGGACCATATAGATGTACTAGCCAGAGAGGAAAATGTTGAGGAATTAGAATGGCTAATTCGCCTATTGACCATGACTGACCCCTACTCCGTAGAGGACATATCCCCGATAGCCCAATGCTTTCCTTTTCCACAAGATGACTATCCTCGCATGGTTACATTTTTGATGAGTTTATGTGGATGGGAAAATGAAAAGGAAATATCTGACAATGATTAATGGACGGATGAAACTCATGGCACTACTGAGGTTGACTTTATTTGTTTGGATGATGCGGATAGAGGCTTAGCCTTAGGGCTAGAGCCAGGACTCTACAACATCCTCTTACCGTATCCTCAGTAGTAGTGTGGTGACTGGTAGGTAGGTTAGTGTTTTCAAGTTTTTTCTAGTTTAGATTCCTTAAACAAGTCTTGAAATTTTCACACTGATGTGCCTCTCGAGGTATAGTGCTTGTTAGTTGATTGTACAGGTTGAAAAGTTTGAGGTGGGTTCGCTTTCAAGTCCTGAGACTGCCGCAACGTTCATCAAAATATATCTACATCAAATTGCAAGCTATCTCGTCAAATCAAGGAGATCTCCAATTACAGGTGTAATTCTTCCATACCCACTCTCTTTCGTTTTTACTGTTCAATTAATTGCATAAACTATAATGCATGACCACATGGAAATTGTCAATGTACTACTTAGTTTTTGAAGTTGCTTGCATGCTAGTGTAAATCATTAATGAGCTTAACTTTATTGAAAATATTCCTAGGCAGCATGACGTCTTTAGTTAACCTTGGAATACGATTGTCTTAGGTCTAGGGTCAAACCATCTTAATGTTTGACACCTGGCCATGTGTGTGTTGACCTCTAGGACATAGCTATTACCCCTTTGTCGAAAGGATGCAAGACAAATTATAGTTCAGGAGCGAAGATCAAAAGAAATAGATTTTTTTTTTAAAAAAAGCCTACAATAAATGGCAATACAAGTCTATGATGTGCTTTAATGTTGGCCTATCGCCTTATTGATACTTGGTAGGCGAGGAGTATTCTACTCCAGACCGATGCCTTGGTTGGTAGGGGGTAGCCTTGCCTAAAGTGAGCTAATAGATTCCTGGATAATGCCTTGTGTTAAACATGGTACCAGGATCGATGTTAGTTTTGCCTTAGGAAGGTCACCATTGTGTGTAAAAATTGTCACGTGCACCAAAAAAATAATAAAGGCAAAAAGCTCCTGTAACTCTGATGTTTCTTGTGTCCCTAGGCTTGTGGTATTAATTTGTTCTTAGAGTATACACACTGTGGTCATCTGTTTATTTATTAAGCTTGGTTATTTTCCTTGACTTAGGCCAGTTATAAACCTTGATTAACCTTTGACACCTTGCTTACTCTTGGTTTACTTTCAATAATTTTAAACTCCTGTTAATTTGCTACACTAGCTCATTCATGTGACCCTTAAACTAAGTTCTCATAGCAATATCCATTGTGGTCTAACATGCTTGAATTTATACACTTTATATCTTTTGAATTCCAGCATACTTTCACTCTACTTCCCTGTTTTGCAGACGGTCAACAACAACCCTCTCGAGCCCACCATACCATAGCTTCCGAGGACGGAATCTACATCAGGAAGGGGTTATGACGGACATTGAGACGTACTATGTTTTACGTCATTAATTTAAATATTCTGGGTCATGGGCCGGGCTTGTCGGCACCATATGTTAAGGATGAAGGGATTGGGTGATCGTCGATGAGAGGCGCACCTTGAATATTAGTAGGATAAGGGTTAGGATCGGCCGACCATGTATGGGCGCCCAAGTGTGAACAGCCAAGTCACCTATAAGAGTCAAATGTAACCCTAAAATCTTCATTCTCATGTGTTGTGAATACAAGAGTGCTCTTGCCTTATCTCTTTGGTTTCCTTCTCCTGCGTGTGTGAGAGAGAGAGAGAGAGAGTGAGAGAGCGGTAGCGGTACGGCGGCGGAGAGGTGGTAGAGCGGCGACGGCGGCTCCTTCTTCACCACGACGCGGGAATCCTTCAAGGCGGCGGTTGAGCGGTGAGTAACACACCCTTTGCATTCTGTTTGAGCTTCCTTCCCTGGTTGTATGCTTGCAAACATTCGTGGCTCGCATACGGTGTCCGGCAAGTCCCCAGCTACGACCTGTGCGACAAAAGCGCACAGCTGCTCGGCCTCCTCTCCCGTTCGATGACACCCCGGCCCCTCCTCTCCCGTCCGGTTCCCCTCGCCTCCTCCTCTCCCATGCCACACCCCCACCCTCCTCAGCGCACACCTCGGCCCCTCCTCTCCCGTTCGGCGGTGCCCCCGGCCTCGGTGCACACCTCGCCTCCTCCTCTCCCGTGCCCCCGTTCGGCAGTGCCCCCGGGCCTCGGCGGCCTTCTTTGGCGCAGCACACGCCCCCGCCCCCGACGGCCCATTTCGAAATTTCCCCCCGATGGCCCAAATTTGAATTTCAAACTTTCCCCCCGAATTTGAATTTCAGAATTTCCCCCCTTCCCCCCAAATTTGAATTTCCAAAATTTTGCCTTCCGCCTTCCCCCCACCGACCTCACAAAATTTCCACCTTCTGCCTTCTCCCCACCGACCTCACACGAAAAAAGAATGTCCAGCCGACCTCGCGTTTGAACCAGACAAAAGGACCTACGAACCGTAGAGTGATTTTGTGCGGTGAGCGAACGCGATTCTATGTGGTGAGCGTGCAGTGCTTGGAATCGCCATCGCGCACGCCATCGTATGCAATAATCATCTCTGTTTCCTGTCTCTGAAGTGCTCACTCAGCCCTGCGTTTCAAATAGTTTCTTGTCCTCCCACAATCGACACGTCTGCGTTGGTTCCGACGTCTGTTTCCTGCAAAACCATCACTCCCACACGCCATCGGATACTTCAAGCATCCATCACGTCTGTGCGACATCGGAGACTTTCGTGCGCCCATCTGTGTTTCGTGTGTTCCATCATCTAATTGAATACTTTACGCAGCAATTAAGTCCTTCTTTATTTGATTGTCTATATCAATATAAATGCTTACTTGATTGCATGCTAAGTGTGCCATTTGTCAATCCTTGCTCGTCGAAGATTGTTTGCACTTCTTACTGCTCTCTTTTGTACTTCACATATGTCGAGAACCTGTAAAACTGATCTTTGTGCACATTATATAATCTAAATGACAAGGGTTCCCTATATAAACATGGTATATGTGTCACATATCTGAGTGCACAACTTGGATATAGACTCCACCTTAAGTTCGAGCCTCCCCTACATAGAACTTATGTGTTAATGATCAACCTAGATTGAGTCTTTGTTCTCCATGTTAGTTCACCGGCCTTCAGGCTCGAACTTGAGTTTGAGCCTTTGCTCTCCATGCTAGTGCACCGGCCTTAAGGCTCGAACTTGAGTTTGAGCCTTTGCTCTCCATGCTAGTGCACCCCGGCCTTAAGGCTCAAACTTGAGTTTGAGCCTTTGCTCTCCATGCTAGTACACCCCGGCCCCTTAAGGCTCGAACTTGAGTTTGAGCCTTTGCTCTCCATGCTAGTGCACCCCCGCCCCTTAAGGATCAAACTTGAGTTTGTGCTTTTGCTCTCCATGCTAGTGCACCCCGGGGCCCCTTAAGGCTCGAACTTGAGTTTGAGCCTTTTCTCTCCATGCTAGTGCACCCCGGCCCCTTAAGGCTCGAACTTGAGTTTGAGCCTTTGCTCTCCATGCTAGTGCACCCCGGCCTCTTAAGGCTCGAACTTCAGATTGAGCCTTCGTCCTCCATGCTAGTGTACACCGGGGCCTTAAGGCTCGAACTTGAGTTGGAGCCTTGGCTCTCTATGCTAGTACACCTCGGTGTTAAGGCTCAACCTTCACATTGAGCCTTTGTTCTCCATGCTAGTGTACACCGGCCTTAAGGATCGAACTTGAGTTGGAGCCTTGGCTCTTGATGCTAGTGTACACCGGCCTTAAGGCTCGAACTTCAGATTGAGCCTTTGTTCTCCATATGCTAGTGTACTCCGGCCATAAGGCTTGAACTTGAGTTTGAGCCTTTGAGCTCCATGCTAGTGCACCCCTAGCATCTGAGTGCACAACTTGGATATAGACCCCACCTTAAGATCAAACCTCCCCTACATGGAACTTATGTGTTAAGACTCATTCTCCATGCTTAACTTTACATGGAACTTGGCCTTAAGGCTCCAACTTGAGTTTGAGCCTTGCCTGTCTATGCTAGCGTATCCCTAGCATATGAGTGCAAAACTTGGATCTAGGCTCCAGCATAAGTTCGAGCCTCTCCTACATAAAACTTGGCCTTAAGGCTCGAACTTGAGCTTGAGCCTTGTCTCTATATGCTGGTGTACCCTTGTCATATGAGTGCACAACTTGGATCTAGGCTCTAGCTTAAGTTCGAGTTTTCCCTATATATGGAACTTGGCCTTAAGGCTCCAATATACTAGTGTACCCCTAGCATATGAGTGCAAACCTTGGATCTAGACTCCAACTTAAGTTCAAGCCTCCCATACATGGAACTTTACCTTAAAGCTCAAACTTGAGTTTGAGCCTTGCCTCTCTATGCTAGCGTACCCCTAGCATATGAGTTCACAACTTGGATCTAGGCTCCAGCAGCTTCTGTATGGATTAAGTAAATGCAAGTGAGGCCCCCGCTATTCAAGAAAACTAAGTGAAGCATCAATAATTGTAGCATGCATTAAGTTTCTTAAGTTTGATAGGTTTTGATTTGATATGTAGCATTTAAATCCATTTTTTTCTAAGGTTTTGAAACTTTTTTTGTGCTTCACAGGAATGGAAGCTAGGTGAGGGCCCGCTACCTCGCAACCACACATGGTGCACCAATCTTTACTCTGGATGCTCTCGAAACAACAACTCAAGCTAAAAGTGTCACTCCTAGAATTAAGGTGGATAAAACCTTCGAATTGAGTAACAAAGAAGGAGTAAAATGGTTTGTGGATAGCTACGATGCTAGTGCAAACTTCAAAGGAGTCCTCCATTTGTTTTTGTCTCAAGGTGATACATCATATGGAGATATGGGGATTGTGGTAGGCACTAAGGATGATGTGGATGCAAGAGCAAACCCATGCTTCACATGCACTGTATTGCCAGAAGGAGAAACTACAAAAGCAAATAAGTTTTGCTTATCATTGGACACTTTTCACCCAGCAGACATGACTGGCAGTAAACTAGGAAAGGACAATTCTATTGTAAAGCTAGGATTGAAGATCATTGACTTTTCTAATCAAGAAGACTCAGGGGTGGATAATGTGGAGGACCTGGTGAAAGCGCTGAGGCATGAAAAGAAGGCTTTTCCATACCTGAAAAGGAGACAACAACCACTCAAGTTAGGAAAATTGTGGAGAATCTACTCAACCACTTGAAGCATCTACAAATGCTGGTGCAACTTCTTCACTCAAAACATAAAAAGGAGGGTGACAAAATAGAAGTCCTTGATGTAAGCACAATAGTAGCTGAAGACATGGCAGGCTCTTAGGTGCAAGAAGAGGAGCAAGCACTTGCAAAGAAGAGAAAGGCAAAGCACTCTACAAAGGTTCAAGAAATCTCTTCAAAGAGGCAAAGGACAAAACCAGCAAGTGGTTCAAAGGAGATAGATGCGTCCGACGATGAGCTAATGGAGGTTGAGACTCTAAACAAGGGCAGCAAAGCAATTATCTCATTAGAAATAAATAAGGGATATTATCCCTTTAGTCTAAATGAGGTCTTTAGCATTAATGTGATGAAATGTTATCCTGCTCCTTCAAACTGTGTATAGAAGGTTAAATAAAGATTGGGTTCGTATTTTGACCCAAGACTTTATTGAGGACCCAAAGCAAGAGGAGATACTTGCAATTTTGATGCCCTATAACTGTGCTACGAAACAACCCCTTGATAACTCGCAAAAGAAGATATTCATAAAGTTGAATATTGGATTATCTCTAGTCAACACTCCATTAGTGCTGCAAAAAGCTTGCAGGATCTAAATATGGCTAAAGTGATCCCTCAACTGCGTCAGCAATTTAGGTTCAGGAGATCAAAGATAATTGTAAATTGCCCGCCCAAGATTTCTCGTGACATTTCCAAGGATGCAAATTTATCTGTTGCAAAGTCAATGCAAAAGGGGCCATTCCTCGATCAACTTCTACAAGCTCGAGCACAATGGCATGCAAACGGTCGTCCTAATAAACCTTTGCTTGGTGTCAATCAACCCAAGATGGACAAGTCTTGGAAGGTACTCTTTTGATTCTTTGCTATATCTTGGTAAATCATAGACATACATTACTTCTTCTTTACTTTTCATAATATCTTTTACGGATCTATAGTTTCAAGTGTAGCAGTAGCATAAGAAAGATGCATGTGAGGCTTCTTCTCAAACTGCATAAACTTAATAGTTTGGTTTGAAATTGAACTTCAAGCCTCATCTCTCTGTGGCACTTGCATATCTAATTGTGGTTTGAACTTAAGATGATGCCTAGAATGCCTAAGAAAACCTAATTAACCAAGAATAATTAAAGTATTAAGCTAAAAAAAACCAAAAATTTCATGAATCTCAAGAGCAAGGATTAAGCACCTACTTGTGTCTCATGCCATCCGATGAAGACTTCGACGCTTCTCATGCTCCATTGATTTCCATGGCAAAAGTAAACAAAATCAAACAATAAGAAAACAAACACATCCAACATGCAAACCACCAGTGGATTTGCACTCCAATCGGGCTATGTGATGGCCCTAACAAGTGAAAATGTGTGGAGGACCCTAAGCTAAATGCTAGTCCCCCCGCCGACAATAGCACCAAAGATGTTAATCAAAACGCTGACATACATTTAAAGAGAAAAAACACATAAGAACTTCGATTTCCTAACAATCCTCCCTTTCATGCTGGTGATGTTGCCTTTTTGGGATATCCTTTTTTTAGGGTATTGTGGCTTCACAAGGGACTTTAAACACATTCCTATATAGTAAAGTTGAGTCTATCTAGCAAATTTGGACAAATTTGCTAGATCTCAACATACTTTTTTAAAATTCTATCTAGTAAACATGATTTCCTATATATTAATGTAGCAAATCACATTATCTATCTAGCAAATAAGTGGTTCTTATTTAGAAAATGGTAATATCTATATAGGAAACAAAATTTACATCTAGTAAAGAAATATAAATATCTATATAAGAAATTAATCGAATAAGTTTTTCTATACAGCAAATAGCCTTTCCGATATAGCATTGTGAAGTTTCTATATAGTAAATATATGGAAAACTCACCTCACAAGTACCAAAGAAATGAAGTCTATATAGCAATTTAGAATATCTATATAGAAAATATAACTTTCATCTAGTAAAACAGTGATCTCTATATAGTAGAAACAATAACATATATAGCTAAGAACTCATGTGTATATATATGATCTTTAACTAAAGATTTCAATATTCATAAAACAAATCGAGTATATTAGTATTAAGAGAATCGAGTATTTCAATATGTAGATTTCAATATTCATAAAACAAATCGAGTATATTAGTATTAAGAGAGCAATCAATCTACATAAATAAAAAATTCATTATATTTTTGAAAAGGGTTTTAAATTTACAATTAAGAAGCTCTATTTAAAAAACTTGTATTATTCTCGTAAGTAATATGTATCCAAATTCAAGAAAAGATATTTGACTTCATAAAATCGATATACATCCACAAAGACCAATTTTTTTTTAATAAAAATAATGATATTTGTATTAGAAACTCTTTAGCATGCCCATCCTCAATCTAAACAATTATCTCACACACCCTTTCTTCGTTTTACTATGCTCTCTCTCTCTCTCTCTCTCTCTCTCTCTCTCTCTCTCTCTCCTCTTAACAGAAAATCATATTATATATATATATATATATATATATATATATATATATATATATACATACACACATACATACATACATATATATTAGCGAGAGATTGAGCGACAAAAAGCAGAAACAGTGAGAGGATGGGTAAGAGGGTAGAGAGATAATGATAGGAAGAGAGGGTGTGTATGTGTGTGTTTATGAGAGGGTGTGTGAGAAAGAAAGAGAGATCATGTGAGAAAGAGAAAGAGAGATCAAGAGAGAGATTGAGAAAGAACGAGGAGGAAAGGAGGCATAGGGTTAGAGAGAGGGGGATAGAGAGAGTGTGTGTATATTGAGAGAGAGAGTAAGCAAATGTGTTTATGCATGAGAGAGAGAGAGAGAGAGAGAGAGAGAGAGAGAAGAAGGAGTGAGAATAAGAGAGGATAAGCAAGAGAGTAGAGAGATAGTGAGAGGAAGAGAGGGTTAGTGTGTGTCTATGAGAGAGAGAGGTAATGAGGTAGAGAGGGTTAGTGTGTGTCTATGAGAGAGAGAGAGAGAGAGAGAGAGAGAATTATGAGAGGGTTTGTGTTTTTTTCTCTCCAAAGGATACAAAGATAGTGAAGTAGAGAGTGTGTGTGTGTGTGTGTGAACACGTAAAGAAAGAGATTGAGAGATATAAGAGGGAGAAAAGGAGATATGAAGGTATAGAATATATAGAGCTCATATAGAGAGAGTGTGTGAAGGAAAAGATATATATATATATATATATATATCAAAGACATTGAACCATTTCAAAGACTTTAAGAATGAGGATTACTATAAGTCCTCATCTTGAAGAAGCATGATGGTACCAATGTCAATTAACAAGTTATTTACCATTCAGGTTAATTACATGTTCTAGCACTTATATAAGTAAATAATACGTGGGCATGAATGTATGATATCTCTTCAAATTAATGCTAAATTGGTGAAACCCGTGGTGGGTGGTGTATAGGTACGAGGATGCTCGTTTGGTCATCACATGTAAGCAAGGTGGTCTAACAAAGCATTTTTTAAATGCCAAAATGCGTACATGCATGTGTATCTAATTATGACTATGTATATTTATATTAGATGTACCTAATTGAGTGTTTCTTTAATTTGAGACTCATCTCAATTCTAAAAGAGGGTCATCCCACATAGAGTATTGAAAGATGCCTCTCTTGATCCTAAAAGAGTGTCATCCCATATATAATATTGAAAGATGCCTCTCTCTCTCTCTTCTCTCTCTCTCTCTCTCTCAAACACACACATGCATGTACACACACACACACACACACACATTCACTTTTATTATCTTAATCCCTCAATTTTCTTTTATCTCACTCACACATATACATTTAGATTCTCTCTCTCTCTCTCTCTCTCTCTCTCTCTCTCTCTCTCTCTCTCTCTCTCTCTCTCTCACACACACACAAACGCACACGCACACGCACACGTGCACGCATGCATGCACACCCACCCACCCCCGTGCGCGCATGTGCATTGGGCAGGAGAGTCAATGGGGGTGATCCTAGAAAAAATGTCACAGGACCTTTTATAATTTTTGAAGAAATAATTAAAAACTCACAAATACATCAAAGATAAAGGCATAGAATTGAATCAAATTGATATGATA
The DNA here is from genome assembly GCF_041138505.1 of Cibotium barometz. Lineage (NCBI taxonomy): Eukaryota > Viridiplantae > Streptophyta > Polypodiopsida > Cyatheales > Cibotiaceae > Cibotium > Cibotium barometz. The sequence continues at coordinate 47,594,982 of NC_141072.1, forward strand.
GAGCATAACATAGCATAAAACAAGAGAAATAAAACATCACCATCAAGACACTATTAGGTGTGCAATCTCCCCCCTCATGCATGTAGCTCCACTTCCACGACATGAGTATTTTGAGAATTCTTATTCACAATAGATAGCCCAAGGAGTTATTGATAGTTGTGCTTACAAAATTGGGCGTGATTTTTTACTTTTTTACAAAAATAGCTCAAACACTAGAGCTTGTTCACACACTAAGTGTAAATAACCAAAACTTTTCTAACTTATGTGCTAGGAACATAGGAACGCCACGCATAAGCATGCATAAATAATATGTACAGATATTAGGCACGTGACCAAAAAAATAATATGAAATAATAATGCTCCGAGATGATATACAGAAGATCCTCCATGTGCGACATGCGCACTACTCATCACCTATCTCATCACCTATCTCACAAATGTAAACACATTAGTTGTTTCAATTAATTACGCTTCTCTATAATTAATCCCAATATAAAATGTTGATAGGCACAAACACAACATACACTTACCACTTATTTCACTACAATGAGAGTTCCATTATACACATCATCTAGCATGCCACTTGTTACTCTTTCAATTAGCGTGGCACATCAATTGCATAAACCACTTATTACACTTTAACCGTGTGTAGTTGTCTAGCATAGTCCACTTGTTTCACTTTGGCCACAATACAGCTGTCAACAACATACACCTATCAAGCATGGTCTCAAGCTACACAAATAGCACTAGGTAACCAGTATTTAATTTGGGGTTACCCATGATACCAATTCACTAGGATGGCACACTAGCGTCCGGGCATCCCCGTACAGCTAAAGGGTGGACATTATGTAACATCCCTCTTGCTTGGATAAGAAATTGACCTCCGTTGCATTTTTTCTTATTGCAAGCAAAGGAGATCAATTGTCGTATAATATATGAATTCAAGTATCTTCTCTAATTATAATAAAAAACATTGTATGAAGGACTTCTATGTGTAATAAATTATAGTGTCCTATACTACGATAAATTATCCCACACAAATCTAGAGATAAGTATGCATCAAAATCCTTCACATAGGATTAATCTCATGTCCCATACCAGAAGACTAATAGTGAAAATTTCATAAAGTATAGTTCAAGATGGAAGAGCCAGTTCCTCCAAGAAGTTATACTTTTGATGCATAAAAACTCTCCTTGAAATTTACAAAAAGCATTAAATAAAATTTATTGTAAGAATAATCAAATGAAATAAATATGTTACCTTGAGTCAGAGTAGTCATTGTGGTATTTTGTTCTTCATCATCATCGATCATGAGTGAAATAATAGACTTTGACTTTTGTGGACAATTTGATGCGATATGTCCAATCTCGTTACACCTGTAACACTTCTTTGAATCCTGTTTATTAGCTTTTAGTGAATCATCTACCTTAGTGTCAAAACCTGAGTTATGGGCATTAAGAGATGTACTAAATGAGTTTGAAGAGGTTTTAGGCTTCAAAAATGTTGATGTCAAGGTTTGGGGTGTCATTAGTTTCTTAGGAAAACCATTTTTTTGTTCACAATTCAAGGCTAAAGAAATAGCCAAGCTAAGGGAATGCAGTCAAAACATATTCACCTTTGATCGAATTATAGGTTTTACACCTGCTATGAACTTTCTTCTTTGGTCCTTCATGCGAATCTTCTCGATTACTTGTATTTATAATAAGGTTTGCCAAAACATGTCCACATAAGCTGATATATTCTCTCTATCAAGTTGTCTATGAGTTTCTGAAAGATTTTGGTTTTCACTTGCTGGTTCTAATGATGTTCCACCATAATGTTGCATTGTCTACCAAGTGATTGGTAGCACATTTGGTTTTGTCCTTCTCAAAGAATTTATCCCCCGAAAAATAATCATCTAATTGATTGAGCCAAGCAAGTATGGCACGCGCGTCCTTCTTGCCATCAAAATTCTCGAAAGTAAAAGCTTTGTAGCTAATCTTCTTTTCTTTTGTAGATTCATGAGCTCAAAGAGCAGCTTGTATGGTTCTTTGAATTTGATCACCATCAAAATCTGAAGATGTAGCATTGACATGTCTATGCCTCTTTTTGCGAGATAACCTATCTTCTAGATCCATCCTCAACTTTTTCTCAGCATGGATCTGATTTTGAAGTGAGTGAAGTTGTTCTTGAATGGTTGGGGATAGAGGATTCATGAAGAAAGAGAGATGTGAAAAGATAAAGGTTGCAAATTTTAAATGTAGAAGTCAAAAATTTACTAAAATAATAACAATACTTAGCTTACACCCACAATTTGTAAGAAGTTAGAAGCTCGTATGTCGAAGAGTAAGTGGGAAAAATAATATTTGTTGATGTCAAAAAATCAACTAATAACCATGGATCCGAAAATCTTCAGAAGCTTGAGAATATTACTCAAGAAATGCATCCGATGTAGAAGATAACTCCTTCACGCAAAATAAATCCAAGTAATAACTCGTTGAAGAGGTCTTCAAAAGAGTTGAAGATTTGTCGAGAAGAAAATGCCTTTGTCCACTTGCTAAATTTGTTTTTGTTTTTGTAAAACTAAAATGCCTTTGTCCACTTGCTAAAATTGTTTTTGCTTTTGTAAAATTGTGTCTCTTTTTCTCCCTTTTTCTTTTTGTAGACTATGATGGCTTGGAACTTAAGGGATATAAAGTTTAGTAAATGAAAGCTTATCACTTTTGTTGTATGCATCATTGTGTAGTATGAATAAGTGGAACTAGTACTCAATCCACGCATATGTTATAAGCTTTCATAAAGTAATAGGCTTATAATAATTTAAGCTTAATGTTTAAGCTCTTTAAAAAAAATAAGCACGCTCAATGCTTGATTAGCTTTGAGTGGGTGACTCCAAGTCGGTGATGATCTCCTTAAAATCGGCTTGCAACAAAAACTCGAAGAAAGTGCGAAGAAAGTAGAACCCACACGGTTAATCGATATATATACAACCATTTCCTCTCCTCCGTCTATGCAGAGATAATAAGATTTATAAGCTTCAAGCTTATTTAAGCTTATGGATAATCTCTAGCTACCAAAAGAGAGATGCGGGCTGTAAGAAAAAAGAATTTTGCTCATTGCTGCTACGAAATCGCCAATCGGGTGGAAGCTGAGAAACAGAAACCCGCCTATGCTGATTCGTCACCTGTTGTGCTAATTAAATTAATTGGTAATTTTTGAAAAGTTAAAATTAGCTTCTTGATAAAAGAAATCGCCGTCTTTTGAGAAAGAAGATAAAAATCATGAACCCTCCGGTCACTATCCAAAAAATAGAGAATAGCAGTGTGATTCTTATGCCTCGCTCTTTGCATCTATAAAAAAGGATCTCCAAACCATATTCAATTTTGCCAAAACCACTTTTGTGAAACTTAGCGTGGTTTCTCTTCCACAATAGTGGTTTTGCTAGGAGTGACATCAATTGCTAGCCTTTGATTCCAATCTCCATCCAAAGGTCTACAAAATTCCCATCAACCATTCCACCTTTGTCCCAAGAGTTCTTGAGGCTTTGTCTCCTTTACCCTCTAGATTTTTGTGAGCTTATTTCTTTTTCTTCAAGTGCAAGTACCCATAGCTCTCATACCACTGTCACACTGTCACACCAGACCTTTTGCACTTCTTGAAGAAATAATTAAAAACTCACAATACATCAAAGATTAAAGCATAGACTTGAATCAATTTGATATGATAGAGCATAACATAGCATAAAACAAGAGAAATAAAACAACATCACCATCAAAACACTATTGGGTGCAATGTCCCTCCTCATGCGTGTAGCTCCACTTCCACAACATGAGTATTTTGAGAATTCTTATTCAAAACTAGCCTAAGGAGCTATTAATATTTGTGCGTACAAAATCGAGATTGCTTTTCCACTTTTACAAAAATAGCTCAAACACTAGAGCTTGTTCACACACTAAGTGTAAATAATCAAAACTCTTCTAATTTATGTGCTAGGAATATAACAACGCAACACACAAAGCAATCAAATATTTGGCACGTCGCCAACAAAATAATATGCTTCAAGATGATATAGACAAGATCCTCCATGTGTGACACGTGTACTGCTCATCACCTATCTCACAAACGTAAACACATTAGTTGTTTCAATTAATTGTCGTTCTCTACAATTAATCACAATATGAAACGTTGATAGGCACAAACATAACATATACTTACACTTGTTTCACTACGATGAGAGTATCATTATACGCGTCATCTAGCATGGAGTGTATTGCCACTTGTTACACTTTCAATTAGCAGGCACATCAATTGGATAAACCACTTATTACGCACGTAAAGAAAACTCCTTGAGATTAGTCATCATTATAAGATTTTAGAAGGTACAGAAAGCTAAGGGTCCAGTCCATGCATGTGTATCATAATCAATGGGCACCTTATAATCTTGATAACATGCCTTTGAAGGGATACTAGAAGGTAAGGCTAAAAATAAGACTTAAAAGGGACACTCGAAGGTACTAGAAAATAGTGTAAGAAGACCCCTAAACACTAAACCCTAAACCCTAATCCTTAGACTCTAGACTCTAAACCCTAAACCCTAGACTCTAGACTTTAGACCCTAAATCCTAAATCCAAAAACTCAAAACCATAAACACTAAATCCTAACCATAAATCATAAATCATTAGACCCCAAACCCTAACCATAAATCACAAACCCTAAACCTTAGACCCTAAACCCTAAACCCTAAAGCTCAAATCCCATAATAGAATCCTAAACCCCATACCCTAGACTCTAGACTGTGGACTCTAAACCCTAAACCCTAGACCCTAAACCCTAAACCCTAAATCCTAAATCCTAAATTCTAAAAATTAAAATTCTAAACCCTAAATCTAAAACACTAAACTCAAAACCTAAATCCTAAACCCCAAACCTTACACCTTATACTCTATACCCTAAACCCGAAACCCTAGACTCCAAACGCCAAACCCTATACCCTATATCTGAAACCCTAAACCCTATACCCCAAACCTAAAACCCTAAATCCTAGACCCCAAACCCGAAACCTTATATCATAGACCTCAAACCCTAAATCCTAGACCCCAAACCCTAAACCCTCTACCTTAGACCCCAAACACCAAACCATAAATCCTAAACCCTAGACCCTAGATTCTAAACAATAAACCTTAGACCCTAGATTCTAAACCATAAACCCTAAAACACTAAACCCTTTATCTGAAACCCTAAAACCTAAACCCCAAACCTTATATTCGAAATCCCCAAACCCTATATTTGAATCCCAAACCCTAAACCATAGACTATGGTGCTCTCCCCCCAAATTGAGAAGAATCACAATTGAGACTACATATTTGTAAATTCAAATAAACACACATCTAGACAACAAAAAAATAAAATAAATTAACCTATGAAAGTTTTGGAGGGAAAATGTGGTGGCCAGATGGTGCTGCCTGGCATCATCCGAGTGACGAGGAAAAATGGGGCTTTCAAACGACAGACAGATGTGGAAGATGTTGCAGGTGTTTATGCCTATTTTTGGGAAGAATATGGCCAGTTCCTTTTCGGCTAGGGTTTCTAGAGCACGAGATCAAAAGTCTTTTTGATCAAGTCTCGACTAGGGATTCTTCTGCGGCGCTGGTCTCAGCTAGGATTTCTTGCTATGGCACATTCCTTTTACGTTCAGGGTCTGGCTAGCTATGGATTCAAGGTAGGATCAATTACAATTCATTACTAATTTTGCATGGCGATGCTCTTCTTGAGTGGTGCTAGACGACAAGTAGAACAACTTGCTCCATGTTGGGGGGTCATCTGAGCAAGAGCAGAAGGCGTTATCTCACAAGCTAGCTGGGCCTTTGGAGGCTTTCTATCAGGTGATGCAAGAAGGCGAAAGATGTTTGGACGACTGCATCAGTGGAAGGGCAGACAACAATATATGGCTGGCTTAGCAAGATCTCGACAGCTGGAACCTAAGCTTTGCTCTAGAGTATTTGGCTAGCGTGAAGGCAGAGGAAGAAGGAGACATCTCATGCTTTGCTGATGCCATTTTGCAGAATTTGCCCAACGCCTCCGTTCTAGAAGGTAAGCTTTCCCAACCGCATAATCAAATTCATACCTTCCCAAGATGGGTCTCCTTAATAGTCTGCTCAACATTCTGATGGACCTCTCTTTAGGAAAAGCCAAGGAGATTGAGAGTTTAAGGACTTATCTGCTTGTGGATTTGATTGCAAGGCTCGGCCTGACCATAGTCAAGGTAAAACCAATTAAACGTTTTTAGCTAATAAGGGCCAAACATGAATATTATGTGCATTTCTCCGTTATCTACTTCCTTGGAATTTTCAATCAAAAAGAGGCATTTCTGGATTTGAGTAGGTTGGCCAAGCATTGAGTATTAAGACTCACGCACATATCTAGAGGCACTTCAAAGCTTCAAGAATAAGTCCCTCCATTCTTGAATGAAGAGGCAATGGACATGATTCTTTAGGGTTTTGGGCATGCTGTCGAAGATGTCTACTCTGAGTTTTTGGATGAACCCCATTGCATCATTGGGGCAAGTAAGCAATGCTTTTCTTCTTCTTTTTTCATTGTAGAAGCTCCTTAAAAAAACTAATTTCATTTTGTTACAGTTTAATAGGTTTATGATTAGAGTGTGTTGTCGTAGGGTGTTCATCCCAGTGATGTGACCTTGGCATCTGCTCTATGAAAGCTTGTGTTAGCATAGGATCCGAAGGCAGAGTCCTAGAGATAGACATAGGAATTTTGTACAATGGATTTGAGAAAGGTATGTCTTAGTAGCAGCTTGGTCATGACATGTATGCCAAATGTGGATTTGAAAAAGGTACAATGGATTTGAAAAAGGTACATGTCTTCGTAGCAACTTGGTATGCCAAAGGTGGCTCATTTGCAAAGGCACAACAAGTCTTTGATAACCTATTAGCTCAAAATTATGTATCCTGGACTTTTCTAATCTTAGGGCAAGCTGAGTATGGACTTGAACGGTCATGTAGGCTGCACTTTACTTATGGAGCATCTCAGTGTCGATCCTTGAGGGGCCCTATCACCTATGCAATTTTCGCCGATAACCACATCATACCACCTATGCAGCTACTCCCACCGATAACCACATCGTACCACCTATGCAGCTACTCCCACCGATAACCACATCATACGCAAGGGCACTCATTGCCTCGACATCCTCTTGAATGCAAACCTATAATGTATATTATATATTACAATATAATACATTATATCATTAAAAATACTATAATACATAATATATTGAGAATATTATACACTCAAGTATATTTATGAAATATGAGGTCATATGGCCCATATCAAAACTCTTTATGTTAGGGAATTGTTTGTGGAGTTGTTTGAAGAATTGCCTATTTTGGTATGTAGACTTGTGGACTACATAATTGCTGGGTATACTGGACATGGGCTTGATGACGAAGTGCCAAGTTGTTGGGAAAAATAGAGGGGATTTTGATGGATCTATTCATGTTTATCCACAGGTTTTGAAAGCTTATGGAGCATCTCATCCCGTCATCTGGCACAAGAGAGTCATCTGTCTTCTACTATAAGATGTGAGTCCTTTTCGTCTTATGAAGTTTAATATGTGATTTGAATTCCCATTCATATTGCTAAGTTTTCCAAGGCGTGAGCCTACATGTGGGAATATAGACCCACTTGGCTACCTTTCCATATGCCAGGCACATATGTGGTCTTGTTTTTTATTATTAGTATATGAATGCTTTAATCTAGGATGTTCTCGAAAGTTTTGTGGTGCTTGCATCCAAGAAAGGTGATTATTACTGGTACCTTACTAAATTTAAGGCTAGTAGTAAACTCCTTGCATATGTCTGCAATTACATGAAATTGTTTTTTAACATGTTTCTCAAGCTCTGAGGGAAGTAGTGTTATTGAAAGAACGGTAGAGGGGGAGGAGACACACACACAGGATTAAACCCTAATGTATATTGCAAACCCTAACCATAGAGGGAAGCCATCTCCCTTCTCAGACAAAGCATAATACATAATCCATAATACACACAACACTATGAGTTGTGTCCACACACATCTAACCCTAGCTAATGTCCACACACTATGACCAGCTGGACACGCGGTCATTTATGTCTCACACATGTTCCTACCTAACATGCCAGCACATAGCATAGCTGGCTCACACCACTGACATCGAGCTTGAATCTCAACAGCCCCTCTCAAGCTCATGATGTACTGCCATAGATGAAGATGTAGATGAGCTTGGGATATCAAGGCTCTCAACACTCCCCCTCAAGCTCATCCCATGTACTCCCAACATAGTACGGAAGTACTCAAACTTCTCCCTGCTAAGTGGCTTTGTAAAGATATCTGCCACCTGCTCATCAGTCTTCACATACTGAAGATCAACTGTACCATCCAGCACTTTCTCTATGACAAAGTGATAATGGACCTCTATGTGTTTGGTCCTCGCATGAAATACTGGATTCTTTGCCAACTGTATACTGCTCATGTTGTCACAATGAATGACAACTTTGCCATCAATAGGCTCACACAAATCTGTCAAGAGACTCTTTAACCATATAGCCTCACAAGTAGCAATGGCTGCACCCCTGTATTCAGCCTCTGTACTAGATAAAGCAACTGTAGGTTGCTTCTTGCTACTCCAACTCACCACGGCACTTCCAACTTCACATTTTGCTCTAAAGGTGTACTCATAGGCTTACACCCTGTCATGCCATACTTTGCCAACATATCCAACGCATATTGGTGCTGTACTAACCATGTACCTGCATGATCTCTGATCACTTCAATTCCAAGAAAGTATCTCAACTCACCAAGATCTTTCATGTCAAATTGCCCACTCAAAGCTTTCTTGACATGCATCACATCTACACCATGATCACCTGTGATAATCAAATCATCCACATAGATGACGAGTAAAACAATCCCATGCTCTGTCTTCTTCACATAGAGTGAAGAATCTGTTGTAGAAATCTGAAAACCAAGTGAGATAAGATATCTGCTCATCTTATCACTCCAAGCACGAGGTGCTTGCTTCAAACCATATAATGCCTTTTTCGATTTGCATACATGAGTGGGATATCTTGGGTGTACATACCCTTCTAGCTGTGCCATATACACTTCCTCTTGTAGATCTCCATTTAGAAATGCATTTTTGACATCCGTTTGATGCATTTCCCAGCCATTAGCTGTAGCCATAGCAATGACTGCTCTCACTATGCCCATCTTAGCCACTGGACTAAACGTTTCATCATAGTCCAAACCTTGGGTCTGTGCATAACCCTTTGCTACCAATCTTGCTTTATGTCTCTCAATAGAACCATCAGGGTTCACTTTGTAAACCCATTTACATCCAATAACATTCTTGTCCTTTGGTAATGCAACCAAGTCCCATGTATCATTATGAACTAATGCGTCCATCTCAACATCCATTGCTTTCTCCCATACATGCTTTCCAACAGCTTCTGTGTATAGCATGTAGGTTCCACATGCTTCACCATAGATGTCATATATGCATAGTGCATAACAAAATCTCGATATGTCAATGTGTCTGACTCTTTGGGATCTCTGCAATGCATGCGGGTCACTCTGAACTCCTGTAACTCTAGCATGTGGTGGCACATATCTATCCTGCCTAGCACCAGCAGGTGTGCGTAAAACAGGTATGCCAAGCTCCTCATCCAAACTCTCTAAACTAGATGACTCATAACCTGTGATTCCAATGCCTTCAACCTTCTTCTTGCCTTTATCCATAGCACTACTCCCAGTGCTCACACTCTCATGCCTCAAACATCCTAACCATGGACGTATAGTACTACTCTCAGCTTCTGCTGCTGGCCCAGACATAGAAGTAGAACTAGAACTTGCTTGTGGTGGCAAGTTCGCACATCAGCCTCAAGTGACTCAATGACTCCCTCATCTTTTGCTTTGTATCAACTAGCAAGCTCATCAAACACCACATCTCGTGAGATGACTGGAGAGACGGAAAACTGTCTCACTTGTAGCAAGAGTAGTATGATCCACATGTAGCTCAATCCAATATGATTTGCATCCCTTTCAGAGCTAGGGATTCAACCCGTACCGGTGCACAAAAGCTTATCCATTTGATGGAGAGAATGCTAAGAATACTACTACCATTGACATAGACTTAACACACACACAAGCTCAATCTTGCTATGCTCACTCACTCATCATCCCACTCATTCATACATTTAACACAAGAAGAAAGCTAAGCTATTGCATACACAAGCTCAAAGCATTCTTCATTCTCATGCACTTACTCCCTAGCATGTACACAAACCTTAAAGCTATCAACCATGAAACATGCACACTAGAGAATAGACAAGAGAAGAGAGACAAACATCACTCATTGCATTGCATTGAATTAAAAAAAGAACTTACAATAATGTAGATGGGGAGAGAGAAGAGCTTGCACCTCTATGGGAAAAGAGGGAGAGCTAGTCTCAAGAGAGCTCAAACATGAGTTTGCCCAATGTGTCCATAAGCTCTCAAATGAGCCACTTTTTATACAAAAACTCTAAAACTCCCAAAACTTCCCATGTGGGATTATTGTCAAGCCCACTCCCACACTCATTCACAACTTGGAACTCTTTACAAGAGCCCTAAACATCTTTTTGTTGCATCCTTGCATTGATCTTCACTCGTCCACGCAACACTCCCCCCTTCCTATTTTGCGCACGTCCTCGAGCGCGGTAGAAGCAAAAGCTACAAAAACAATGGATACAAGTAAAGCCTTTTAAAAAAAACCAGCAATGAAAATCTCACACGTGAGCATACAAGTGAAAGGCTGATTAGAGTTTTAAAGAGTGCTAAAAGAGGTGAGTAAAGACTAGTCAAAGTGAGACTAAGTGGTAGATAGTGCCATGTAAAGGCAAGTGTGCTTGTATACCGCAGGTTATGACCGCAGTCTCAATGTCCTACAAGTATTTAAGTTATTCCTAAGTGGCAAACCTACTCCTAAATATGAGCAAAGGTGATTGGACTTCTTTTTTTTTTTTAACGTGTGTGTAAAAGATGATAAAGAGGAAGGCTCCATCCCAATTAGACCCAAGCAATGGCCAAGAGACCTCCTCCAAGAGAATCTAAAGGCCGCTAAGTATCTCAAGGGCGACAGACCCTTTTCTTTCTTTTATGACATAAGGAGTACCTTATGAAGATGAGGGCATCGGTCTCGAGGGCCCATAATGTACCCCAGAGTCCTACCAACATCTATCAAGGCGATAGATTCCTTGAAGGTCTTTTTTCTAAATCTTTAGACGTCAGTGTTCACCCCATGGAAACCAAGGCATCGGCCCCAAGGTGCTAAGACAACCCCAGGTCCTACCAAGCATTCCACATGGCTGTAGATACGTCATGTCTCGATTCACTTGTAAAATTTATTTTTTTTAGGGCATGATTTTCATAAATTTTTTATGAATCCTAGCACCTAGCCCATACCTAAGAGGTAGCTCTACCACTAGAGATAACTAATATACTTCGAGAGCATAAGAACTTGGCATAATCTGTTGGTATATATCTTACACTGTCTTCAAATAGAAATACCTTCTACTAAGTCCTCTAAGAATCTAGAAATCACTCACCACATTGTAACAACTAATTTAAAACTTAAACCAGCCAACTGTGTGTGAACATGCAAACAATGTATACAAAAGATAAAAGCACATAAAGAACAAAAGATTATGATTTGAATACACCTGTTGTAGTGCTCGTTGATGTTGTTCGTTTGCATTGATGCATTGCTGATGTTGTTTGCTTCTCTTTGCTTCTTGTAGGCATTGCATGTCTCCCTCCTTCTTGTAGGCATTGCATGTCTCCCCCCTTCCTAATTTGTGTGCACGGTAGGTGGACTATTGGGGCGTGGTTGTATGCTCTTGTTTAGCTGAGATCTCTGCAAAATGTTTATTAACAAACAAGAAAAGAAAAGAAAGGAATAAAATTTGTTATTGGTGCCAATCACCGAATATAGCCGAGGGAAAAAACCCAGTGGGAGAAAAGTGCCCTGGCTTGTTGATCTTATTGTGGAGTCGCTGAGCTTACCCTTGCGCTGGTGGTGGATCCGTGTCCACTTCTGCTGGAAAGATGGTATCAATTACTTCAGGATGCAGGGACAACCCTTCACAAAAACCGGCCTCTGGAGAAGGTGGTAGAGGAAGGAGTGCTTCCTCGCTAAAATATGGCATTGGTTCTATGGGAAGGTTAAGCAGACAATTTCGATTTTGGAACTGCATAATATAGGTACTCATATTGATCCAAAATTGACATGTTGAGGCTTGGGGAAGGAGGGCTTGCAAGATAGGTGGTTGCAGGTCATTTAAGCATGTATCCCTCCATTGTTGTGCTTGAACCTCCTCAGGTAATCTACGTTGATTTGGTCCTCTCTCTGGTATTCTCACATTAAGAAGATTATGGCGTTGGGGTGTAATTCCCACAATTTGTTTCATTAAGCCCGTGCCATATCGTCTAAAGTAAGAGCGGCATATAGCAAATGTGTGAAGCTTCTCCTAATACGAGTCGTGCACACTCTTGACAATGTGGAAATGGGTGATGCTGTTGATAGAATAACGTGACAAAGTGATGCCCAGAGCAATTTTCACCTAAGGGAGCATAAAAGTACCTAGAATGAGTTTGAAAAGGAGGAGCACTATAACCCCCGCGATGTTCATGTCGAGTACTATCAGGGTCAATGCATGGTGGACATGTATCTTGCCAAGTATCCATCAGCAGGAGTTATCTGGACGTAGAACAATGAAATTTAGAAACACTCATATCCATCATTACAATCCCAATCAAAAACATTTTAGATAAGATCATCTCAAAAAGAACACAATCCTCTAAAGGCATAAGGAACCACACTATTCAAACATTGATCTACCAAAGAGCTTCAATTATAGTGTTAATGCCTTATCTTTGGTTTTGGGTATGTCCTTCTTAAGAGGTGGGAAGGTTAGCAATTATCGAGGAATTTGAGCAAGATAAGAGGATTTAGGCATTGAAGTGCTAGAATCTATGCTCAAAGGAGACTCATGTAAAGTTGGACTTGTCTTAGGTACACAAGTTGATGGTGGAATTGTGTAACAAGGAGAAATTGGGACAACTAGTGTTTCAATACTTATTTTGGGAAGGTCAACACAAGGAGATTTGTAGGTGTTATCACAACCACCTATCCTATCTTGAAGAGGTTGTGTTGATTTTCTATGCACCCACTGATATGGAAAACCAAGGGTAGCTTTTGGAATCTTATTGATACACCCTTTTACCCCTAGCGAACCATGGCATTTGGGAAGCCAAAGTGCTGTTGCACCCTCATAATAGCCTTGTGCTTTAAGAACATGCTTTGTGACCCAACGAGTAACAATCTGAGGTTTAGGCTTGGAAACGATGTGCTTTTTAGGAGGCTTAGCAACTAGGCTAGGTGGTACAAGTTTGTACGCATCTTTGGGTAGCCAAATTGATAATTCCTTCTTGCCTGGCCTTCTTTGAGCAGCGACTAGAGTAGTTGGAACATGCCAGCCATGGCCCTCACTTGAGGACTCATCGATTATCCACATCATTTGTGTTGGAGCTTCAAGAGCATATTTTGAAAGTGGGTTGTGTAGGGTAGAAACACCACCCTTTTGACATGATAAAGCTCGTGGAGTAGCAGATCCCAATACGCAATCAGAATCAATTTGCAATTTGTATTCTCTATTCTTCCAATCTAATGAACAATTGGTAGCACTTAACGATGATCGACCGAGAACAGCCTCTACCACTGCCTTGGACTTACTTGCCACATAAAAGGGAACTGACATCTGGTGATCCTGAATGGACATCATAATGACACATTTTCCCTCTATAGGGTTATCTTCACCTGAGAAGCTTCGTAAGTCAACAGGAATGTGCACAAGTGTTGGTTGTCCCAAGGTTTTCCATGTGTCAAACGAGAGAACATTATAATCTGCACCAGAGTCAATTAAGGCAAAGACAAAGTAGGTAGTCTCATGAAGATGAAGGCACACTTGAACATTGAAAGGATCGATATATGGTTCATCAGTAAGCCAACTGTAAGGTCAACATAGAAGCCTTGCGATGCTCCTTGGCTTTTGCAACTCTAGCTTTAGCCTCTTCTTGAGTCTGACGTTTAAGTAGGTCATGTGCTTCTTTCCGTGTTTGTGCAGCATGCATTTGTTGAAGCATGGCTTCAGTTAATGGTTCATTGTATTTCTTGAGACGACTTCCATTAATGAAATCAGGCATTTGCTCACCTTCTAGTGTCTCTAAATGCACTGCACCACTTGGAGTAAGCTCATTAATCACAAACGGTCCTAGGCCACGTTTCTTGAGCTTTCGCTTATGTTTCTTAAGTGTGTACAAGAGCACAAGGTCCCCTTTTTTGAATCGGCCAGTTGTTACATTTCTATCATACCATTGCTTTTGTCTCCTCTTCTCGGCATACATCCCCATTACCACCAATAAGTGGGTCTCATCAAGCTTTTCCAATTCATCAACGCGTTGTGAAAGCTCATGACCAGTCCAGTCCAATTGTTTAGCAACTCGTAGAGTAGGTACAAGAAATTCAATGGGAAGAATTGCATCTAGCCCAAAAGCAAGCTCAAATGGAGTTGTGCCCATAGATGTTTTATAGGCTGTCCTATATGCCCAAAGAACTGAGTGCAACTTTTGCTCCCAATCAGTCCTATGTCCCTCAACAATTTTTGTGAGTGCTGTGCAGAGAATCTTGTTAGTACTCTCAGCTTGTCCATTGGTCTGGGGATGATAAGGTGCAGAACGCTTGTGAATTACCATAAATTCTTGAAGCAAAAACTCTATGACCTCATTCACAAAGTGCACACCTTGATCACTAACGATTTCAATGGGTAATCCATAGCGTGTAAACACGTACTCATACAAGAACTTGGTTGTGGTTCTGGCATCATTTTTAACTGTAGCCTTTGCCTCTACCCATTTGGTCAAATAGTCAGTCGCGACTATAATATATTCGGCATGCGTGTGACGAGCTGGAGGTTTAATGGGACCGACAAAATCAATACCCCATTTTGCAAAAGCACGTGTGCTTAACATAGACCGCAATGGCATATTGTCCTTTGTGATGGGAGGTTTGGTCCTTTGACAATCGTCACAACGTTTTACATATTCTTCGGCATCCATTTGTAAGGTTGGCCACCAAAGCCCAGACCACCTAATCAACTTAGATGTGGTATTACCTGAAAAGTGTCCACCCCCAACACCTGCATGTGCACGAGTCAAGATTTTCAAGTAGTCAGCTTCACATACACACATGCGTAAGTTGCCATCCTTGCCCCTCTTGTAGAGTTGGCCCTCTATCAGCATATAGTTTGCCGCTTCAACTTTAATAGCACGCTTTTGATGTTTAGGAATTTTTTGATCCGTATGACCATGCTGAAGATAGTCCACAATATACTTATTCCAACTTGGTGTAGTTGAAATTTGGAATAATGTGACATTATGAATTGGCTGTTGAATTTGACATGAAGCACAGTTACAAATAAATTTTTCAGCATCCGCATGCATGGTAGGCCACGATTGCCCATCCTGAGATATAAGTCGCACACAAGTAGTAGCTAATGCATGGATTCCACCGATACCCGCATGTGCCCATTCCAAGATCTCCTTATATTGGTCAGGGTTAGGTATGAGCCGCAACACTCCATCATTACCCTGACGATATAATCTCCCTGAGATTAACTTGAATGGTCGCCATAGGTCCACATTAGGACCTGCTAGTTGTATCTGCCCACTTGTCAAAATTTCTAAGATGGATTCAGACCATCTAGGAGCTGTCTCTACAAGGAAAAGTGTTGAATCTAACATATCATCATCCACACCCACAGGAGCTTTGCCAGAGGTGATTCGAGACAAATGATCTGCCCTAAGATGAGTTGTTCCTTTTCGGACTGCCACTTCAAAATCAAACTCAAGAAGGATGATAAACCACCTCACAATCCTTCCAATTGCGCAAGGCTTATTCCCCAAGTATAGCAATGCTTGATGGTCCACAAAAAATATGAATTTGTTTGCCAAAAGGTAATGGCGAAACTTTTTCACTGCATATATCATGGACAAACCTTCTCTTTCTGTTGTGGTATAATTCTTCTCAGCATTGTTCAACTGTCGACTAGCATATGAGATTGGGAAATCCTTATTATGTTCTCCCGATTGAGCCAAAATACATCCAATTGCAAAGTCTGAAGCATTAATATGGACATGAAAGATTTGGTTCCAATCTGGTGCCCGTAAGATGGGTGCAGTCACTAATGCTTGCTTCAACTTTTCAAAGGATTCCTCACACTCATCAGTCCAATTAAACTTTACAAGAAGAGCATATAATGGTCTGGCTAGGACAACGTACATGTAGATGAATCGACGATAATAGCCACAATGTCCCATGAATGTTTGTACCCCTTTAGGGTTGATAGGCCGAGGTAATGAGACAATGACATCAATTTTATCCATATCTATTGAAATCCCATTGCGAGAAACAATATGGCCCAAAATTTTCCCTTGTCTTACCATGAATTTGCACTTGTCAGGATTCAAGCATATACGATAAACTCGACACTTTTGAAACACAAGTCTGAGGTGTTCTATATGATCATCATGCTCTTGTGAGTGAACACATAGGTCATCCATGAAGATCTCAAGAAATTGCCTAAGGTACTCCTTGAATACATGACTCATTAACCGCTGAAAGGTTGCTGGTGCATTTGTTAGACCAAATGGCATAACACGATAGGCAAAGATGCCATCTTCAGTAGCAAAGGCTGTCTTGTGTTGATCCTTTGGATCAATTGACACTTGATTGTAACCGGAGAATCCATCCAAGAAACTATATGCCTTTTTCCCTGTAACTCGTTCCAGAACATGATCCGTGATTGGAAGTGGGTAATGATCACGTACATTAGCTGCATTTACCTTCTTGAGGTTTACACATACTCAAAGTTTTCCATTTTTCTTGGGCACCACTACAATAGGGGAGACCCATTCAGTGTGTTCAATCTCATAGATAAATTCTGCCTCTAAGAGCTTGTCTATTTCTTCCTTTATCTTTCGTGCAAAATTCTCATTGTAAGTATAAGGATGTTGCTTGGAAGGCTTTGCATCCTCTCGCAATGGAATTGTATGCTGACATATGCTTGGATCAACTCCTTTGAGGTCTTTATAACTCCAAGTAAAAACATCGCGATACTCCTTTATTGTTTGAATTAATAACTTCTCCTCATCTAAGGACAAGTCTGTGGCAATCCACACATAGCGAGGCTCTTCTCCTGGCTTAGCAATATCAATCTTTTTTGCATCTTCTGGACCATCATATGAAACCCCTGGCATGCTTGACTTTTGTCGCATGGGCTGTTGAAGAATAATTTTCCGATCTTGAAGAGTGTACTGTGTGAAGTTGGGGGGAACATTGAGACCTTGTTCTTGTCCACTTGAGTCGTCACTCATTGAAGACCATGTGGTTTTGAGCTCTCCTTTGCCATCTTGCATCGGATTTTTTGTTCAACCGTTATCTTGGCACTTCCGACACTCTCTTTTGAATCGGTTTTAGACTTGAGTTTTGTTTTTTGTTTCTTCGTTTTTTTGCAATTTTTGCTAACAGCTTTTAGCTTTTCTCCTGCTGCCTGGAATCCATCTGATCGTTTTACTTGGTCTTTGATACTATCTTGTGCTTGGACATAGTATAGATATCCGTTCTTTCCTGATAAATGAGGTAGTGGTCGAGAGTGTTCATTCTTAACCTCCTCCTTTTCTTTTTGTTGTCTCTCACGTCATTCCCTCTCATCTTGTTTACGGATTCTCTTATGGCTCTTACAGCATTTACGTTTAGGTCGGCTTCGAGGGATCTCTACTTGAACCTCCCTTCCTCTCAAGAGTAGGCGTGCCTTTCCTAACTCTTCCTCAGGGGTTATCACATCATTATCAAAATCAGAGTCCCATCCATCTTCCTTATCAGCATCATTTTAGCAGATTCGAGTGTTAAATCCTCCACTGAGACTTCCTCTACATGCAGTGCTGTTGTGGATGCATCCCCATAGTACAAAACATCTAGAAGGTCACGTGGTTGTACCATTCGTATAGGAATAATGTCATATCCATCTGAGTCACAAAATTAAATTGGCTTAGGTAAAGCACATGTCGATAATGTTGCAAGGACATGACTCCATTCTAGTGGATCAATTAAGTGCTCAGGGAAGGGTTGTGGAATGTATGCCTCATCTGATACACTTCGATTACCCTTAAGTCTCTCAGTGTTGAAATCCCTACATGAGGCTCCACACATCCACAGATCTTCTCGCCCGTCTGACAATGTAACTCTTGAGCCCTCGGATGAAGCAGAATCAAACTCATCTATTGGAGACCTTGTTACATCACGATATGAGTGATTCTTTAGGTTGACCCTTGTGATGACAGAATCATGTCGGAGGTACAAATAATTGTATCCCCAATCTTGAATCATTTGAAATTGTCGCATGAATGGTCTACCCAATATCACTTCATAGTTTGGATGTTTTCCAAAATCCAGTACTGCAAAGGTGTGCTCATATTCAATCCCACATGTGGTGACCAATATGTTCTCAAGCAGCCCACCAAAAGGGGATGTTCTAAGCTTCCATCTGCTAGCTGCAAGCGCATCCTGGTACTCCTAATAGCTCGTTTACCCCACTTTTTCCAAATGGACCTTATCACAATGCCCACTCCTGCACCACTATCAAGTATTGCAGTTGAAGCTACTTTTCGCACTTCTAATGCGGGGGTAGCATTTCCCTGATCATCCTCACAAAATTTTCCTACTTTGTTGATAGGAACTGGCAAAACATGCTTTGTCTCAGGGTGTATAGTACCATGATGGTGACTCTTTTGTAGCAATACCTGCTCTAAGAAACATGTGGCAATATCATTCCACAACTCAGGTCGAAGCTTTATTAAATCAAGCAAAGGTAAGGTACAAGCCACTAGTGCTGACAAAATAGCTTGCACGATACCCATATCCATCTCCTTTGTCAACCTTCTATGCATAGAGGGTATCCTCAAGGTTTGAGAACAGTTCTCATATTCTCCCAAATATGATGGTAAGGTTTTCATTGTATGCTTACTTCTAGGAGAAACAATTGTTTGAACTTCCTCCTGGATACTTGGGCGTCTAAAGTTGTTTTCTGTGCCCCTGGTAAAATCCACCTCAGAAAATGGAGGTGAAATAATATTGGACATATTCTCATTAACTTTCTCATGAACTGCTGCCCACATCTCATTTGCCATGTCCTCGTTAGCATCAATAACTTCATCATTGCATGGGAAGGCAAGGCTAGGTGGTGGCAGAATTCCTTCTTTCAATGGGGTGTCAATTGGTGCAGACCTCTCGCTATGAGCTTGTGAGATGAGCTCACTTTTCATTTCCCGACTTGATGACACTTCTGGTATCAGCTAGATTGATCTTCTCCTCACGAGGGTTTGGGTATTCTTGAAGCTTCTTGGGTAGCTCAGATAAAGCTGCAATGCGACTTCTATGAGCATCAATGATGGCATCTAGAGTCTCATTCACCTTATCCACAAAAACAGAACCCCCAGAACTATCCTCGGTCATACTAGCCTCATCTTGTTTAGCACTAGGCCTCGGTTGAGGTTGATGCTCCTCATGCACTTCTTGGGATGTAAAAGCTTGATCCCTCATGTTTTGTTTAGAGGCTTCTTAAGAACTAGTGGATGCACTTTTAGTTCGCTTGTTTCAGTTCTTTTTCCTCCTAGTGGTCCTTTTTCTATTGGAATGTAGGGTCTTGTCCACTAGATTTGCCTTTGCATCCCTAGTTCGAGGTGTCTAATCAGTCTGCATTTCGACATTTCGTGTCTGTGATCTAGTCATGACTCTTAGTGGCATGACATCCTCATTCTCAGATGAAGGTGGCGATGGAACTGCCCCTACAAGGTTGAGTGAGACCTTTGGTTGAGAGGTGCCTTCCTCATGTGGTTTCAGCAAACAATCCTTTGGGAAGTGTTCTACACAACACCCTAGACAATATCTTTCAATTGGTGAAAACTGTGGTACTGTTGTATTGGATCGAGCTGCTTGCCTTGAGCGATGTGGACAATCACGAGCCCAATGGGGTTCTCCGCACTCATAACAGGGACCCATTAGTTTGGCTTCTACTTTCCTTTGCTGCCATTGTCCTGAGGGGCCTGGAGTCCTAGGTTGGTATCCGCCTAGCAACATTAAAGAATTTTGTTCCCCTGGTTGCCAGCGCTTGGCTTTGATATGCGGGACTTTCAAAGAGATTTTCCTTGGATGAATATGATGCATATTCCTCCTCCACATAGCCTGGGTTTACCAAGTCTCTACACATATTTGAATTGTCGTAGTCCACAACCCTCACAGGAGCAGTCCCAGGAGTAGGAGGTTGAGCATCGGCGGTGGCTTACGTTCAAAATTAGTATATTGTTGATACATTTGTGGAGCCACTCCACCCCTTTGCTGCTCACGCTCTTGTCTCATTCTTGCAATGCGAGTACATTCCTGTGTGGTGTGGGTAAAGTTCCAAGCACAGGACCGCCACATGCTCCACAAAGATGAGGACCTGTAGGTAGTACACTCCTCATTCGCTGCTGCTGTTGTTGTGGCTGCATGGGTGGGCGATAGGTCTGTCCCAATCTCCTTAGTACTAGGTTAGCTATCTAGTCTAGATTTACTAGCGCACTAGACCCTGAACTTTGGTCATCACCCCACTGATCTCTAGGTTTCACCTCAGGGCCAGAACTATCTTGGAATTTGAAGTTATCTGTGAAATCCATAGCATCATGGCAACACTCATTGAAATTTGTATGCTTCTTTGCATAGAGATGTGTATGCAGTGTTGAATTTTTGAGTCCTTTTAAGAAGAGAGAAATTAATCGACTCTGGGTTGGCTTCTCATCTTCTGGGCAACGATTAATGTACTGCTTCATTCTATTTACACAGTCTCTAACACTCTCAATCTCGCCTTGCTTGAAAGAGTAGATGTTTGCTACCATGTCATGCTAAATCCCCATCAGGGAAAAAGCAGCAATGAATCTCTCTTCCAAAACTCGTAAAGAAGATTTGTCTGAAGCCTCTAGTGCCTGAAACCAAGCAAGGGCCTTTCCCTCAAGAGTGAGCCCCCAAATCCTTCAATTTGAGTATGCTTGTCAGCTCGAACTGCTTGCCTAAATGCTGCTACATGGTCGTATGGATCTCCCGACCCTTCATACTTCTTTACCAGTTTCTGAAGAGTTGATGGCCTTACTTGTCTTGAATACTCATCATAGGGCCTACGGCCTCTCACTCTCAGTGGATTGTTCCTCTCTTTGGCAAGATGGTCCACATGCATCCCAAATTGGTGTGGGTCCCCTATTACCTGCCTCACCAACCCCCTCCAAAGATCTTGTTACCCGCATTTCAAGAGGTGCATTTATGGGAGGCCGAGTTGGCTCCCCTACCCTCCGATTGTTATAGTGAGAGAAACGTTGTTGTGGTGTGATCTGTGGTTGCACTTTTGGTGTAGGATAATGTCTTGGTACTAGAGTTGGGCTACTAGCAGTGGTCCACTTTGATGTTGAGGGTCCCTCTCTGGTGAACTCTCGTAGGGGAGGAAACAGTTTCTCCAAGAAAGGCTATCTCTCCTGGTTTAGCTGTATTTGTTGAGAACACTTCCATGAATAATGGTTGTCCTTTCCACGTGAGCTCCCGAATCTCCTTCCAATCTAAGGTTCGCTATTCATTGGCCCATTTATCAACGATTCGGTTCATGTGTCCTGCAAGCTTCTCAACTACCACCACAAGTGCTAGAGGAAGATCTAGCTCTGGCAATCTACTTGTGGCATAATATCCCTCTAAAGAGTCCTTATAGACTTCTTGAAGTGGGTCATCCTGAAAGACCTTTGTCACTGGAATTTGTCGTACAAACTCCCATTGGTTCTCAGTCCCCTGATCCATTTTGCTCTTGCCTTTCCTATCCCTTTCCAATTTTAGATCTACAAGAAGTAAATCATCTATGGATGGCTTTGAGGACTGGGCATTGGATGGTCCAAACATGTCCGGCTCAATGAGCCAATCATCTCTAGACTCCCTTGCTCTGGAAAGCTTTGATAAGTTTAAGAACTCGCTTTTAGAGAGCTCCCCTAATTTGTCTACATTCTCTGGATGGTAGGTGACTTCGTAGCAAACACCATCTCCACCCATGTACATGTTACCCTGGTCATTGACTAGAGGTGCTCTATCAAGCTCTGAGAAAAAGTCTGCGATCTTAACAAGATACCGTTGTTGTGGATCCCTAAAGATCTCAGCTCCTTGAGCATTCGTGTAGACATATTGAAGTCTCACATTGAGTGTTAACCCCATGGTGTCGGCTTCAAATGGATTAAAAGATCTTGTGGGTGTCCTATTTGGGGCTAAGGGATGACTATTTGACAGCCCTAGATTGTCCATGGACAATGAGCTAGTTATTCTGGAAAGGGTATCAGATTGGGATTCGAAAAAGGTTTCAGCAATATCTGCCAAATTTCCTACTGATTGGGTCCCACTTTCCTACGTAGGTACTCTAGAAGGTGCCCTAGGCCCTATGGCAGAGTCTATAAGACGTCCCGACCGCCGCAAGTGCATAAGGTCAAAAAAAAAATTGGTTTTTTTAAATTGTTTTTTTTTTTTTTGTTTAGACAACTATATGTGTATATATATATATATATATTTTTTTTCTTCCTAACCCCTAAATGTAACTAAAGTAAATATGTGTGTAACTATCTATCCTATTTTTTTTATTTTTTTTTATTTTTTAATTTTTTTAATTTTTTTTTTAATTTCATAAAAATATAAATTACGTTAAAAAAATACTAATTATGCACAAAATTACAAAAAATTAAAAAAATGCAAGTTACTCTAATTATGCAAAAAATTACAAAAATTTAAAAAAATAAAAAATTATAAAATATGCAAAGAATATGGACTCTTAAAAAAACACATAATTTACAGAATTTTTCTTTTTCTTTTTCTTAAAAAAAAACTAATTACACACAAATACTAATTATGCACAAAATTACAAAAATTTAAAACAATGCAAGTTACACTAATTATGCAAAAAATTACAAAAGTTTTAAAAAAATATAAATTATGCAAAGAATATGGACTCAAAATACAAACACAAAAATTGTTTTTTTGTTTTTTTTCTTTCTTTCTTTCTTTTCTCTCTTTTTTTTTTTCAAATTATATATATTTTTTATTTTTTTATTATTTTTTTATTTTTTTTTATTTTTTTAAAAAATATAATTAACAAGGTAATTAACAAAAATAAATAATAAAAAATAAAAAAATAGAAAAAATCACTAACCTTATCTGTCGCCTCCGGATTCCTCGCTGGCTTCACGTGCTTTGCTTCTCCCTGTTTGCTGCAGCCAGCGCTGCTCCACGCCGACCAGTCACCTTCTTCACTCGCCTCACCTTCGCTTTCCTCACGGCTTTAGCTGCAGCTAGCCCTTCTCACCTCTGCACCTCGCCAGCCTCTTCTCCTCCACCTCTGCTCCTCGCCAACCTCTTCTCGCTGCTCTCAAGCCAGTCGCGCTGGCTTTACCTCCACGCAGGTCGCCTGCGTTGGCCACACCTCCCTTCTCTCCTCTTCGACGGCCTCCTCGCCAGCCTCTTCTCGCTGCTCTCAAGCCAATCGCACTGGCTTTCGCTGCCTTCGCGAGCTGCAACTCTTCACCACTCGGCCGCCTTCAACTGCTGCAGCCGCCTCGACTCCAGTTCACGCCTCCCACATGCCTTGCTCCTTTTTGGCGCCTCCACGCGGCCTTCTAAGGCAAGCTCAACGCCGCCCTTCAACTTTAGCTGCACGGCCTTTACCTTTGCACCAGCCTTCAGCGGCCCTTCACACCTTGCGCCAGTACCTTCTACAGCTGCTGCAGCCCACTCAACTCCACGCGGCCGGTTTTTGGCCACGCGCCACCTCTCGTTTTTTTTTTCTTCGTCTCCTACACCGGCCAGTCTCCACGCGGCAGTACCGCTTCGCCTCCGGTCAGCCAACAGCCAACTCAACTTTGAGAAAAAGTATAACAAAAATAAATAAATAAGAATAAAATGTGCCACCTCTCTTCTCTTTTTTTCCTTTCTCCCTTCTCTTTCCCTCTCTCCTCTCTTCGTTAGGCGGGCTTCACACTTGGGAACCTTATCCACTCACACCGGGATCGCACACCCGAACTTAACCTAATCACTCAATGGTTTTGCAACCAAAAGAGGAAATGGTGGTGGTTTCCACACACTCTCCACCGGATTTGAGTCTTCTCCCTAGCAGCGGCGCCAATGGAGAGACGGAAAACTCTCTCACTTGTAGCAAGAGTAGTATGATCCACATGTAGCTCAATCCAATGGGATTTGCATCCCTTTCGGAGCTAGGGATTCAACCCATACCGGTGCACAAAAGCTTATCCATTTGATGGAGAGAATGCTAAGAATACTACTACCATTGACATAGACTTAACACACACACAAGCTCAATCTTGCTATGCTCACTCACTCATCATCCCACTCATTCATACATTCAACACAAGAAGAAAGCTAAGCTATTGCATACACAAGCTCAAAGCATTCTTCATTCTCATGCACTTACTCCCTAGCATGTACACAAACCTTGAAGCTATCAACCATGAAACATGCACACTAGAGAATAGACATGAGAAGAGAGACCAACATCACTCATTGCATTGCATTGAATTAAAAAAAGAACTTACAATAATGTAGATGGGGAGAGAGAAGAGCTTGCACATCTATGGGAAAAGAGGGAGAGCTAGTCTCAAGAGAGCTCAAACATGAGTTTGCCCAATGTGTCCATAAGCTCTCAAATGAGCCACTTTTTATACAAAAACTCAAACTCCCAAAAGTTCCCATGTGGGATTATTGTCAAGCCCACTTCCACACTCATTCACAACTTGGAACTCTTTACAAGAGCCCTAAACATCTTTTTGTTGCATCCTTGCATTGATCTTCACTCGTCACGCAACAATGACCACTTGTCTAGTTTGTGGATTGTAACATTTGTATGCCTTTCGATCCTGTGCATATCCAACAAATACACATTTCTCTGCCTTAGGATCCAACTTCCTTCTTCTTTCATCAGGCACATGTACATAAGCTATGCATCCAAAAACTTTGAGGTGTCCAATGTCTGGCCTGTAACCTGTAAGCCGCATCTCTGGCGTGCTTCCATGAATGGCTGCTGTAGGTGTTTTGTTCAGTATATACACTGCAGTAGCACATGCTTCTGCCCAATAATAATCTGGCATGCTCTTTTCATTAAGCATTGCCCTTGCCACTTCACATTGCCACTTCACATATGACTCTATTCTTTCTCTCAGCCACACCATTCTGCTGAGGTGTATACCTGCAAGTCAACTGTCTTCTTATTCCATGCTTCCTCAAGAAATGCTCAAAAGCCTTTGAGGTGTATTCACCACCTCCATCTATTCTCAAACATTTAATCCAACAGCCATATTGCTTTTCTGCAAAAGCTTTGAAATCCATGAACTTTTCCAACACTTCACTCTTCTCTCTCAGAAAGTATATCCATGTCATCCTGCTGAAATCATCTATGAATGTCACATAGTATAAACTGCCTTTGATAGATGGGTTTTGTGCAGGACCCCATACATCACTGTGTACTATCTCAAGTGGCCTGCTACTCATATTTCCTTCTCTAGGAAACCTCAACCTTGCCTGCTTTCCAAACTGATAGGCTTCACAAACATGCATATGTCCATCATATTTGAATCTAGGCAATCCACTGACAATGCCTCTTGTCTGCATGTCCACTGACAATGCCTCTTGTCTACATGTTCTTTAATCTCTGTATATTGACATGTCCAATCCTCTTATGCCACATATCAATGTCCTGTACCACATTTCTGCTCTTAGAGAACATGGCTGATTTTAACTCAAGAATTCCAGCATCCAGCTTAAACAATCTGCCTTCTTTCTTGCCTTTAGCAATTACTCTACATCCATGTTTGAAGTCCTCAACGAAGCAACCATGCTCGTTGTTGAAACAAACCTCTAATCCCTGTTCCACCATTTGACCAACTGAGGCCAAGCTCTTTGTGATAGAAGGCACGTACAATACATCTGACATAGATTTTGTTTGACCATTGTGCATGACCAATGGTACACTTCCAACATGTGTAATGACATGCTGGGTATCATCACCTGTTTCCACATAGCCTTTCACATCCATAGGCTTCATATGCTCAAACCATTCACCATGACATGTCATATGGTTTGATGCTCTAGAGTCCATATACCATGTGTCATCATTCTCAGCATTTCGTCCACGTGATGCGAATCTCCCCCTGCCTCTAAAACCTCTCTGCGAGTAGAAAGCCTGATTTCTGCCATTATCATCATGGCTAGTAGATGCATCCAGAAATGAATCACTGAGTTTGATTTCATCAACCAGCAAGAGTGAAACCAACTCATCAAAGTTTGGTAAACCTGTACTCCTCACACGGAGATAGATGTATCAAAAGATTTGTATTCCTTGCCAAGACCACGCAAGGTAATATCCACCAAATCATCATCAGGCATGGGGGCATTTATTGTGGCCAATGCATCTGCAAACTTCTTGATTTCTTGCACATAATCATGTATGCTCCTTTTATTCCTTTTCACATTATGTATCTGCTGTCGCAACAATTGAGACTTGCGAGCACTCGTATCTGTATCAAACATCTTGACCAAAGTATCCCATGCATCTTTGGGATTCTCAGCATCCTGTATGTGTATGAGCATAGCATCAGAAATACATATAGACAGATAATGCAGCACTTTGAATGCTCTTTCTGACCTTTGCTTATGAGCAATAACCTGCTGCTGTGTAGGTTGTCGAGGTAGCTCAAGCTCTGGCTCAGCACCTGTAATGAGATTCCAAAATCCTTTTCCTTTCAAGAAACTTTTTATCTTGTACTTCCATGCCTGGAAGTTCTTCCTATCCAGCTTTTCACCAACAATCTGTACTGGATTATCTGACATGTTTGCTTAACGTGCACCTTCCGCACTCGTCCAAATCTGTAATCGAGCTTTCCTCAGCTCAACCACACTCCAATGAATGTTCTAGATACTCCAAAGTAGCCAACAAACTCCAAATTTGATGTAGAAAATCAACCTGTATGCATTCAAAAATGAACTGGCTCACGCAGTCCGAGATACCCTATTTTGATGCGCTTCCACGGCTCCAAATCACAATGTAGTGGTGCAATCAAGTATGGACAACTTGCATTGACACCTAAACAACCTCAATGTAGAGTATCAACACCATCTGACATGTGTACATATCAATTTTTGAAAACCCCTTTCTCTGTTTTAGGAAAAACCAAAAAAACCAGAAAAACTAGTAGTAAAATGGCTCTAATTTCTTCAATATTTGTCCAAATTGAGCAACCAGGCATTCATTAGCTTAGAAATAGTGTCCATCAACTCCATGTAAGAGGAATTTGTCCAATTGTATAAGACCAAAGATTAATTGCTCAATTAAAATCACCCTGTTTCTCTGCAACCAGTGGACAGCCTGTTTAATCAGCTCATTCCCAGCTCAATTAAGCATAATTGATCAAACCAATCACATAGCCCTCTTCTCTAATGTGTGTAGCAACCAATTACTAAAGCAATTGTGAAATATACCAAGCAACCAAGTAGTAATTGATCTCCTGGCTTCAAAATGAACACAAAACTGCCCTGTTTCTCTGTAGGAGCTGCGCCGCCTACTCTACAGGGATTTTGGAGTGGTTATACTATTAATTGATGATGTCTACAAGTGCCCAAGACACCTAGGTATGTGTGCAACCAGTCAATGGTTGGATTTTTACCAAAAACACACTCCAAATGCATCAATTTGTGACTTTCTTTTCTCTGTTTTGTGAGAGCTCAAAAACCAGTAAATTCCACTCATTGAAATGCATTCAAATTGCTCCAAAATTTGTTTAAGGCTTGCATAGGAGTTGCCAATACATCCCTCCTTGTCAAATACATGTGTCTTTTGCCAGATTTGCATGTATTTCCACCATACATCAGTGTTTCCAAGCTTTAATGGAAAGCTTTCAAAAACCAAAATTTTGCTTTGCTTTGAGTTGCTCTAACTTGCTTTGTTTTTGCCTGTATCACCTGCAATCCACTCAAGGATGTTTAGAAGACCTTACCCGGTAGGCCAAGCTTTTAGATCTGATAAGAATCGGTGTGCTCCAAGCTTCATAGCTCCAATGGCAAGCTTCATAGCTTCTCTTCACAGCTTCTTCTCCCTCTTCACTCACTCACTCATAAACCCTAATAAACAGCACAAGGCTCTGATACCATGTTGAAAGAACGGTAGAGGGGGAGGAGACACACACATAGGAGCAAACCCTAATGTATATTGCAAACCCTAACCATAGAGGGAAGCCATCTCCCTTCTCACACAAAAAGCATAATACATAATCCATAATACACACAACACTATGAGTTGTGTCCACACACATCTAACCCTAGCTAATGTCCACACACTATGACCAGCTGGACACACGGTCATTTATGTCTCACACATGTTCCTACCTAACATGCCAGCACATAGCATAGCTGGCTCACACTGACATCGAGCTTGAATCTCAACAAGTAGCACATCTATAACTTTGGTTGTTGCTAGTGTATCTGGCCAACAAAAGGTGCTACCAATGCCCCCTTTGAAGAGTGCCTTTTGCACAATAGCAACAATGAAAGCATGATGGCTATGTTTGGAGTACAGCTATTCAAGACACACTCCTCGAACAAGATGATTGGGATGGCTCTAATACAACTAGCCCCTTAGCATATGTCTTAGATGTTAGCCTTCATCTTGCCCATTATGTTGCTGCCCAATGTGTTATACCTTCTTTTTGGGTAGAATATGAGAACATCAATCCATTGGTTATTCTCCCACCTTGTGTCTACATCTCAGCCTTCTTTCGAAGAAAATTACATTTTCTTACTTGGACACTTTAGGCCAAGTGACGTGATCTGGATCCCTTGGCTGAGTATGTTGATGGGGCAGCACTTGGCTGATTGTTTGACATGTGTTGGCTATCAACTATCTTACAACATAGGTCAAACCCACCTTACATGCATGCCAGGCTGCTATAACATGCCACCATACTGAGTATTATGGTCATCCCCAAGGACTGGATAGTCAACTACATCCCCACATGCTAAACTTGGGTATATTTGACATGATCAAGGATGGTCCCCAATCCCTGCATACACAATCACTTCCCTCGAGTCTCTGAGGCTACATATGCCCAACTTTGGAGATATCCTACAGTCTCAATCCCTTTGCTTATATGCATAACCCCACTTGTTGGTCACTTAGTTGGGCCATCTTAGATGTGCCACCTTGTCATCTCTACTACATCCAGGTCAGCTCATTCCATCATGCTATCTATAGAAGCTGGAAAAAAAGAGCAGAAAGTCTCTAGGACTGTAGCTCTAGACAATCTAATCTATTAAATACATCCAAAATGATCTCTTGCTACATCTTTAAAGGCAATTTCTCAGTAATTCAGTCCATTCTTTCTTTAATGTAGATTTGGTGATCTTGTGGAGACTAATAACATCATCTGGGGGAGAGAGAAGGTGTCATGTGACCCATATATATGTAGTCAGGTTCAACATAGTAAATGTTATGTATTAGAGGAGGTCCCACAATAGTATTTGCTATGTATTCCTTATGTAGCCAGGTTCAACATAGTAAATGTTATGTGTTAGTGGAGGTCTCACAATAGTAGTTGCTATGTATTCCTTATTTTGCAGGAGTTCCTTGAGCCAACGATGATCACAGATGATGGGGTGCAGCAATTAGTAGGCATTCTTATCAGCATGGATAGGGTGCGACAATCAATAAACATTCCTACTTCCTACAGGTTGCTTCAGGTGTAACAAGGATTGGCCTGAACCCTAGTATGAAATGATCGCTATCAGAAGTCCACATCTGAACATGCCCTTGCCAAAGCAGAAACAAAAGCCCTAATTGGTAGGTCCTGAACTCTCCTAACCTCAGGAGAAAGGAGGTGAATGTGCCTTGCATCCTTCCATTACTATTGTTTTCTCTGTTTCTAGTAGAGGGTTTGAATCTCTCTCTGACTCTCTGTCTCTCTGAATGGAATGAATGAATCTCTCTCTGACTCTTTGTCTCTCAGTCCATTAATGTGAGTTTTTCCTTAAACACTTGGCGACCCATGATGTTCTAGAGTCCTAGACTCTCTTGTCCACATACAAACTAGTGCAGAAGATGGGCTTGGATATGGTGGGTTCTAGAGCAGCTTCATCACAAATTGTTGTTACGAGATTGGATGCTTCTTATTACGTCTGTGGATCGGAGTGGGTGATCTCTGGAGTCCCCACACCACCAGTGTCTGATCTGAGCCATGTGTGATAGTAGGAAAGGTCAGATCCTTGAGTTTGAAGGTCCGATCTGGGATTTGACATTTGTGTGGCCTCTTTCCGAGGACCCTGTCCAGTAGGTCTGCCATGTGGGGAAGGGGCAAAAGCAATTAAAGCTACCCTGTGCTGAGCTGCTGGGTCTAAAGGTTTTGCATCATGGTAATTCTCCTGCACCCAGCAATGCCATCCGGGTTCATTTACTGTCCCTCAGGTTGGGGAGGAAGGTCTTACTCTTAATCTGTCTGTAGCAACATCATGATAGAGAAGAAAAAGAAATGTACAATATGTTTGCACAGAGATCATCCGATAGATGATTGTCCTTATGTGTGTAAACCCTACAGAAAAGAGGATAAATGCGTAGTTTGGTGCTGCAGTGGATCTTGTAACTAGATCACCAAAGCTTTGCATAGAGCTTCCTCATCTAGGAAGCTAGAGAGGGCAAGAGACAAACTTTCTAATTTTTTAGACACATTAGTGGAAGCATGTGATTGGCATGAGGAACATTAGAAGGGAAGACATAAGTCCTGCTCAAGCATAAGGTGGATAGACATCTTGCGGAAAGCTGTCAAGGAACTTGACAAGAAATATCAACATGATTCATAGTCAGACAGTGATTTTAGCAATGATGATGAGATGTATGTGGGTTCTCATGCGCGTGGGTTTCCTTTGGTTGAGGTTGATCTTTCAAGGGAGATGGATGAAGTCTAGGAGAGCCAAGTATTGCCCTCAGTCACCCTTCAAATGGATGTTCCCATGGATGGTGGTATGAAAATTGATCAAAGTTCTAGTGGCTATGGTAAAGATCTTGTCTCTATCCTTGCAGAGGAAGGCTCGGTGTGATGTGTTCTCAATAGGTTCATGGTCAACAGATGCTTCTCTCTCCCTGCCCACGAGGAAAAGCTAAGTGCTACTGTTCTAGATGCTAAATGTGAACTCTCTGTTTGTGCAAGATGCTTCTCTCTCCCTGCCCACGAGGAAAAGCTAAGTGCTACTATTCTAGATGCTAAATGTGAACTCTCTATTTGTGCAAGATGTGGATAGCAGTTTAACTCTTGCTAAGCTTGATGAGGAGGATCTGATGTTCACTAGTGATGCTACTAATTTATAAGGCTTCTATGCAAGTGTGGAAGCTAGTGCAGATTATGATGAGCACATTATGGGATGAGTTTTGGCCAGGATAGTTTATGTTATATCTGATTTCCAGCAGCATGCAATGGATTGCAATGATGAAGCAAAAATATCAGTAGTTAGAAGCGTATGGACATCAATTATGACACCTGCCTTGGTGGATCCAGCTTTACAGGGAGTTTTGGATGCTTGTGCATGCCTCATCATCATTCATTGCATGACTCCTGCCATACAGGCACAATTTATTTCTACAAGGAGTAATGCCCGACAGATGTGGCTTGAGATTCAGAGGAGGTTTGGTGCTATTTCTTATGTGAAGATTGCTAAGTTGGAGGCGGATCTTGAGAAGATTTCCATCAGTGAATCTAACAATATCACTGATAAGATTGGGGACTTTACTCGCATCAAGCGGCAACTTGAAGAAAATGGGAGCACAATCAACAACCCGATCCACAAGCTGCTTGGTATAGAACTCATCATTAAATAACAATTCATTCAGATCATATCATTCATATCTTTAACACGATAATGGTCCATTAGACCGAAAAATTTCTTTCTGAACATTCCTCCACGGGAATTTCAGTCAAGCAAGTTCTCAATTTGGCATCCCTTAACTTGATCTACCGTTTCAAGTGTTAACAGTAGTAATTTAACAGCACAATCCACTAATCTCATAGTGATTTACTGAAATCATTATCATCATTCTAGTTATGAATATCATCACGGGGACTCGTCCCATTCATCCTCATTGTGGTTTCGCTCAGCTTATTACATTTCGACCAATTTTCAGGGATCATTATTTTTCAATCAGAATCCAAATCAACTCATCAGTTCTCAAACAGAATTAAAAATCATATCAACCACATTCGAAATCATCATCTGGATAGCATTAATGCTTATAATTTCAAGTCTTAGATTTACTCGTATATACTGTCGGTAAAGAGTTGCAGTTATACCCTTGGTATATACGGGTAGTCGTGATACTTGGAACTATAAGGTAAATACCATCATGTCTAGGCCTCAAGCAAGTCAGGATTCCATACAATTGCGGTACTTTCATCTGAAGACCCAATTACTAATTTACGAATTTTTAGTTTGAATATCAAATTGTATGAATTATATCACACAATTACAACCTTTTTGTGCTTCTTGATAAATTTTTGACATATTTGGCTTCTCAGTTGGTCTTTATTAGCCAATTCGCTCTGATACCAAGTGTGAAATCCTTGTCCCTACCACGCAATGGATTCGGGGTGCTAGCAGCGGAAGTAGCACTTCTTGCGTGGGGGCAGGGTTCACGGATATCCGGACAAGAGACTAATCCGTCGTTTTTTCCAAAACCGAACACAGAAAAACTTCCTTTACCCGGAAAGCACGGGCGATTCCACCAGGATAACTTTTTACTCTAACGTAGTCAAGACCATTACTGATCAAGCTGATTCGACTGCACCTATAAAGATACTCGGTCAGATCAAGTAAGAAACTTGCACTTAGATCATTGGGATCAACGCTTTTTTTTCCATCAAGAGGCACAGCCGTTGATTCCTATCCATAGAACAATTACTATCCAGGATTTACTTTATCTATCGTAATAACAGAAATTGGGTCTCGATTTACGGATCCATCAGTCCAGCCTAACCCCATCCAGTGCCATGGGTTAGCTAACCACTGTAGTGATGGGATCCAATTAGGAATTTGGTTAGGTTTTGTCCCGGGTACCAGGGAAAAGAGTTCCCAGGCCCCTTAGCCGGAAGTTCATGCAAACATAAAACTAGTCACACCACTTACAAACACACCAATATGAAATTGCCTTTTTCTCAACAACAACTAACTTTAAAACAATCCTTTAATGAAACCATTATGTCACTGATGACAATCCTTGAAATCTCTGGTTGAATCCATATTTCCAATCATTCATTCATCGGTGTACTTATGGCATTATTTGCAACCAGAACGCTCACCATCAGATACTTCCTAGCTCATAGTACCCGGTAATATTTTCACATATAAAAATCAAGATGGAATCCTTGTTGAAGATCAGCAAGATCAATCAACAGATCCATATAAGAGAGCCATGGACTCATCCGTTGTTGAGGACAAGCAAGGTCAATCAACCAGATCCATGCCCGATTTCAGAAAACAACTCTTACTCCTTGTTCCAATATCTTCCACGATACACGTGTGGGTATCTTCGACGACCCAGAGCCCGAGCACCGTATGGTCAGCACCCTCTAGGATCCTTCGCAGGTGACCTAGCGCTTCACTCATAGGCCGCTTCCTTGGTCCCTCATCCACCGTACCGGAAGCTCACCATTTTAATGGAACCGAGGCTGGTCAAGACCTCGGTCAACCTTGCTACGCGAGACGTCCTCCATTGACTCTCCGTCAGCAGCAGTTGCAACTTTATCAGTTAGGTCTCCATGACCTTAATCCACAAGACGGTCAAAATGCTTCCCCCAGCAGTCTAGACATAAAATAGTCATTTACAAATAGGTCACAAAATACAGTTTCTATATCGAACTCTCGTCTTTCCACATTATCTCTCCTCAGTCCACATTACTTCTTCCACATTCCATTCATATGTGTACTCATTCTCATCCATTCACTTATATCGACGACACATTATTTCACATACACATTCACATTCATTTTTCTACATACTTATCCATGTTCGTACATCCACATCATACATCCAATCCCATATCCACAGTCATACATACACATCCATATCCACATCCACATTCACATCCATACATCCACATCTACATGCATACATTCATTTTCCACATCTACATCCATACATTCACATCCATACATCCACATCTACATACACATCCATGTTCGTACATCCACATCATACATCCAATCCCATATCCACATTCATACATACACATCCATATCCACATCCACATTTACATCCATACATCCACATCTACATGCATACATTCATTTTCACATCCTCATTCATACATCCACATCCACATACATACATTCACATCCGTATCTACATCCATACATCCACATCCACATCCACATTCATATCCACATACATACATCCACATTCATTTTCACATTCTCATTCATACATCCACATCCACATCCACATACATACATTCACATCCGTATCTACATCCATACATCCACATCCACATTCACATCCATACATCCACATCTACATGCATACATTCATTTTCACAATAAGAATTAATAACACTTTTTGGATTAATTTAAATTCTTTATGCATCTATCCATGCATAAATCCAATTTGTAGAAATTACACTTTTAGAATAAAAGAATTTCTCTTATGCATCTAATTTATGCATAAAATTATTAATGATGAAAATCACTCTTTTGAATTAAAAATAAAATTCTTTATGCATCTTTCTATGCATAAAATAAGAATTAATAAAAATAACACTTTTTGCATTAATTTAAATTCTTTATGCATCTATCCATGCATAAATCCAATTTAGTAGGAATTACACTTTTAGAATAAAACAATTTCTCTTATGCATCTAATTTATGCATAAAATTATTTATGAGATAAAAATCTCACTTTTATAATAAAGTATTTCTAGCATACATTTTTCTATGCCTAGAATGAAAATTAATCCTTTAAGAATACTCATACGATGGGGATTACTCTTTTTAACATAAAATTTAATTACTAAAAATTCTCTTTTTTTTAATTCATCAATTATACAAAGTATAAAATCAATTTCTCCATGATTACAATGAAATTCTTTCAATTAATCTAGGATGATAATTCCTAGAATATGGTAGGAAGTCCTCTTTTCATGCTTTGAATGAAATTATTTTATGTGTAATTTTTATAAAAATTTTACCATAGCTTCGCTATTATGACTGATAAATCTCAATTATTTTAAAGGATAAATCTTATCATTAAGAAAATGATTAGAATGATCCCTAATTCGATCATTAACCCATAATGGATTAAATCATCAATATTCATGAAATACATAAACTAAAAACATAGAAAAAAGCTATTAATTTGACCTCAAGCATAGATTAATCTTGGATTAAGGAAAAGCTTCATTTGGATTGAGAATAGGTCATGAGTGTGACCATTTCTTGAGTGAGAGAGAAATTACATAAAAACCATTAGAATTAAGCATAAATAGAAATTTATGTAATTCTTTACTATCATACATCAATTAACTTCAATAGCATTCATCAATTTATGTAATTCTTTACTACCATTCATCAATGAACTTCAATAGCATTCAAAAACCATTCCAATTAAGCTTCTCAAGCTTGAGAGGGGTTGAGAAGAGAGAAACATTGAGAAATTATAGAAAAGATCAAAATTCACCATTTACCTTATAAATTGCTTGATTCTTTGTTCACGGTAGAGGTCCCCAACCAATCAATTAGTTTAGTATGTTGATGGAGTCACCAATGGGGATTGAAGAAAGAGGGAAGCTCCAATTTCTTCAATTTGGAGAGAATTTTAGAGAATAGTAAAAATTAGCATTATTTCAGCATAATTCTAGTATAGTAAAATTCTCTTATTTTTTTCAAAGAACTTATGTTCTATTTATAAGAGACGGAGACTCTAACCAAGACCAAGTGATTTTTAAAATTTTTCAGATTTCAGTTTGGTTGAATTTGGACTAGATTTGGATCCAATTTGGTTCCTTTTTTATTCGGTTTTGATTCGGTTGATCCAAGAGAGAGGAGAGATTAAAATATCACATTATTTTTTAGTTTAAGACTCATTCAAGCATGAGAAGTAGGCACCTCATTCATGAGGAAAAAATTCCCATGCAGAGGTGTCAAAAATGCATCATTACTTCTAAATATCTCCCCTTTTTAACTTATATTAGCCTTGTCCTTAGTCAACTCTTCACCTTATGTGAGTATTTACTCATTTTTGGGAGATTTTTCTTTTATTTCTTCATTGATCTCTTCCTTACATTTGGATTAATCTTATCGGTCCATAGAAACCTAATTTAAATTTTTGAAAAAATCTTCACCCTTATTAGGATAATGCCTCTTGAACGGATTATACTTAATTTCTAATGCACCTTCTGAAAATATTTTTGAATTTTTATTTTAAGAAAACTTATTTTAATAAGATGAGATATTTTTCTATCCAAAAATATTAAAAATCTAAATATTCTCTCTCTAGAATATTTTCTCTCTCTATGTCAAAACAAGCAGAGACAAGATCTTTTATATTTCTGAAGAGGGGATTGATTACAGGGGGAAGATGCTGGACATCTTGAGAGGTTGGGGAGGAATCTGACATTCTCTCCCACTTGAAAAACGCGAGATGTCCTCATCTCGCAAATTGGGAGTAATCCCGCAAGATGCAAGAATATGAGACTAAGAGAAAATTTAATTAAGAGTAACCACCAAGAAAAGTCTCAAAGAAAGCAAGACTCAAGACAAGAACAAAGATTTTAACTTTATACACTCTTGGAACATATACAGCAAAGATAGAAAAACTTTTTACAATTCAATAAGCCCGTCCATCATATGGTCACAAAAGCAGCACTCACAAGCAGCACACGTATAAGGTAACTCATCTATGGGAATAATTCGGTCGGTTATTACAGCACCTACCTCATTGGTATGAGGTGACCTAATAAAAGGATCTCTAAGAGGCAAGCCAAAAATGGGATAAAGGCATATCTTCTGGTGAGGAAGAAAACACGCAAGTAAGAAGACCCGCTCAGAAAACCCACCATGCCTTGATCTCATCACGCAATAGTAACGGGGACCCAAACCCAAAGCTTCAATAACCATAGCCAAGCGGACATTGTTACGAAAGTGATGCTGACCCCACGGTGTTACCCTAGTTAGGTCTGAGCTACAGAAGTTTCCAAGTGAGGGAAAAGTAAGCGCTCATACAGTTCTATAAAATTCTTCTTCACAGACTCGCTTGCGTCTTGAAGGTGAGAAATCATCATGGATAAAACCAAGTCCTGCTGCCAAGCCATAAAAGAGATTAAGGAAGAAAGGAGATCGATTGAAGTAAGATTACTGCGAGCGACATCAAGAGTTACGACTTATATAAAAGAAGGAACTAGCGTAACCTAGAAGCCGACGGTGTATCTTAACACTGAAGTTTTACCGTCTTTCCATGATTTGGGCTCGGCACATATTTCTTTAAAAGGCTTACATGAGATACATTATGAACTTTGAGATGAGGAGGTAGAAGAAGCTCGTAGGCTAAGTCACCTACTTTCTTTGAAATCAAATATGGTCCACAATATCTGGGTGATAACTTCTTATACTTCCCAAGAGATAAAGAACTTTTTTTGGGCCGTACTCGAATGAAGACCATATCTGCTTCTTTGAATTTTCTGACTGTCCTCTTCTTATCTGCATATTGTTTTTGTCGATCCTGGGCAGCTTTTATATCTTTATGAATTGTCTTCATCTGCTGCTCCATGTCGTCAAGCATTTGTCTCGACATCTCGACCCTGATCAATGGGTTGGACCTAGAGCTTTAAAAGGGCTCATCCCAATACTTCTATGATAAGAAGCATTGTAGGCGAACTGGACTAGGTGCAGATAGCTTAGCTACTTCTTGGGTTCCCTGCCAACAGCATGACCGAAGTATATCTTCGATTACTTGGTTTACCCTGATACTTTGGTGGAGTATGGATGACTGAGAATTTTCGGTTATAGGCCCTTGGTTTTCAATTGTAGCATAGATCTGCCCTTTTCCTCTCCTACTACATCTGAAATTGCGACTGCTCTGGCTACTGCAGTCTGAGGCGGAATTCTTTCTCTTTGGTTGCCCCAATTCTGGAAAGGAGTTTTGAGGTTGTTCTAGACAAAGGCAGATGGATAAGCTGGAGTTCTTCTGGGGTTACCTTGGCTTGGGCGAGACGGACCTTGATTAGACTGGTATGAAGGGATTGGTCTCTGAATTTGGGGCTCTTGACTTCCCTGTGCCCTTTACATGGCAGGAGTCGGGCAGTCTTTTAACCGATGACCAAAACCTTGGCATCTAAAACACCGGTTCTCACTTCTGAACTCATCGTTCTGAATCCTTAAAATAGGTGGGGCTCTTGAGAAAGTATTCTGGAAAAAGGGTCTTCTTTCTTAAACAGAATCTTTCTTTTATTTTAGAGGGAATAATTATAAGATCAGAATGGGAGGTTCTTACTCCTGTATACCTCGAAGGCTGGGGGAGGAATCTTACATTCTACCTCTGTTAAAAAAAATGCGAGATGTCCTCATCTTGCAAAGTAGAGGACAACTCTTCTTCTTAAGATCCAATTTATTCTGGGGTTCTTATATTCTGGTCAACCCACCAGAATACTGGGATAAATATCCCTTATATAAAACTCATCATTAAATAACAATTCATTCAGATCATATCATTCATATCTTTAACACGATAATAGTCCATTAGACCGAAAAATTTCTTTCTGAACATTCCTCCCCCCACGGGAATTTCAGTCAAGCAGGTTCTCAATTTGTCATCCCTTAACTTGATCTACCGTGTCAAGTGTTAACAGTAGCAATTTGACAGCACAATCCACTAATCTCATAGTGATTTGCTGAAATCATTATCATCATTCTAGTTATGAATATTGACCAATTTTCAGGGATCATCATTTTTCAATCAAAATCCAAATCAACTCATCAGTTCTCAAACAGAATTAAAAATCATATCAACCACATCCGAAATCATCATCTGGATAGCATTAATGCTTATAATTTTAAGTCTTAGATTTACTCGTATATACTGTCGGTAAAGAGCTACAGTTATACCCTCGGTATATACGGGTAGTCGTGATACTTGGAACTATAAGGTTAATACCATCATGTCTAGGCCTCAAGCAAGTCAGGATTCCATACAATTGCGGTACTTCCATCTGAAGACCCAATTACTAATTTATGAATTTTCAGTTTGAATATCAAATTATATGAATTATATCACACAATTACAACCTTTTTGTGCTTCTTGATAAATTTTTGACTTATTTGGCTTCTCACTTGATCTTTATTAGCCAATTCGCTCTGATACCAACTGTGAAATCCCTGTCCCTACCACGCAATGGATTCAGGGTGCTAGCAGCGGAAGTAGCACTTCTTGCACGGGGCAGGGTTCCACATTCGGGGCCTCGTCCCCCACCACGGATATTCGGACAAGAGACTAATCCACCGTCGGTTTTTTCGAAACCGAACACGGAAAAACTTCCTTTACCCGAAAAGCACGGGCGATTCCACCAGGATAACTTTTTACTCTAACATAGTCAAGACCATTACTGATCAAGCTGATCCGACTGCACCTATAAAGATACTCGGTCAGATCAAGTAAGAAACATGCACTTGGATCATTGGGATCAACGCTTTTTCTCCCATCAAGAGGCACAGCCGTTGATTCCTATCCATAGAACAATTACTATCCGAGATTTATTTTATCTATCGTTATAACAGAAATCGAGTCTCAATTTACGGATCCATCAGTCCAGCCTAACCCCATCCAGTCCCATGGGTTAGCCAACTGCCCAACCACTGTAGTGATGGGATCCAATTAGGAATTTGGTTAGGTTTTATCCCGGGTACTAGGGAAAAGAGTTCCCAGGATCCCTAGCCGGAAGTTCATGCAAACATAAAACTAGTCGCACCACTTACAAACACACCAATATGAAATTGCCTTTCTCTCAACATTAACTAACTTTAAAACAATCCTTTAATGAAACCATTATGTCACTGATGACAATCCTTGAAATCTCTGGTTGAATCCATATTTCCAATCATTCATTCATCGGTGTACTTATGGCATTCCAGAACGCTCACCACCTGTTCACACTGCTCACCACCTGTTCACTCACAGGGACCTTTTCAATAGTTCCTAGCTCATAGTACCCGGCAATATTTTTACATATAAAAATCAAGATGGAATCCTTCTTGAAGATCAGCAAGATCAATCAACAGATCCATATAAGAGAGCCATGGACTCATCCGTTGAGGACCAGCAAGGTTAATCAACCAGATCCATGCCCGATTTCAGAAAACAACTCTTACTCCTTGTTCCAATATCTTCCACGATGCACGTGTGGGTATCTTCGACGACCCAGAGCCCGAGCACCGTATGGTCAGCACCCTCTAGGATCGTTCGCAGGTGACCTAGCACTTCACTCATAGGCCGCTTCCTTGGTCCCTCATCCACCGTACCGGAAGCTCACCATTTAAATCGAACCGAGGCTGGTCAAGACCTCGGTCAACCTTGCTACGCGAGACGTCCTCCATTGACTCTCCGTCTTGCAACTTTATCAATTAGGTCTTCATGACCTTAATCCACAAGACGGTCAAAATGCTTTCCCAGCATTCTTGACATAAAACAGTCATTTACAAATAGATCACAAAATACAGTTTTTATATCGAACTCATCTTTCCACATTATCCCTCCTCAGTCCACGTTACTTATTCCACATTCCATTCATATGTGCACTCATTCTCATCTATTTACTCATATCGACGACACATTATTTCACATTCATTATTCTACATACACATCCATATTC
Source organism: Cibotium barometz (assembly GCF_041138505.1). NCBI lineage: Eukaryota > Viridiplantae > Streptophyta > Polypodiopsida > Cyatheales > Cibotiaceae > Cibotium > Cibotium barometz. The sequence continues at coordinate 47,636,104 of NC_141072.1, forward strand.
GTACATCCACATCATACATCTAATCTCATATCCACATTCATACACACATCCATATCCACATCCACATTCACATCCATACATCCACATCTACATGCATACATCCATTTTCACATCCTCATTCATACATCCACATCCACATACATACATCCACATTAGTATCTACATCCATACATCCACATCCACATTCACATCCATACATCCACATCTACATGCATACATACATTTTCACATCCTCATTCATATATCCACATACATACATCCACATCCGTATCTACATCCATACATCCACATTCACATCCATACATACACATCTACATGCATACATCCATTTTCACATCCTCATTCATACATCCACATCCACATACATACATCCACATCCGTATCTACATCCATACATCCACATTCACATCCATACATCCACATCTACATGCATACATCCATTTTCACATCCTCATTCATACATCCACATCCACATACATACATCCACATCCGTATCTACATCCATACATCCACATCCACATCCACATTCACATCCATATATACACATCCACATTCATACATCCACATCTACATTCATACATCCACATCCTAACTCATCCCATACTCATTCTTATCACATCTCATATAACTCTTAACTCATCCTATCACATCTCATATGCATCTTATCACATCCTAATATCTATTTATAGAATACAAGAAAATTCTTATATTTCATATAAGATTTCTTTACGTATCTATTTATGCATAAATTTTATTTTATAAGGAGAATAACACTTTCGAAATAAAAATCAATCTTTTATGCATCTTCCTATGCATAAATTCATTTTAAATGAGAATGACACTTTTGAATTAAAATCAATCTTTTATGCATAATTCAAATTTAGTAGAAACTACACTTTTAGAATAAAAAAATTTCTCTTATGCATCTAATTTATGCATAAAATTATGTATGATAAAAATCACTCCTTTGAATTAAAAATAAGATTCTTTATGAATCTTTCTATGCATAAAATAAGAATTAATAACACTGTTTGGATTAATTTAAATTCTTTATGCATCTATCCATGCATAAATCCAATTTAGTAAGAATTACACTTTTAGAATAAAAATAATTCTCTTATGCATCTAATTTATGCATAAAACTATTTATGATGAAAATCACTCTTTTGAATTAAAAATAAAATTCTTTATGCATCTTTTTATGCATAAAATAAGAATCAATAAAAATAACACTTTTTGGATTAATTTAAATTCTTTATGCATCTATCCATGTATAAATCTAATTTAGTAGGAATTACACTTTTAGAATAAAATAATTTCTCTTATGCATCTAATTTATGCATAAAATTATTTATGAGATAAAAATCTCACTTTTATAATAAAGTATTTCTAGCATACATTTTTCTATGCCTAGAATGAAAATTAACCCTTTAAGAATACTCATACGATGGGGATTACTCTTTTTAACATAAAATTTAATTACTAAAAATCCTCTTTTTTTTAATTCATCAATTATGCGTAGCATAAAATTAATTTCTCCATGATTACAATGAAATTCTTTCAATTAATCTAGGATGATAATTCTTAGAATATGGTAGGAAGTCCTCTTTTCATGCTTTAAATGAAATTATTTTATGTGTAATGTTTACAAAAATTTTACCATAGCTTCGCTACCATGACTGATAAATCTCAATTATTTTAAAAGATAAAGCTTATCATTAAGAGAATGATTAGAATGATTCCTAATTGGATCATTAACTATAATGGATTAAATCATTAATATTCATTAAATATATAAACTAAAAGCATAGAAAAAAGTCATTAATTTAGCCTCAAGCATAAATTAATCTTGGATTAAGGAGAAGCTTTATGAAAAGCTTCATTTGGATTGAGAATAGGTCATGAGTATGACCATTTCTTGAGTAAGAGAAATTACATAAAAATCATTAAAATTAAGCATAAATAAAAATTTATGTAATTCTTTACTATCATTCATTAATTAACTTCAATAGCATTCATCAATTTATGTAATTCTTTACTACCATTCATCAATTAACTTCAATAGCATTCAAAAACCATTCCAATTAAGCTTCTCAAGTTTGAGAGAGGGATTGAGAAGAGAGAAACATTGAAAAATTATAGAAAAGATCAAAATTTATCATTTACCTTACAAATTGCTTGATTCTTTGTTCACGGTAGAGGCCTGCAACAATCAATAAATTGGTTAAGTATATTGATAGAGCCACCAATGGGGATTGAAGAAATAGGGAAGCTCCAATTTCTTTAATTTGGAGGAAATTTTAGAGAATAGTAAAAATTAGCATTATTTTAGCATAATTCTAGTATAGTAAAATTCTCCTATTTTTTTCAAAGAACTCATGTTCTATTTATAGGAGAGGGAGGCTCTAATCAAGATCAACTAATTTCTAAAATTTTTCAGATTTCAGTTTGGTTGAATTTGGACTAGATTTGGATCCAGTTTGTTTACTTTTTTATTCGGTTTTGATTTGGTTGATCCAAGAGAGAGGAGAGATAAAAATATCACATTATTTTTTATTTTAAGACTCATTCAAGCATGAGAAGTAGGCGCCTCATTCATGAGGGAGAAATTCCCATGCAGAGGTGTCAAAAATGCATCATTACTTCTAAATATCTCTCCTTTTTAACTATTAGCCTTGTCCTTAGTCAACTCTTCATCTTATGTGAGTATTTACTCATTTTTGGGAAATTTTTCTTTTATTTATTCATTGATCTCTTCCTTACATTTGGATGAATCTTATTGGTCCATAGGAACTTTAATTTAAATTTTTGAAAAAATCTTCACCCTTAGGATAATGCCTCTTGAACAGATTTCTTGAACAGATTATACTTAATTTCTAATGCACCTTCTGAAAATCTTTTTGAATTTTCCTTTCAGGGAAGCTTATTTTAATAAGATGAGGTATTTTTCTATCCAAAAATATTAAAAATCTGAATATTCTCTCTCAAGAATATTTTCGCTCTCTATGTCAAAACAGGCAGAGACAAGATCTTTTATATTTCTGAAGAGGGGATTGATTAGAGGGGAAAGATGCTGGACATCTTGAGAGGCTGGGGAGGAATCTTACATCCGTCGTGGTCTCTAACATATGGAAGATTGATAGTAGGGGTAGTAGACTTAGGATTGTGTTGCGTTCCATAACGATTACTCTCTATCAGTGAGTAAGACTTGCATTACTTGGTTATATATCCAGCAGTTCTCTGTGGTATACGATTCCCTTCTATGGTCACATAGCTATTGGTTGTGGGAGTATTCATGAACCAAAATAAGCGGACCGTCTTCAGCTTCTCGAACCAACGAACCCACTTTAAATAGGTGGTGAGGTTCCCAATTCGATCTACTCGAATGAAAAAATACCTCGGTCCATGATTCGAAAAGCGATCTCTACTCCACCCTCTTTGGATACGAGAGGGATGAGGAAGGGACAACCTCTTGAGTATCTATACCATCGTATCAAGGAATTTAAAATTTGAAGAGTGACAAGCCATCAGGAAGATGCACCGGAAGACTACGAATCTCAAGTAATTGTCTCCCTCTTCCTACAATCATTCAATCAGCAATTCCAATTATTTTAGTAAGGTATTTTAATTAATCAGTATTATGTTAGGTAGAACATACATTCCAAAATAACCTTAAATAAGAAGTCCTAGGACCTAAGATCGACTCTAATACCAATTGTAAGGTTCGCCCCTTCCTAAATAGGGAAAACCATAAGATAGTCTACTAAGTCTAACTTGACAAAAACTCGTCACACTTTGACCATGTAAGGATACAATTAATAGGTAACACCTAGTTCTATTTTACAGGGGGAGCGTGGTCTTCTAAATGACTCTTAAAATCAAATCACTCATAGAGTGACTAACCTTAACTCGGAAAACCTCTATTCTTGATTCCTAGAAACAATGTTTTTTTCCTCGTCTATGCAAAGCACAGCTGCTGACCTAGTCCTTCTAGAGTAGAGTTGCCCATAGGAACCTACTTACCTAATGTAGAACTTTCAATTAATCTGTTAGAAAGATACCCAACTAATAGGGTCCACACGTCCCCATAGGATGACATCAGGGCATTCCATCCTCCCACTTTCTACCCAACTCACACGTCAATTTTATTTTCTAATTAGTCCTACCATGCTGTGCGACATATATAGACAAGTTTTTGAATTAATGACCTTACACATTGTTCGTTTAAACAACCTTTAACAATGATACAACACTACAACAAACAAGGGAAGTTTAAAAAAAAGAGCTACAATGTTTAAAATTATCCATAGCCAGATCCAGGATCTCTTATTCCTTTTCGTTATTCTGCCCGATGATCTAGAATTTGGCCTTCTAGTCTCTATAGATTGGGCACCTCATCGTCGATAGCTGGCAAGGACTCAAGCTGGCCTGTCACCCTCTCAGGCTCCATCGATTGATCCTTCCGCTCCTCAGAGGGATATCTATATGCTAGGGTGCGCTTATTCACCTCACTAGCCTGGGCTCGCAGAACTAGGTAGCATCCACAATACTCACCTAAGCTGGCAAGTTTCATCTTCCCAATGGTAGGAGGGATACCCTGGGCCGACTCCGGGCCTCGCTACTAACATCACCGGCCCGACTACACAACACAGAAACGGGATCAGCATTAAGAACGGGAGATGTACCTGTACTCTTAACTTAATCAAGATAACAACACAATTACTTAACTAAACCATAGGATACAAGAGAACATTATTTTCTCGAGAAAGCAATGATTTCACAAGAATTTTGGTATTTTCAAAGCAAGAAAAAGTAGCAACTTCTTTCTTACATAATTAATTTTAGCATTAAAAGTCTATCAAAATTCCTCTTTTTTTAAATGATTATTAAGCTAACTTGGCCATTAGTTCCTTATGGGATTCCCAAGGGGAGAGTTGCTCGACCGTATCCAAGGCATTCCCTTTAGGGTTGTTCATGCTTCTCGAGGTAATATTTTGGCATCTTCGAGGAGGAGCCATTCTATTCCCCTTCTCATAGCCCATGTTGTTTGCAAACTCAACACTTCAATTGGATCACAAATCGGATTTTGTTTGCTCACTTTATGAGTATAAAACTCCTAGGTGGAAACCACCTCTAAGAGCCAAAAAGCCCTTACTAAAGTCACCGCAAATGGGAGGGGGAGAAGGTGTCCTTAAACTAGAATTTGGGGCAAAAGGTTGCACCTACATGGTGGAGAGCAGTTGAGGACACCCTCTACCCGACATAGGAAGTGCAAGGTGTTGGGGTATCGACCATGGGGGTACCGGGGGGTTTATATAGGGGAAAGGGAGAGAAAAGCGGGGTACAGAGGATGGGGTATGATGAAAGTATACCGGTCTATGGTTGCATGAGTCTAAGGAAAGGGATGGTGCATGTACGTGGGCAAAAGATGAGGTGTGCATGTACCTTTCGGTTCTGTGGCCGCATGGGTGTCCACATGATGGCCAGTGGTGGGGGTGTTAATAATCCTAAAATGGGATTGATCATGGTGTTAGACATAGATTAAGCAACATAATTAAGGTGGATTAAGCCACACTAAAAACTCTATGAGAGAGAGAGAGAGAGAGAAAGAGAGAGAGAGATTTGAGACTGAGTTTGGGGGGATCAAAATGGAGCTAAACTGGTCCAAATCTTGTCCAAATTCAACCAAACTGGAACTGAAAAATTCTAGAACTTAGTTGGACTCAGTTAGTGGCCTCCCTCACCTATAAATAGACCCTCATTGTTTTGTATTCTCATCTGAGAACTAGATCATGATGCCAGTATTACATTAAAATAAGAATATTTTCTATTATCCCTTTAAAATCCTCTACTTTTGGAGAGATTGGAGCTTCTCTCTCTCTTCAATAAGCCTTGGAGCTTTCCTCTCAATACACTAAACCAATTGATTGGTTGGGGCTTCCTTCTAAGAGAGAAGCAAGCAAAATCAAGAGGTAAGATGTAATTTCATGGTTTTCTTTAATATTCTCAATGATTTCACTTCTCAACCCCTCTCAAGCTTGAGAAGTTTCAAATGAATTGTTTTTCAATGAGAATTAAGCTTTCTATAGGAATTCTAATGTTTAATCACAAAAAGTTTATATATTAGGATGTTTTTTTATGTATATCTCTCTCTCTCCCCAAAAGAATGGTCATTTCTATGACTAATTCTTATTCAAATGGATGCTTCTCATCACTGATAAATTCTCAATTCAAAAATCAAACTCTATGCTAGTTAAGTTAGAGGTTAGAAAATGGTTTTTTTAATGCTTTTATGCTAATAAAATTATAGTAAACTTATGATTTAATTCAATGAATTGGATTTAGATCCAATGATAGTTAATCTATCATAATTGTATTATAAAGTCTTATTCTTTTCAAAAATATTAAAAATTATCAGTAATAGCAGCGGAGTTATGATAAATATTTTAGAAATTAATACATAACTCATTTTTATGCATAATGTGAAAAGAGGACTTCTTACTATATTCTAGGATTAGTCATCCTATGCTAAGAGAATAATTTTCATTACATTCATGGAAAACTAATTTTTAGTATTTATGCGTAAATAATTAATTAGAGAAATGAAAAAATTTTGATATTTCTATTTTTATGCAAAAAGAGAAATTTCCATGATAATGGAGATCCATGTAATTAAATGAAAAAAGAAAAAATTTGATATATTAAAATAATAAATATTTTTAGAAGAATTTTAGATAAATTTATTTTATGCATGAGAAAATTTAAATGATAAAAGGAGAATTCCCATGACATTTGAAATTCAATCATTTAAATGGTAAAAGTGAAATTTTTGGTTTATTTTAATTAATGAATATTTTTATTAATTTAAAAAGAAATTTTAGATAAATTTATTTTATGATAAAAGTGGAATTCCCATGACAATTGGAATCCAATCATTAAATGAGAAAAAGAGAATTTTAAGCTTATTCAAAAAATGGATATTGGTATTTAGTTAAAAGAAGATTTTTTATGGTATTTAAGTAGAGAAAGAATTAAATTAATTTTTGGTGACAAAAGAAGAATTTTCACCAAAATTCCATGTAGAGAATTAGTGATGATAAATTTAGTGGCTTAGACAGCCTCCACCAGCGGGTCATCCATGAGGATCATCTCATGGAATGTACAGGGCCTTGGGCGGCACACACTATATACGTTATCATGGTTGCTTGAGGCAGGAGCTTCAGAGATGCCTGCTTGGGGGCAGTATTGATATTCTGATGATGCAAGAGCACCATTTGGATGAGAGCAGGATCCGGAGATACGGTTTGGTGATGCTTGGTAGATGGGACACATTTTGTCTGCAGGATTTGGCCCCTTGGGTGGGCAGGGAGGAGTATGTATGGTCATTGCGGATGTATGGCAGCAGGCCATTGTGGATCGTGGGATCGTTGTGCCTGGTAGAGCATAATATGTCATTCTGAGGATGCAGGATGAGCTCTTTGGCATGCTCAATGTCTATGCGCCCAGCCATGCTAGTGCCAGAGCAGAGTTCTAGACCCAGGTTATGGATGCATTGCCAGAGGCCGCACATTGGTGTGTCGAGGGAGACTTCAACATGCTTGAGGACCCGGTCGATAGGGTGGAAGGCAGTCATGTTACAGTGCACGGCACAGAGCTTGCAGCTTGGGAGGAGCGATTTTGCATGACACTGGATGACACTGAGGATCACTGATGTATGGCAGCATGAGGCTTTCTCACGCTCTCAGGACAGTCTTAGTTTCTCTCAGTCGGATCACCGGCAGGGAGGGACTAATCTATCACGGATTGATCGCTTCTATGTGGGCGACAAGTAAGGGGAGCATGGGGGCTCCATTGGCATTCTCACTGGCACCTCTTTTTCAGACCATGCGCCAATTATTTTGACACTTGAGGAGAGGACATGGGAGACCAGCTTGCAATTGAGGATCCCAGTGAGGGTACTTACAGATCCTAGTCTCTGCTGTGAGGACATTGAGAGGATATGGCATGATAGCCAAAGCTCTGACCAGGATGCAGCAGGCCAGTGTGCCCAGGGACTCATCGAGCTCAGCTCTTTTTTGCACGCTGCAGCCTTGACACGGCTGGGAGAGACTCGCGAGCGGGAGCGTAGGTTGAGACGTAGCCTTGCTTCGCTCCAGCGCCTTCAGGGGTAGCAGCCTACATGTGAGTGGGTGGCATCCCAGCTGAGCCAGGCACGCCAAGAGGTTAGAGAGGCAGAGGAGCAGAGACATGAGTTCTACTATCGTCGCCAGGCCTCTCAGTGGGGACTCAGCTTGGTGATAGTGACTGGGGAGTTTTTTGAGATTACTGGCCCCCGCCATGCTCGAGCAGTTCGCCAGCTTAGGAGGCAGGACGGATCGGTAGCACTGAGCCCGGGGAGATCAAAGCCATTGCCACTGAGTTCTATAGAGACCTGCTTTCTGCGGAGCCAGCCACTGAGTTCTATAGAGAGCTGCTTTCTGCGGAGCCAGCCAACCACTGAGGCTCAGGATGCTTGCAGACAGATTGTATGGGCCCATCTACAGAGGAGGGTCACAAATTGTATGCGCACAGTTCTGGGTGCGCCTCTTTCAGAGGTTGAGCTTGCTGAGGCCTTGAGGGTCCTTCCGCGCCATAGTTGCCCTAGGGAGGACGGATTGACGCCTGCCTTTTTTCTGCGCTATTGGGACCTTTTGGGGCGCCAGGCCTCCGCAGGGGCTTTCAATATGTTTTGGACACTGGGGCGATGCCATAGAGCTTTTCAGAGGGCTTGATCTTTCTTATCCCTCCCCAAGGGGGAGGGAGTATCAAATGATATTCGGCATTGAAGACCTATTACGATCCTCAATACTGTCTACAAGGTCTTAGCAAAGGCCTTGAGTTTGAGGATCCAGCCCTTCCTGGGGGAGTTGATTCATGCTACCCAGATAGGATTCGTCAAAGAGCGCAGTATCCTTGACAACATTTTCACCTTCTGGGAGGTGACGGCCCAAGCTAGATTTCTTGGTGAGGACTTGGTGGTGATGCTTCTCGATTTTGAGAAGGCATACAATAGAGTCGATTGGGGTTTCTTAGAGGGCACTATGCTTCGCCTAGGCTTTGAGCCAGTTTGGATTCGAGGAGTGGCGGCTCTATATTCCACAGCTCGTAGCCAAGTGCTGATGGCAGGAGGACGGGGGTCGTGAGCTGACCAGATCAGTCTGTCAGCGGTGTCCTCTCGCCTCGTTTCTATTTCTCTTCTTTGCTGAGGCTATGAGCATGTATCTGACGGCAGAGGAGGTTGGTTTGAGAGGACTCCAACTCCCAGTCCAGGGGGAGGACCTGCTGGATGCTGAGTTTGCTGATGACACGGGTTTGTTTTTCCATGGCCAGGAGGCCAATCTTCAGCGGGGGCAGAGCAGTCGCTTCAGGTTTTTAGTGCAGCTTCGGGGGCATTGATCAATTGGCGCAAGACAATGGCCTTTTGGATCACTAGTGCTCCCACTCTAGCATGGAGCCCAGGCCCAGGTTTTGGATCACTAGTGCTCCCACTCCGGCATGGAGCCCAGACCCAGGTTTTAGATGGATTCCTCCTGGCACAGCAGTGCGGTATTTGGGATGCCAGATTGGACTAGATTTGTCACATGAGGAGCAGATTGCCCCGCTTCTTCTGAGTATTCGGAAGAAGATTTTGTATTGGAGTACAGCTCGGCTTTCCTTGGCTGGGAGAGTGGTGGTGGAAAATCAGGTGCTTTTAGCGACCATGTGGTACATCACATCTTGTTGGATCTTCTCGAGCTCTTGCATCAACCAGGTACAGAGGCTGATCAGGAACTTTCTTTGGTCTAGGCGGGATGGTCAGCCAGCCTGGGCTAAGGTTGGTTGAACACAATGCTAATCAATACACTAATATTTGAAGGACACTTGCTCATATACAAGAAGTAAATTGCTGAATTGACAAGAGACACACAATGAGCCAGAACGGCCGACCCCTCCCTTGAGTAAATTATATTACTATTGGAGAAATTCAATACATAGCTTCACGGGCATCCATTGCCAAATCCTCCATGCCAATGCATATGAAATTCAGCATTTAGAAAACAATGGTATGTCGATGTAGATCACCAAGGAGCTGCCTTGATGCCCGGCCCGACTTCAATGCCCATATTCTCTACCATTGGCTCTATGTTCTACCGAGCAAGGTAGCAACATCTTCAAGAGCACATAGGACAAGAGAAATACTACACAGGGCGGCTAAACAAGGAGTCCTGCCCTTCTAGTGAATAAGTAACACATTGTCCAATTAGCTTACCAGTCTTCATAGAAGTTGTTGCAAGCAGAAGGCTTCGCGTTGGAAGCTTTAGAAGTGTTGATATCTTCGATTTGCCGCAATCCTTTGCGACAATAGTCTTCAAGAGGCTGAAGGGAACCCTGGGAAAGCTTCCCCTATGGTTCAACTTGAGAAAGGAAGGCTGAAATTAGGGATTTTAGCAAAAAGACTAAAAATTACAGCAAAAATGAGAGCTATTTTGCTGAATTTCAGTCATTGGGAGTGAGTAGGAGAGTGATTAGCACTTGGAAACACTCTTAGAAGCTTGGAAAACACCCTAGCAAGTTGGGTATGGCTATGGAGAGCTTGGAAATGGAGAGAAATGGTGGAAAAACAGAGTTTTCAGCCTCCAAAAATCCTCATGAAGAGAAAACACGAATTTTCTCTTAATAAGTAAGTGAATTGGGGTCCAATCAGGTGAAGGGACATGGGGAGATGCCCATTTACGAGTAAAAAGGGAGGATCAGGTCCTGGACATTGAGTCTTGTCCGCCTCAGGACTTCAATGAGTGTGAACTTGGAAGCGGTCATAATTTATAAGCGACTTTTGGGCGCCCAAACTTTAATGAAGTGGGAACGCACTCACTTATAAATATTGGCCAAGTCCTAAGGGCTATTTGAGCCTAGATTGGGTAATACTTACCACCTGTTCACATGCCACACAACCATGTTAGCAGACAGTTTCACACGCATGGTTCACGGGCGGGCGTCCCCTAGCCCGGAACTACACATAGGTCATGCAAGCATGAAAACAGCACGCAATTTCATTTGCAGGCAAGCACATAAAGATGCTATGCAATGTAGCATTGGCATGAGCAATTTCCGTTCATGAAACCATATAAGACCAGGCGTTTCCAGGCAAGTATATGCGATACCAGACCCAGTGGAAAGCCAATCCTCTAGACATTTCCAGGCATGTATACAAAGGCACAAGTCCCAGCGGAAAGCCAAGTCCTCCAGATATTTCGGGCATGATAACGTCAAGTCCAGCGGAATATCATATCCAACTATACAGCATGACACGTGTCAATCACATGCATAGGCACATTCCATAAGCCATGGCCACCAATCCAATATGTACATAGTGTGAAAGCAAGAGTGAACCATTCAGGTGGCCAAATGGTGACATTCCCCCCCCGCAGTTATTACACTTCCGCTGGCCCAGGGGGGCTTGGGCATTATCGATCCAGTTGATCAGAGTAGAGCCTTATTGGCGAAGCTTATTGTTCGGGGGCTGCTTCCAGGTGCTGAGCCTTGGAAAGAGCTTCTTTTTCAGCGATGCAGGGCTCCCCTAGCAGGGGGCACTTGGGCACGAGAGATACGGTGGATCTTCATAGAGATGAGGAGGACAGGCCTCAGTAGAGGATGGGAGGACAGATTTGCCTTGAGCATCCTGCGAGCTTGGGAGTTGCTGAGACCGGGACTCTCTCAGAGACCTCCTTCTTGTGATGAGGAGCGGGCCAGACAGCCGCTCATTTGGAGCCCAGCGGTACGCACAAAGCAGGGTCATATGTTGGGTTCTCGGCCTCGTCTAGCCTGGGGACCATTGGCGGCAAGCCCCAGCACATAGTTTTGGAGACTGGCAGGCCTTCTGCAATCTCCCAGAGGAGATCCAGGTGGAGAGGGTGAGTCACTTCAGAGGGGGACTGATTATGAGGCATGACATTCAGGAGAGGCACTCACAGAGGAGTGGTTCACGCCTCTCGAGCCAGTGGCCCCACAGTGGATGGGAGCCTTTACACAGTTGGAGATCCTGATTGCTGTCAGAGCTTGCACAGAGGATGGTAGATGCCTCTACTATGAGATCCAGGATGAGGGCAGACTTCAGAGAGTGGAGGCAGAGTCGCCTTTGGTTGCAGAGTGCATCTTTCAGAGGATACAGGTAGTGGCCGCTGCTTCTCGAAAGTGGCATATTGATCCAGACCCTGCAGATGTGGACTCTGATTGGCACATATGGGCATATGCAGCGCGCCCCTTGGTTCGGCTCCACTTGGTTCGGCTCCAGTGGGACCCTGGCGAGTACGAGTGGCATGATCCTTATGCATCCCCCGCCGAGGCCACCGAGATCACCTTTTTCCAGTACGATGTTCGGTTGGGGAGACATATTTTGACGGCGAGGAGGATGGTTTCTCCAACTGCATCGGAGCATTGGCGGCTACAGGGACTCTCACACGAGTTCCTGGAGGATTTTTCGACTAGGCTTTGGGCTAGTCGACAGGCACGCAGGATCTCGACTTTCCAGTGGGGTTGGTCGCCCATAGGGGCTCTGCACAGTTGGCACTGGCTTGTCTACAATGGTTTTCCGATGGCCTGCGTCGTCAGATGAGGGCACCCTTTGGAGACACAAACAGAGACATTGCCCATGGGACTGTCCTCAAGCGCAACAGACTTGGCTGCGGATGCTGCGCATTCTGGCCCCCCTCTCTCCAGAGGGCATGTATACGTGGGGTGCCGCTGCTTGGTCGACTTTGTCAGGGCCTGCTCTGGGCTATGAGACGGAGCCGGACAGCGAGGCCATCAGACTCATTAGGGGCCAGCCTCACCTTGTTCCTTCACCGGATTTCTCGTTTGCCTGGCTGGACACAAGAGAGGGATCTACAATGGGAGCTTCTCAGCAGCCTCACCATCTCGTTCACTTGGAGAGCCCGGTGTTTCAGGGCCTTTGAGGGGAGACTAGAGCCACCAGCAGAGACTGTTCGGGGGATTTGGCAGGAGCTGATCCACACCCTGCGAGGATAGTATGACCGCATCCAGGGCGACTCCGAATGAGGCGATCTTGCGCCACCAGGCCTTTCACACCACTTGGCGCCACCAAGCCTTTCACACCACTTGGCGCAGCGGTGTTGTGACGTGCATGGTATCGTTGGGCAAGTGCGAGACTTCTGGCTGTGAGAGTAGCTTCAAATCCCAGCAAGGAAACAAAACATATAACTCTTCAAGGGGGTTATGACATCTCAATTTTGGTCGACATGTACATGTGCCAATTCACTTCAAAGCAACCCCAAATTCAGCTTGTTGATGAATGCATATATGTTATGAGTCAAGAGCATGACCCGCTTCAAGCATAGATCTCCTGACCCTTTATCCAAGTGTCTCATACATAACACATGTAGGCATAGCACAATCTTCAAAAGATTCCCATATACATGTGACCATTCACATCACATGTTTCACATAATGTCAACATCACCATTTCAAGATGGCTCTTGATCTCATGAAAACCTGCTTTTAGATTCCAACAACTCACAAAGCAAAAGATGGCATATGGCATATATTACAAAAATCCAAGAAAACAAATAACATTATGACATTAAGACCTCTGCAAGCGATCTCCTTCGCTCATCTACACCCCAACTCCACACTCGCATAGGCGGCTCCTCTGTTCGCCTCTCACTTTGCTCGATCACCTGGGTGCCTCCAGCTAGCGCCAACAGAGATTAAAATAGAAACAGCCTCGATACACTTGACAACCAGTCGGGAAGCACCTTCACTTACACCCATCATGGCAGAGATGCCTTCATTTTATGGTTTGCAAATCGATCTCAGAGACAAATCCCAGTAGCGTTTCACCTTCTTTCTCAGGTTGCGACAACTTCTTCACACCCCACGATCACACCAAAGCCAACAATGGATGCAACACTTCTTCACCAATAATGGGATGAACAGATCTTCCCCAGCCCGAATGCTTTCATGCACAAAAGCGCTCTCTTAACTGGTTTAGCTGCAGGTTTCTTCTCTCTCAATTCTCGTACAAGCTCCAGCCAGCTCCGCCTCTCTCCTGCCAGCCTCACCATGCCAGCCTCACCAGCAATACCAGGCGGCAACCTTCTTTCCTCCCGAACCCCTACCACGCATGCCCAGCTCTCAACACCCCCAGTCAAGCGACTTCTCACTCACCATCCCAACACCACTGAAAGGAGACGGCAACCCCTTCTGCTTCAGTCAACGCCAGCAGCAGCCCTTTCTTTTGTGCCTATCAGCAAAAAACACTAGCGGCCACTTCATCATTGGCTCTCCTCGCCGTTTGCTGCTGCTCAGCCACCCTTCGCCTCTCTCTCACAAGGCTTGCCGAATCACCTTGGTCCCCCCGTCTGCAGAATCCCTAGCCCTCTATAAGGCGGCTTCTATCCCTTGTGCCTGCTGACCCCACCAGCTCATCGCCTCTTTTCCTGTCAGTTGAACTACTAGAGAGCCCCTCTCATCAACGAGGCGAAAACTCTTCACACGGCCCGCCGACTGGACTTCTTCGCCAACCTTCTCTTCACGTGCTGGCCAGCGATATAAAGTTCCCACGTGGCTATTCCTTTTTATGGCCACGTTTATTAGTATTTTCTTATTTCTTCTAAGGCCTAGAAGATGGCCACATAATGTTTTTCACACCATGCTCTTGCATACATCCTTTCACCTATAAATTGCCCATGCTTTCATGCCTTCTTAAATTGCAACCTTCAGTGTCCACTCCATTTTGGACGCATACACGTACGAGCCATCGAACAGCTAATATCACCTGCAGAGTTGACCACACTCTGGGCAGGCCTGTAACAAACCCAAAACAAAACCATCCACCCTGTACACCCGACAATGTATTCCATAGCAAAACCTTCACACACGCCATGCATCCATATGTACACAGGCACAAGGACTTCTGCTGGCCCTCGGAATATCATGTACACTATGGCACTTAATCCCATGCATCTGGATTTGCATTTAATGGCCTCACATGCATGGTTTCACACCATAGACGTGCCATGGCACGACATCCGCCCCCTCTAAACCTGCACATCCTCCGGTATGTGCCAAGTCATCATCAAGATCCACATATATCTGAATGTCATCTTCATACATTAATCAGCAAAAAGAACCTGTCATCTGGCCAACCCCCATGTTTGGAACACTTTAAAGTGTTTCAAACCAAGCTTTGGTATCCATAAATATCAAACAAGTAAAAAAAACAAAGCCTTCCTGATTATCCACCATTGTTCTGCATTCAATCCCCAAATACATTTGTCATGGTTGCCAACAATCCATATACCACGATCAAATACCCATTTGCATTCCACATGAGCCTGCTCCATTGACTTATAACATATCCTTGGTTCAAATACACATAATGGCATCATAGCAAGCCATTCATCACGTTGTGCTCTTTTGCATATTACCTCCTCATCTATCTTCACCACCAATATGCTGTCAAAGCCTTTACATGCTTCACATGCATCTATGCAAACTGGTGCAAGAAAATCAAGGTGTGATGCTACATCAAAATGTCCCGGTCCATCAATAGCATAAACATCAAAAGCATCATCTTTGCCATGTAAACAAAACACATCTCTAGCATCATCTCAAGAGTGCAAGAAGCCTCATTCATAGATTGTTGGTTACCGATGTTTGCAAATAGAAACTCATCATCATCAAACAGCTGAGCCATCCCAAGATCCTCACTGTCTTGAGCAATAGACTCATCCACATAAACATTAACTTCACTAAACTGATCCTCTAACAAAACCTCCTTGTCTTGAAAGAGAAACTCCAAACAAAAACCACCATCTGCAAAGCAAACATCCTCTGAAACAACATTCGTATGACTTCCGGTCACATATGCACTATCCTCCATAACATCATTAGCAACATGCATATCATCAACACCTTGAACACTATCAAACAAACATGGCAAAGCATTCATAGAAGCATCATAACCATCATCCATGGCATCTCCTTCGTCATTTTCCCTCTTACGCTTTTCCTCTACATGTGCCTCATTGGCATTTTGCAATGTAGGCATGAACAGATTGAGAATCCACAGGTTCTTCCCAGCCAGTCTCAAGACGTATACAGTCTCCTACCTCATGCAAAGCCTGCTTAGACACCTTCTCTGACGCAATTAGCTCCATTGTTGATGGCCAAAAACCTTCATTCTCATAGTCTTCATCCTTCTTAGATTCCTGTTTTGATAATCCAACCTTTAACCCATAGGTTGCTGCCTCAACCATAGAGATGGCATGGCTAGCAGCCATATCTTCAACCAATTTTTTCATCCCTCCTTTTCCAAAGTTTGTGTTTAACGGAAGACCAATCTCTGTAAGGTGGATTTTTCCATCTTTTAAAAATACAAGTTGGTTTCGGATGATCAAAAGCTAAAGAAAATGGTGAATGGGTATAGACTGAAGCCTTATCATGGAAGGATACCAAAATAAGCAGGGACCCAAGCAAGGAAAGTGCATCCAAATCTAGAGAATCTCCAAGAAGCAAAATCCGAAACTCTAGAGAGAGAAAAAATGGAAAAGAATAGAATCTAAACATAGAAATTAACTATGTAAATATGATCTCAGTGTGCACAAAGAACGAGAAGCCAACCAACAAAAGCATGGAGGTGGCAAGAAAAATCAATGTTGCCACCCCAAAAAAGGATGCATGGATGAAAAGGGAGAGGCATCACGAAACTTTTTTCTCACCACATCCCGGTCATTATTGACCTTGCAGCTTGTGTAGTAGGCATTTATACATAGAATTTAAAAAGGATTAGGGAGAATCATGGAGATATATGGTTGTACCAAGAGAACGTGTGCGTCATGACAACGGCTAGAAATCACGGCACTTTCTCAATCAAATGCCTAATTTACATCTCTATTGTGCAAAAATGCTTTGCTACGTTGTGCTTCCAACTCTCTCTTTGCTAAGCTCTTCTATAACCCTTGCCTTCTTTCACTTAGCCCTAGCTATCTCTTGTTAGAAAGGATGGTGGAATTCAAGTATCTTTCATCCACTCTGTCAAAGGAGACAGATAAGCATGCAAAATAGTTGGAAAAGATGGGCCTGAAGTAGTTCGTGGACCTACCCTGGGAGGAGATTCAACATAATTTTAGAGCCAAGGAGTAGTTGGAACAAATCCAAAAATCAAATATTATTACACTACCCACAGGAGAGAATAGGGTGTCCCAATTGTCTCGGACAAAGGGAGAATTGGAGATCAAGCTGGTAAAGGATGACGACTTGATCAAAGAATTTGTCTTGCTCGAGGGAGGATCCAAGGAGTACAAAATAACGGGCACAGTAGATGAAGACACAGGAAGAAGCAGATGCGGTTTATGGGTGGAGATGATAAATCTCACCCACACGAACCATATTGCATGTCTAGGAAAACCTTCAAAATGGTGAAGGCCAGTGAAGCTGGCGCACGAGAGTTGCCTGGGTAAAAGTTTTTTCACAACCAAGCCTGGGCAGAAGTTCTTTTTATCAAGCCCAATACAAAGACAAACATTGGGCCATATATAGATGCTTTGTTTAAAGAAAAGGCCCAACCATGAGTTGAGAAGGATAAGGAGGAGGGCCTCAAGAAGAATTCACCAGGGAAACGAAAAAGCTCAAAGCCCTCCAAAAGCCTCAAGATTAGGCCACCTCGGGAAAGGGAAAGAAGAGAGTGTTTAAATTTGGAGAGAAGAAGGCTGACAGCAGCAAAAAGGGAAAGAATTCTAAGGAGGGGGCCAATGGGGCGATGGAAGTACCAAGCGGCCCCAACAATTGAAGGAGGACTTGGCCAACCTAGGCAAGTTGGTATTTTCCTAAAGGCTAGAGAAGCAGGCAACAGGAAACCTCCACTACCAACCTATAGCTTAAGATGCAACCTCCACAGCCAGGACTCTTCGCACCCATGTCAATATAGACATTACAATCCTAGGCAAGCTTTCCAGACACTATTGAGATGGAATGGGTGCAGGGAGCCCTACATTATCTACAACAATGCATGACTGTTGGGCTAAAGGAGATGACAAAACTACAATCCTCCACTACCAACCTATAGCTTAAGATGCAACCTCCACAGCCAGGACTCTTCGCACCCATGTCAATATAGACATTACAATCCTAGGCAAGCTTTCCAGACACTATTGAGATGGAATGGGTGCAGGGAGCCCTACATTATCTACAACAATGCATGACCATTGGGCTAAAGGAGATGACAAAACTACAATCCATTATCAAAGAGAAGGATCCTACCCTGTAGAATGTGATGAGCCAATGGGAGGATCTGCACAAAAGAAGGGAAGACTAGATGAAATGCAAAGATAGCTCAACGATCTTCAACAGGTCAATAAAGAAATGAAGAAGGAGATGGAGGAAATGAAGGAGAAGATAGGCAAGAAGAACCAAGAAACAATGTAGATGCAAGAGGAGCTAGATCAAGCCATAGAAAAGCAAGCAAGGATGGAGGGACAAGTTGCCCTAATCCACAAGGAGCACATCAAGATCATAATGGATGTCCAAGACAGGGCCGACAAAGATGAAGTGGAGTGGGTGAAAGCAAAGGCAAGATTGGCAATACTAGATGCAGAAGAATTTTTAGATGTTTACGAGCTAGATGTAGAAAGAATGGAGCATGGGAGGGTCACACAGTGGATAACCTTAAGGAGGTATGGGGAGCTTATTTAGAAAAGTTAGCAATAGCAATGCAACAACTCGCATCTTCTTGCACAAATAGTTATCTCCCAACCATTCAATAGACGAAAATCTGGATGGAGGATTCGGACATTCAGATCCGCCGGCTTTGACATCAAGCCTAAAACTAGCAAAGGCCTTAGAAGCACTAGCTGGTGGTGGGGTGGAAAAGGAAGCTGTTGTTGGTAGCAACAAAGGAGGTGCAAGAAGAGAAGGAGAGCTACACAAGGAAAATGAGCAGTAGCTGGTAGGAAATAGAAACATGGAAAAAGAGGTTCACCGTCCAGAAAGGAGAAAAGAAAAAGCCAACTACTCAACCAAACAGGAAAGGGAAAGAACTTGCAATATGGACCAAATCTGCAATGGATCTCATCCCTGAAATGAGTTAAAGAAGCATGCATGGGCAGCAACGAAGAAGCTAGAAGAGAAAGCTAATGATGAGACTAAGGGTCCATATAGAAGAGCTGAAAGCGCTTATTGAAGAACTCAAAGAATAGTAAAAGCAAGATGGCAAGACCATCAAGGCTATGAAGAAGGAGGTGTAAGCAGCTACACCCACAAGGGTGACCAGAAGCAAAGGTGGTAAGATGAGCTCAAACAAGCTCAACATCGCTTTGACAATAGAAAATGCTGACATCAGGAAAAAGCCAGAACAAATGGAGGCCATGAAGAAATCCCATGATGCTGAGGAAGTACAGTTCAAAGAAAAGATGCTTCAGTAATTCCAAAGCTGGGCCAAAAGAGAGAAGAGGGCACATGAAGACATGCAACAAAAGCTACAGGAAGAAATGGGCCAGAATAGCCTAAGTGCCTGGAAGGAGACCGCCCTTAAATGCATGTAAAATTTGGTGCATTCGACACAATAGGTGAGTGCCATGAGGCCTTCTAACTAGGACGACATCGCAAAATTCATGAACTAGTTGGAAATGCCTAAGGTGGTAGGACAGGGCCAAAGAAACTCCCGCACAATAATAGTAGAGCAGGACAAGGTTGAAGCCCTTTCCCAGGATCCAGAGCCGTGCGGGGAAGTAGTGGGCTCTTATGACTATTGGATCCAGGTGAGGAGGCAATGACTCATTCAAAGAGAAACACTCCTAGTGCCCCTCACCAATGAAGTCATCTAGCAAACAAAGAAAAGGGGGTGCCAAGATTGAAACCATCAAGAAGACCACCCTATGGGTGAAAATGGAGCAGAGGTGGGAGAAGAGGGCCAAGAGAGCCGGAGCAATCCATCTTTGAAGATGATGCCATCACTCTAGAAAAGATAGAGCCCCATGATTTTGCAACGATCGGCATGGCCGTAGGTACTGTGAAAATGACTAAAGAAAAGTACTCGGAGGCATGGTGTAACAAAGTGGAATGGTCTCATATGAATAATGGGCCCAAGGCTAATTGACCATGCCCATGGAAAACACTTATGATAGTGTGAAATGGGGGCCATGTATATAGGTCTCATACACCATATTTTTGATACCTTTTTGATAATCAAGCTAAACAAGCCTTTGCTTTCTCTTCATGTTCTAATCCTAAGTTAATCTCTCATATTTACCATAATCTTAGGCTAATGAGGATCAATCTAGATTGCAACTTTCTTTCATTGGTATCAAAGCCATGCCTTTGATCTGATTTTTTAAGATTTTCTTAATTTCTTGCATTTTCTTGAACTTTCTTGATTTTCTTGGATTTTCTTGGAATTCTTCGTTTTCTTGATCAAGAAGTGGGCAATGGTAATTTGGATTGGGTGAAATTGATCTCTATTGAGCTAATTTCCAAGATTTTTGAGCCATGTGCAAGGTAATGTTGATTTGCATCAAGGATCAAACTTACCTCAAGGGTCCATGGATAATCTAGGGATTGTGCAATTGATGGAGAAGATGTATATTAACCAAAACAACACTATGAGAAATGTTAAAGCTTATGGAGAGTCTTGGTCAAAAATCTCAAGATGTTGCAAGTGAGGAGAAATTCTTTAACCGCTTGGATCAAAATTTCAGAAAGGTTAGTGACACCTTGCATGATGGATTTGTTGAGATGAAAGAAGGATTCAATAGCTTAAGGTAGAAATTGGTCAAGGGAAAAGAATTTCTCAATGAAACAATGTGATCTCGAGCATTGGGATCCCAACCTCTTGGATCTCGAGCATTGGGATCCCAACCTCTTGGATCTACTGTCGTGGGAACTTCGAATCCAAATGCTTCACAACTATCTCAAGCTAATCTTTACCAACTTGAATCGAGCCACATGCTTCCTCTAAGATGTACCAAGGTGGAGCAGGCACATTTGGAATGCCGATGCAACAAGGTGGTTATGGGATGCAACAAAGTGGTTATGGGATGCCTATGCAATCAAGTGGAAAGAATGCTCCAAATATGCCTATGCATCAAGGGAATACTAATATGGCAAGTACATCAGGGCATGGGTTATCTCCAATGCAAGGAAGAAGTTTGAAAGAGGAAAAGGTATTCCAACCACCTCCATTTGGCAATTGGAATGCTTCTCCAAGTTTCAATGATTATACTTGCAAGGCTGATTTACTTGTATATTAGATATGGGTCCCATTGACATTGCTTTGGGATGCGATTGGTTGGCAACTCTTGGATGAATTTACAGCAAGGGTATATGAGTTTTATGCATGGAAACATTGAGGTTACATTGACCAAAACTCATGTGCCTAATATCAAGATGATCAATGCCACACAACTCAAGAGAGAGCTAAAGAAGATGGGATGCATATATGTTTTACAGCTTTGCAAACAGAAAGAAAATGAACAAAAGGGTGAAGTTATGCATAAAGGTATGAAGGAATTATTGAAGGAGTATGAGGATGTGTTCCAAATGCCAAAGTGCTTGCCACCAAAAAGGGAGGTGGATCATGTGATAGAGCTTGAACCGCATACCAAACCCGTCAACAAGCCACCTTATAGATTGTCAAAAGTGGAGAAGGATGAAGTGGCAAAGCAAGTGCAAGAGCTTATGGACATGGGATGGGTTAATCTAACCCAATCACCTTTTGCATCACATGTACTCTTGGTCAAGAAGAAGGATGGCACTTTTTGCATCACATGTACTCTTGGTCAAGAAGAAGGATGGCACTTTTTGCATGTGTGTGGAATATAGAGATTTGAACAAAGCTACAATCAAGAATAGATTTCCAATTCCACGAATTGATGACTTGCTTGATGAGTTGAAAGGTGCATGTTTCTTCTCCAAGATTGATTTGAGATCAGGCTATCATCAATTAAGAATCAAGAAAGGTGATGAGTATAAAATGGCATTTTGGACCGAGAGAGGTCTCTACCATTATTTGATTATGCCGTTTAGGTTGTGCAATGCACCGGTAACATTTCAAGCTCTAATGAACAAAGTGCTTGGACCTTTCCTCTACAAATGGATGCTTGTATTATTTGATGATAGTTTGATATATAGCAAAGGGGAGAAGGAGCACTTGATGCATGTAAGGGTTGATATATAGCAAAGGGGAGAAGGAGCACTTGATATATAGCAAAGGGGAGAAGGATCACTTGATGCATGTAAGGGTTGTTTTGGATGCTTTAAGAGCCAACAACTTGTATGCAAAGGAGAGTAAATGTACATTTATGGCACAAAATGTTGAGTATCTTTGTCACACATAGTGAGAAAAGAAGGCATTATGGTGGACTCTAAGAATGTTGAGTGTTTTAAGAATTGGCCCACACCAACAAATACCACTTAATTAAGGGGATTCTTGGGCTTGTCATCATTATATAGGAGGTTCATTAAGAGGTATGCTTATTTTGCCACACCTCTCATTGACAAGCTTAAGAAAGAGGCTTTCTTTTGGGATGTTGTAGCCGATAAGAGCTTTCAAGAGCTCAAGGAGATGCTCACATCAGCCCCTATACTTGTATGTTCGGACTTCTCAAAGCCATTTGTGGTTCAAGCCCATGCATATGGAAGAGGCATTGGGACTGTTTTGTTCCAAGAACATGGAGTGATTTCTTTTGAGAGTCTCGAAAGCTTGATGAGAAGGAAATAGTTATGCATGTCTATGATCAAGAGATGCTGGCAATACTTCATGCAATAAAGAAGTAGCATCATTACTTGTATGGGAGTAATTTCTTTGTAAAGAGTGATCATAGAGTGCTTCAATACATCTTGTCTCAACCTACACTCTCTCCCAAGCAAAGAAGGTGGGTGGCTACATTGCAAAATTATGACTTTGAGATCTCTTACATGAAGGGGGAAGGAGAATGTTGTGGCGGATGCATTGTCACATATATGGGCATGTAGATGCATGGAAATTTAGGAGGTGCATAAAGATTGGATTTTGGATATCCAAGAAGATTACCTATTGGATGAGGAAGTGGCACCATTGCGGCAAGCAAGGATCCCATGATAATTTGCTACATTTGAGCTTCGTAATGGACTCATCTACTACAAAGGCAAAGTCTACCTTGTGCCTACTTTAAGCTACCAAGAAGAAGGTCTTAGAAGAAATGCATGCTTCTCCATTGTCAGGGCACATGGGGATGTTTAAGACCTTTGATGAAAAGGTGTAGAAGAATTTTTATTGGAAGGGAATGTGAAAAGATGTGTATACTTTTATGACAAGTTGCTTGCCTTGTCACAACAAAACAAAGATCTCACTCATAAGCTCGGAGGTTTGCTTCAGTCTTTTCCTATTCCTAATGGCAAATGGACACACATTTCCATGGATTTCATCACACGGGGCTTCCTCATACAAGGAGGGGATGGGATAGAATATATGTGGTGGTAGACCGCTTGACAAAAGTGGCACATTTTATCCGTTCCAAGGTCAAATTTATAGCATCTATGGTTGCAAAACAGTTTGTGGATCATGTGTTCAAGTTGCATGGAGTGCCACAACAACTTGTTAGTGACCGAGATGTGAAGTTTATGAGTTCATTTTGGAAAACATTGTTTGAGATCTTGGAGATTGTTTTGACATGGTCTAGCACCGCCTATCATCCCAAAACCAATGGGCAAACTGAGAGGGTGAATAAGTGGGTGGAAACCTACTTAAGGCACTATTGTCATGATATGCAAGGTGTTTGGGAGGATGAGTGATTGCCACTTGCTGAGTTTGCTCATAATAGCACGCATCATGAGAGCATTGGCATGTCCTCTTTTGAGGCACTTTATGGGTACAAAGTGAATATGCCAATGATAATTGAAAAGCAAGAAGGGGTGAATCCTAATGCAAAAGAAGAGATGGAAAGGCTGGATGCACTCTTGCAACAACGCAAAGCTAATATGAAGCAAGCTCATGAAAGGATGAAGCATTATGCTAATACTCATCAGAGGCCATTGGAATTCATGGAGGGTGATTGGTGGGTATTCTTAAGGATTCCCCAGACAAGATATGGTTCTCTAAAGGGCACGACAAATACCAAGTTAGCTCATCTCGCTACTATGGACCATACAAGGTGGTGAGGCATGTTGGTGAAGTTGCTTATCAATTGGAACTTCCATCAATCTCAAAGATTCAAGATGTGTTCCATGTATCACACCTCAAAGCTTACCTTGGGCCGGAGGTATTTGTGCAAGATGAATTACCTCTAGTGGATGAGGAGGAAATGATAGAGTATGTGCCAGAAGCAATTTTGGGCACAAGAGAAAGAGTCCTTTTTTGCAACAACCATTTATTAGTGGAGTACTTGATTAAATGGCAAGGGCTACCTAAGGGTCATTTTGGAAGTCCAACGAGGGGCATGAACAGTGAAATAACTTGCTAGAAATTACTGTAAATTCAATGTGGACAGCGCTATACCTTTGGGAATTGGATGCATGATGATTGGAACTCAAGGTTCTTTTATCATTATGGGGAAGAAGTTACGGCATGTTTTAAAGGCTTCATTAGGGGAAGGTTGAGGTCTATAGGGGCCCTTTAAGCTGCCATATTATGATTTTAATGACTTTTTGTTAAAATGTTAAGTTTCTTTGACTTTAGATACCTTCTTATTTTTCAAATGGCTAGAAGTTTGAATTCCAAAGTTTCCCGCCAAAATTGAATTTAAAATTGAGTGGGCAAAACCATATCATGTGACATATCTATGGAAAGAGCTTAGCGAGTAGATTCTGGGTCTCTAATCTCCGACAAATTTTGAGCTCATATGTAGAAGTTATGGATGTTCGAAATTTCAAAAACTTTCCCCTCCACTTTTTGGGAATGAAAAGTAAAAAAAGGCATCTTCTAGAGAATCTTTTGACCACCTTTAATCACCCAACATTTTTGTATACATGGCATCACATGATTGGCCCTTTTCCTTAATAACCTTTTAATCACATAGCATCTTAAAGGGCCCCTATAGACCTCAACCTTCCCCTAATGATTGAGCAGTTACATGTGATTTTGATATCCCATACATGGTGAAAGCATAAGCCTCAAGATTTACATGAGTCCATTGACATATACCCCATCCATGGGAATTGTAATTGTTCATATTAATGGTTTCGAGGACGAAAACTTTTGGGTAGGGATGGTTTGTAACAAAGTGGAATGGTCTCATATGAATAATGGGCCCAAGGCCAATTGACCATGCCCATGGACAACACTTATGATAGTGTGAAATGGGGGTCATGTATATAGGTCTCATATACCATATTTTTAATACCTTTTTGATAATCAAGCTACACAAGCCTTTGCTTTCTCTTCATGTTCTAATCCTAGGTTAATATCTCAAGTTTACCTTAATCTTAGGCTAATGAGGATCAATCTATATGCTTGCTACTTTCTTTCACATGGCCCATCGACATGCAGTTCAGACAAGTAGATGAAAGGAGAGAGCTCGGGCACGCTTTTGGTGAGCAGCAGGAAAAGAGAGTTTACGCCTAGGTATACCCAAGACCATCCAATAAAGTTTGTGTTAGAGGGCATTGCAACATACGTTGGAAGAAGGCGGATGGAACCAGGCCATAGCCATTTAGACTTAGCATGGTCCGTTGTCAGAGACAATCTAGATCCAAAAAAACCTTAAAAAATTTCACAGCAACAACTATAGACTTCATTGATACAACAACTATAGACTTCACTGATACAACAACTATAGACTTCACTACTAATACAACATCCACCGTGATCGCCAGGCGTTAGCGACAACCAAGTAGCCCATTTGGCCCTTGGGGGTGAACTACTAAGAAACCCTTACTTGTAAATTTTTCCTGAATAAAATGACCCCTTTTTCTTTATAGACTTATGGGGTTTTTTAAAATGATTTAAAAAACCCCTTTTATAAATGTATTTTGGTAAATTTACCTTAATTTTTTGAATTAAAAAACCCCTTTATTGAACTCACTGGCTATACTTATATACTTTTAAAGGGAACCCCTTGAGGTTTGGCTGCCGCACCTAGGTTGCTGCACCCATACTATCCTGTTGTGTAACAAACTATCATGCATTAAGCTTTGTTGCTTTGTAACAACCTTGTGAACAAGTTCTTACAAACGGGTAGTACCTTGATGGATGTAAGCAACAAAGGGGATTATTCTCATATGTGTGGATTAGAGGATAGAGAATTGATTGAATAGTTGAGCTAAAAGTTCATAAGCTACATTTTGCCATTGTATTGTACTATCAATTGTTGAGAGTGCAAGCTAATACTAACGAATGTCTCATGGTTTGGTCTTTATGAGACCCCCGACTCCCTCTGCGATGCCCCGTCTGAGGGTGCTGGCGATGGAAGCAGCGTCAGCCTCACGCGCGGGACAAGGATCCACACTCGGGGCCTCACCCGCGGATGTCCAGATAAGAGACTAGCCTGGCGGTTCCTCCGAAATCGAGCCCGAAAAAACTTCCCTCGCTTGGAAGGCACGGGCGATTCCTTTAAGAAAAATCTTCTAACGGGGGAATTAATGTAACGAGTCAAAGTCTTAACTAGTTAAACTGATCCGACCGAACCTGAAGTCACATGGTCATATCAAAGAAGAGACTTGCACTTGGTCCATAGAATCCTCACTTTTTTCCTCCTTTAACGAGGCACAACTGCTGATTCCCTTCCACAGAACAAGGGTCTTCTCAGGACTTAATCTAACTAACGTTACTAATCATCGCTTTTTTCCTCCTTTAACGAGGCACAACTTCCCTTCCACAGAACAAGGGTCTTCTCAGGACTTAATCTAACTAACATAGCTAATCCTATCTTAATTGTTTCACACCAGTAGGAATCCCCAATCTAACCTAACCCCAACCGGCCCATGGATTAGCCAACCATCCGACCACTATATTGATGGGATTCCTTTATAAAGATTTGGTTATGTTTTGCCCGGGTACTGAGGAAAAGAGTTCCTAGGCCCCCTAGCCAGCTTTCAAGCAAAATTTAAAGTAGGCATACCACGTACACACCCCCGAATGAAATTGCCATTTATAACAGATTCGATTGTCTTTAAAACAATCCTTCAATGAAAATCATAATATTACTGATCATCATCCTCCAAAATTCTGAATCCATTGTATTATAAAATGTGTCCTCTGGACTCTTCGCTAAGCTGGCCAACCAATGAGATCCCATATCAAAATTTGATTCACAAAAGTCATTCTTTTTAGTCCATCCGAATCTTCCTCGATGCACGCATGGGTGTCCTAGCAACTGTGAGCCCGTGGTCTCATCAGAACCCTTTAGGATATCCTACTTAGGTATCCTAGCACTTCACTCACGGACCGCTTCGTCGGTCCTCGCCCATCGTATCGGAAGCGCACCATTTTAACCGTACCGAGGCTGGTCATGACCTCGAAGGCTTTGTCGCGAGCGATGTCCCTCGACAACTCCCCCCAGCTGTTTTGCAACGAACCTCCTCTTAGTAAAACACATGCCAAATGCTTCCTCCAGCATTCTAGCATAAAACAGTCCTTTAAATGAAAAACAAAGATTCTATGCAAGTAAAATTCCCAGTTTGAGATTGATTCCATAAAACTTCTTTTTCCTTAATTTGTCAATTTCATAATGAGAATCCTTGATCTCTCATTAGGGTAATCTACCCATCATTTGACTGATTGTCCAACTAGATTCTTGGTGATTTCGATCAAAGGAAAACTAGTTTAATTTAATGGTAGTCTATTCTTTGTATTTAGGAACTCGAATCGATCATGAAGTTTTTGCTTGATTCAGATCGAGAGATGGACAAGTAGGTTTACTATCCGTCTCTCTCGTAGTCTAACCAAAATCGTTCGGTTTAGTTCTAACAAGGATTTTCTCAGATAAACAACTACTGAACTTCTAATCGTAAAGAAATTCGAACTTTGTGAATTTCATTCTTTCTTTTCCATAGTAGATTAAGAAATGGTTTTATTAAAGAATATTGGGTTTTAATGAAAATACTCTTCTTCCATTTAATCTATTTTTTGGTAGATACCAATTTGGTAATTTAACCACATAAAATATCTAAAGATATTCTTTCTACCATTTAATTTCTCAACCTTAATTCCCTAAGTGAAATTATGATGAAAATTTCTCTTTTGTCATCATTAAAAATTAATTCAAATCTTTCTCTACTTAAATATCATAAAAATTTTCTTTTGATTAGATATAATTATTTATTTTTTAAATAAGCTTAAAATTTCTCTTTTTCTCATTTAAGAATTAGGTTCCAATTGTCATGGAAATTCCTCTTTTATCATAAAATAAATTTATCTAAAATTTCTCTTCAATTTAAATAAAAATATGTATTATTCTAAATATACCAAGAATTTCTCTTTTTTCATTTAAATGATTGAATTTCAAATATGATGAAAATTCCTCTTTCATCATTTAAATTTATTCATGCATAAAATAATTTTAGCTAAAATTTTTCTTAAAAATTAAATAAAATATTCATTAACTTAAATATGACAAAGATTCTACTTTTTTTATTTAAATTATTGAATTTCAAATATGATAAAAATTTCTCTTTCATCATTTAAATTTATTCATACATAAAATTAATTTATCTAAAATTTCTCTTTAATTTTAAATAAAAATATTTATTATTTTAATATATCTACTTTTCTCTTTCTCCATTAAAAATACATGGATCTCCATTATCATGGAAATTTCTCTTTTATCATAAAAATAAAATTACTAAAAATTACTCTTTTTCTCTAAATAGCTGTTCATGCATAAACATTAAAAATTAATTTTTCATGGATATGATAAAAATTATTTTTTTAGCATATGATGACTAATTCAAGAATATGGTAGGAAGTCCTCTTTTCACATTATGCATAAAAATGACATGTATTAATTTCTAAAAATTTTGTCATAGCTCCGCTGCTATTACTAATAATTTTTTATAATTTTGAAAAGAATAAAACTTAGTAATACAATTATGATAGATTAACTATCAATAGATCTAAATCCAATTTGTGGATCTAAATCATAAGTTCATCATAATTTATGTAACATAAAAGCATTAAAAAGCCATTTCTTTAGCTTCTAGCTTAACTAGCATAGAGTTTGATTTTAGAATTAAGAATTGCTCCATGAGAAGCATCATTTGAATAGAGAATTGGTCATAGGAATGACCATTCTTTGGGGGAGAGAGATATACTTAAAAAACATCCTAAATTAAGCATAAATAAAATCTTTTTGTGATTAATCATTAGAATTCATTAGAGAGCTTCATTTGCATTGAAAAACCATTCATTTGAATACTTCTCAAGCTTAAGAGGGGTTGAGAAGTGAAAACATTTAGAATATTAGAGAAAAAACCATAAAATCACATTTTACCTCTTGATTTGCTTGCTTCTCTATTCTTAGAATAAGCCCCCAACCAATCAATTGGTTAGTATGTTGAGAGGAAAGCTCCAAGGAAGGTTGAAGAGAGAGTGACAACCCCGGATTTTGGTGCCAATTTTGGCGCATTATGGTGATGTTTGGAGGTTCTTCATCGACAAAAGTCACACTTTCATGGAATTCATGCCTAAATTGTACTTATCTTTTGTACTCCTTTTTGTACTTATCTTTTGTACTTCTTTTTAATGTAAATGCTTGGCATATTAGCGGGTCCGCATTTGTAAAGCCACAGCATGAAAACTCTCTCTTAGTATTTTGTAAGGTCCAAGCCATGTATTCACAAAATGAAGCAAGCCTAAAGTTCAAACATTATGTACTTTTGAATATTTGGAATCAAATAAAGAAAAGGGGAAAAGAAGGGTCGTGGGATGTGGGTGGTTGAGGAAGTTAGAGTCTCTCTCTTCCTTTATCAACCTCTTCCACGTTCCTTTCTAACTCTCTTGGTTTGAGCACAACTCTTGCCTCTCTTTTGTCTCTTCCTTGTTCTTGAAAATTTCCTAGCTATGGAGGAAGGAGAAGAGGATGGTGAGGATGATTGTCTTGTCTATCTTCTGTGTGCTCTACACTAGGTAGCTTTTCATTGTGTGGGTATATGGCTGTGGTGTTTTCCTAGAGAGAGAGATGAGAGAATAGATGGTGTGTGTGTATATGTGTGTTTCTTGAGAGCTTCCTGCAGTTTTTATGGCTAGGAGCAAAGCTCCACGCATATATTTTGCGTGCTTGAGCCCGAATCTGCTGTCTTTTTTGAGTGCTTGGAAGGCGACCGTCATTTGGTACGTTCGCCGGGAGGGGCTAGCCATGAAATTTGCATGAAAGATTTAGATATGTGAGTGGATTTTCTTGGAAATTAAAGCCAATTTCATTCTCTGTGATCAAGAAGATAGCAAATCCATTGTTTTATCCTGTAGCAAATAGCAGCAAGTTATGCAGTCGTCAGCACAGCAAGGTCGCGCAAGAAGCATGCAGGTGATGATGACCCTCAGCAGCAGACGCAGCAGCAAGCATATGCAGTACCCACAGGGTTGTGCGCAGAGTAGATGCGTCCAAGAAGAAAACAACGTGGGGGAGATGGAAGCACAGCTGATGAGAGACATGAATGAGAGCTTGAGAAAAGCCATCGAGTTGCAAGTACAACATGATGCAGTGATAGACGAATGACACTTTACCGACATGCACAATGAGGTGCACAATATCATCACACACATTTTCACATATCCTGGTTTCTTCATTTTGTATATATCTCTAAGTCACTCACCATGACTAGTCATGGTTGGAGGTGTCCCGAATAATCCAATATAAAATATCTCCCTATCCTTACACATCTTGTGTCATGGAAAACTGAGGATGTGTTACATCACAAATAGCTGCACACTTATGTCATCACCCTGTTTACTTGATAATGCAGCATAGTTGCCTTGTAACTTTCAACTTTTTTTGACCATTTTTTTTGTAGCATTCCTTGGCAATGTGCCCTTGTTTTCCATAGTATTTTGATTTTTTGCAAACCATCTCGGTCTCTCTTGCTTTGGCCTCTTCTACCTATATGAGACTAATTTTCTTGTTGTTATGATTTTTATTTTTGATTTTTAAATTGACCACCACCACATCCTCTAGATGACGATCTCCCTCGATCTAAAACTTATTATATTCCTTGCCAAGTTAGTTCAAGATCACCGATACCATATCATAGTCATCTACTAGTGATCCAATAAAAGAAATGTCATTTACAAATATTATTCTAACTTAGATTAGTTTAAACAAAACCTAATCATACTAGCTGCGTATAACATGCTTGCAAATCGCCTCCCAAACCACAACCCTAGTGACCCTATGACTCTGATACCAATTGCTAGAACCATGGATGAGATCAATGAATACTCATGGAGAATTACAAAGAATTAGTAACATGATTAAGACATGGTTAATAAGGTAAAATAAAATTCTAATGATGCACCTAATCACATGTTTGAGACAAGATGAATAAATTTATCCAAGGGCTTTAAATAACCAATGTACTATAAGTGACTTTTCATCTTCCATAACTCTTAAGAAACCCCCATGGCTCTCTTATATGGATTTGTTGATTGATCTTGCTGATCTTCAACAACAAGGATTCCATCTTGATTTTTATATGTGAAAATATTGCCGGGTACTATGAGCTAGGAAGTATTGAAAAGGCCCCTGAGTGAACAGGTGGTGAGCGTTCTGGTTGCAAATAATGCCATAAGTACACCGATGAATGAATGATTGGAAATATGGATTCAACTAGAGATTTCGAGGATTGTCATCAGTGACATAATGGTTTCATTAAAGGATTGTTTTAAAGTTAGTTGATGCTGCTGAGAAAAAGGCAATTTCATATTGGGTGTGTAAGTGGTGTGACTAGTTTTATGTTTGCATGAACTTCCGGCTAGGGGGCCTGGGAACTTTTTTCCCTGGTACCCGGGACAAAATCTAACCAAATTTCTAATTGGATCCCATCACTACAGTGGTTGGCCCATGGGACTGGATGGGGTTAGGCTGGACTGATGGATCCGTAAATCGAGACTCAATTTCTGTTATTACGATAGATAAAGTAAATCCCGGATAGTAATTGGTCTATGGATAGGAATCAACGGCTGTACCTCTTGATGGGGAAAAAAGCGTTGATCCCAATGATCCAAGTGCAAGTTTCTTACTTGATCTGACCGAGTGTCTTTATAGGTGCAGTCAGATCAGCTTGATCAGTAATGGTCTTGACTACGTTAGAGTAAAAAGTTATCCTGGTGGAATCGCCCGTGCTTTCTGGGTAAAGTGTAATGTACCCATCTTCACTAATAAAGAAATGTCCATGTAATTATGAGTTTTTATGGTATAAATATCAATGATTTTATTATTTGAGTCATTTCTACTTAGAATCTTCAAATTCTGAGCCCAAATTTGGAATCTGTGCGCGATTTTACCCTAATATAGGATTTTACAGCATCCAAAACGGACACCGGATCAAGCCTATGCGCTAATTTCAATCATTTTAGTTAAAAAACGGCGACCTTTAAACCTTAATAAATGCACGACCGCACGTCCGATTGACGAACGGTCTGAACCCCTGCGACCAGGAGAACCTCCCGGACAAAAAAAAAAAATTTGCCCCCCAGGGCGGTCCGGCACGCAAATCGAGACGGGCGCCCCAAATTTGGGTATCCCGTCCCAAAATTTGATCCGTACACACTTACTAGGGCGCCCGTACAATGGCCGTCCAAGAACCAAAGGACGGCCGCCCACTGTATGGTCCACGTGTACCCTTAGGTGGACACCCACCAGACCAGATAAGGTACATGCGTACCACTCCTTTCCCAGACAACCGACACCGTACCTTTCCCCTAGACCCATGCAGGCCACTGATCCATAGCCATTGAAGGTACACCGTCCTTTCGTCCTTGCTTTGCGCAGCACCCGTACCCTCACCCCTCAGCTATATAAACCCCCGGGGTGCTTCTCAGTCGGCACGCATTTCTGTGTAGCGTATGCCCTGTTGTGCCGCCGTCCGTCCCTGTGTAGCGTACTTGCTGCAAGTACAGCCGCCCTTGCAGCCACCCCTCTCAAACCCCCTCATTTGGCTCTTTTCAGATAAGCCAATTTTCTTCCATCCCCCTCTTGCTAGAGGCCAGTGTCCTTAACTCTTCTCCCCCCCCGTGTGAATAGACTTACAGAGAGGCTTGCAGCCACCCCTCCCAGCCCTCTCCACGTTTTTGCCTTTGCCCTTAAGGACATCTCACAATCCCCCCCCCATTTGCGTAGACTTTAGTAAGGAATTTTTGACTCAAGCGAGGGTTCGTGCGCCATATTCTTTTGCTCACGGTGAGCAAACGAGCTCGGAATTCAGATCCGACTGAAGCGTTTCGATCGCAGCAGCAAGCTCTACAGGGCGGCGCCTAAGATGGCCTCATCTCGGAGACGGCAAAATATTGCCTCAAGAGGGGCACATAACAACGAGATGGGGGGAGATGCGCCCAATGCGGCTCCAGTCCTCCCTTTTCAAGCCCCTCAAGGAAACGGTGGCCAGGTTAGCTTGGTTAATTTTCAAAAGAAGAGATTTTTTCTTAAATTAGTATTAATGAATGGTGTCTTTTTCTTTTAAAATGAGGACATAAAAATTATATGAAGTTACGAATTATGTGATGTTGTATTCGATAAATTGCGTTGAAATTGGTATTTTCATGAACTGTGAATGCTATATTTAGTAAATTGCATTGAAGTTGTTATCTTTAGAATTCAAGATTTTTTTTGGCTTCAACGCTAACTCCGTGCTTGTGTAGCCGGGCGGCGTCGTTAGCAAAGCCCGGGAATGGCCCAAGGTATCCCTCATACCTTTGGGAGAATAAGGATCGCCGATTGAGGCGAGAGATTATGAGGCTGCCTAGTTCTGAGGGCCCAGGCTAGTGCGGTAAATAAGCCCACCCTAGTGTGCAGACATCCCTCTGAGGGGCGGGAGGATCGAGCGATGGAGCCTGAGAGGGCGACAGGCCGGCTTGAGTCCTCGCCAGTAGCCGACGATGAGGTGTATGGTCCCGTAGGGTTTTGCCCAGCATGTAGAGGCTGGAAGGCCGAATGCTAGATCATCGGCAGAATAAGAATAAGAGAGCCGGTTTGGCTTGTATGGAAATGGATTCACGTATAAACTTTTTATATAATTACATCCTGTCTTTGGTATGATTGTATTGTGTAAGAAGGCTGTTTTAACGAACCTTGTGAAGAAGGACCCTAATTAAGGAATATGTTTATTTATGTCAAACAGTGTGGTAGGATTAATTAGAAAATAAATTGAGGCGTGAGTAGGGTGGAAAGTGGGAGGATGGAATGCCCTGACGGCACCATCCTACGGACGGGTGGACCCGATTAGTCGGGTAGCTTTCCAACAGACTAAGTGAAAGCCTACGCTAGATAGTTAGGTTCCTAGGCAACTCTATTCTAGAAGACTAGGCCAGCGCGGCTGTGCCTTGCATGAGATGAGGAAAAAAGCGTTGTCCCTAGAAATCAAGTCTAGTAGTTGCCCAATTTATGATCAATTGCTCTATGGGTGATTTGATGTTTAGAAAATCACGCTCCCCCTGCGGGATAGAGCTAGGTCATACCTATGAATCGTATCCTTGAATCTCTACAGGGTCAAGGTGTCGATGAATAGGAAATTTTTCCCAAGATAAGACTTAGCGGACTATCTTAAGTGTTTCTCCCAATTTTAAAGGGAGGAACCTTACAATTGGTATCAGAGCCGATCTTAGCTCCTAGGAATTGTCATTTAAGGATTGTTTTGCAATAAATATTTTACCTAACATAATGCTAATTAGTAAAGACATCCTACTAAAACAAATAAATTAAATTGATGTTTGAATGATTGTAGGAAGAGGAAGATGCCTACTCCAAATTTCTAGTTTTCCAATGCATCTTCGAGACTGCTAGTCACTCCTCGAATTTCGAGTTCCGCGACACCATGGTGCAGATATTAGAGAAGATATCCCTCCCTCATTTCTCTCATATTCAGAGAGGATGGGGTAGAGATTTTTGGAGTCGTGGGCCGAGATACTTCTTCATCCGAGCAGATCAGACTGGGAACCTCACCACTGACCTTAAGCGGATTCGTTGGATTGAGAAGCTGAAGATGATCCGCTTATTCTGGTTTGTCGGTACCCCCAGGGCCGACACCTCGGTGACTATAGATGGGGTTCGCATACCTCAGGATCGTTGGGTGTATGACAAAGTGATGCAGGTCTTACCTGCTGATAGAGTAGCAGTGTTGGGATCTACCCCAATCCAGAGTTTACCACCCTTACCATCAGTTTTTAGAGTCCTAGAAACTACAGCGGAACCCCCATATTTCACCTATGTGGACCGCTCTACCCTTATGTCATAGTCAAGCCTAGGAATTTTCCTTCATAGCAAATAAGACTGATTATAGTCTCAGAACTTTGTAATAAAACTTGTCCTTGTAAATATTTGGAAATAAAATAATTTCAATGTTTTACTCTCCAAAAATAAGCGTTGTGAAAATATGAATCTTGTAATCTTAAAATTGTTTTTACAATGATGGCCAGGACGACCACCCTCCACTTCCCAATGCGCTTTACACCGATACCTAGGAAAAGAAGCTCCTGCTCAAGCAAATGCAACCTCCCTCCTTTAAAGGAGAAGGTTCAAAGGTTGAGAAGGATGCTGAAGTCTAGATTGAGGCGATGGACGATTATTTCTTTGCTGCCGGTACTGGAGTAGCAAATCAGTCTATGCTCGCACGGTTTCGCCTCACTGGAGATGCTAAACTCTGGTGGAAACAGTGGTGCCGTGACAAGGAAGTCACTGAGCATTCTCAAACGTGGAAAGACATCAAGTAGGCAGTGAAGGAAAGAAATCTTCCTCCATCCCATGAATCCATAAAGATGAATGAGTTTTTTAGTCTTAGACAGTGCAGCTTAACTCTTGAGGACTACTATTCCAAATTTATTACCCTTCGGAAGTATGCCCCAGGTAGCACTAGTTCCCAGCAAGTGGCTCGTTTCTGCCAAGGGCTAAATGAACCCCTAGATTCCCACCTTGAAGCAATGAGGCCAAGCACATTACAGGATGCTCTCATACGAGCTAAGCCCCTTGTGAAAGAAATGAAGGCTAACAAACCAAAGAATCAAAAGAGATCTTACCCTGAGGCAAATCTTAAAGATCAACCCTACAAGAAACCTCAACAGAATTTTCCCTACTACAACAGAGGGCGACAAGGCAACTCTTTTGCCCCCCGCTCGTATGCTGCTTCTTCCAGAGAAGGCCCTCTGTGTTTTGAGTGCAATGAGCCGGGACACTTTAGAGCCAACTGTCCCAAGATGGCAACATCATTTCCCCAAAGTAACAGAGGAAATCAAGGCCGTGGAACCCCTATCCACCAAGGTGCAAGAGGCAGCGGCCGTGGAGGAACAATTGCTAGAACTGCCTGTTCCTCCGTGTGGCAGAGGCCGCGGAGGAACAGTTGCTATAACTGCCTATGTTATAAGTGAAGAACCGACCTTGGAGACAACTGAAGAAGAGCGCGCCACCGTCCATGCGGCAGTAGAACACCAAGGTCCGAATAAACAATTTGGTGTAATCCAAACCCCCGCCACTCATCACGGTAAGCCATTTCAGCTTTTGATTGATTGTGGCAGTAACCATTCATTCCTTTCTCCTAGGTGCTTGCAAAAATTAAACTTGAGTCAAAAAAAAGCTAGAAGAATGATTGTAGAGTTAGCCAGTGGGAAAGAAGTTGTATCTCGCCACTCTATAGGAAACCTTGATGGGTAATGAGCAAACTCATGGTCACTTTAGAGTCTTGCCACTAGGAATTTATGATGGAATCCTTGGGATGGATTGGTTAATTGCAAACAAAGCTAGCATTCATTGTAACCAGGGGAGTATCACTTTTGAAAATGAGCATGGCTAAGTAATATCTGTTCAGGGGATCACAGGGAAACCTAAATCTAGGGTAGTCAAGGCAAAACATCTTCTCAAGGGGACACGTAAGGGTCAGCAAGTTTTCTTAGTCAAACTCAACAAAGTCATTGAACCTAGTATGGAGACAGAACCCTCTTGGCTCCAAGAATTCTCTGACATCTTCCCTGACGAGCTTACAGGGTTACCACCTCCTCGAGAAGTCGATCATGAAATCGAGGTGATCCCTGGAGCTCAACCCGTCTCAAAAACTCCCTATAAAATGTCCCTTCCTGAAGCCATTGAACTTAAGGGGAGCAACTTTCCCAACTCATTAAATAAGGATTTGTACGCCCCAGTAGCTCTCCTTGGAGAGCACCTGTTCTTTTCCAAAAAAAGAAGGACGAGACTCTCCGCCTCTGCATAGATTATCGAGGGCTAAATCAGGTCACTGTCAAGAATAAGTACCCTACCCCTCGCATCGACGAACTTCTTGACAGGCTTCATGGGGCCAAAGTCTTCTCAAAAATAGATTTGAGGTCTGGTTACTATCAGATCAAAGTCAAGGAAGCAGATATACCCAAAACAGCCTTCAATACCCGTTATGGCCACTATGAGTTTACTGTAATGTCATTCGGGTTAACCAATGCTCCTGCAACCTTCAACCGCCTAATGCAAGATATATTCCGCCCGTACTTGAATGAGTTTGTGCTTGTTTTCTTTGATGACATCTTAATCTACTCAAAATCAATGGAAGAGCATGAGGAGCATGTGTGTAGAGTTCTGCAATTGCTGCGCAGACACAAACTCTATGCCAAGAAGAGCAAATGTACCTTCTTTACTCATCAAATTGAGTATCTTGGATTCATCGTCTCCAAAGATGGCATCTCAGTAGACCCTGCCAAGGTCAAGGATATTCTAGAATGGCCACCCCCTAAATCAGTTCGTGAAGTTCGTGGATTCTTGGGAATCACGGGTTGGTATAGGATTTTTATCAAAGATTATGCCTTGGTAGCTGCACCCTTGACAGATCTTCTCAAGAAGGATTGCAAAATAGTGTGGCTGCCAATCCATCAAAACAGCTTTGATCAACTGAAAGTCATTATTACTTCTGTCCCAGTCTTAAAGCTTCCTGATTTCTCCAAGGAATTTGAAGTGGTTACCGATGCTAGTAGTCTAGCACTTGGTGGTGTCTTAGGCCAAGAAGGCAGACCAGTCGCTTATACTTCCCGCAAGCTGAAGCAATATGAAGCAAACTATGCCACCCATGATTTGGAACTCTTAGCAGTTGTTCATTGCCTCAAATTATGGAGACATTATCTCTTGGGAGGCAAATTCCAGCTTGTAACTGACCACAAAAGTCTAAAGTGGATCTTCACCCAGCCTAACCTCAACATGCGGCAAAGGAGATGGATTGAAATTCTACAAGAATATGATTTCGACATCAAATTCCACCCTGGGAAAGATAATGTGGTAGCTGATGCACTTAATCTTTCTTGAATGCAATTTCAATGCCAAATAATCCCATACTCGTCAAGGTGGAAGAAGTCTCATCTCATGACCCAGATTATCAGAGGATGATAAAGTTAGTAGAAGAAGGGGGACATTCAGAGAAAGAGAAGAATCTAATCAAGGGATACTCCACTCATGAAGGAAGCCTCTACTTCAATCACAAGCTATGTATCCCTAAGGATCGTGCTTTAAAGAAACTAATCCTCCATGAAGCTTATGATAGCCCTGCTGCAGGACACCCAGGTTATGCAAAACATTAAATGCGGTAAGAAGGAGCTTTCATTGGGCA
Source organism: Cibotium barometz (assembly GCF_041138505.1). Classification (NCBI taxonomy): domain Eukaryota; kingdom Viridiplantae; phylum Streptophyta; class Polypodiopsida; order Cyatheales; family Cibotiaceae; genus Cibotium; species Cibotium barometz. Next base: position 47,674,828 of record NC_141072.1, read on the forward strand.
GGCTTGAAAAATGATGTGCTTTGGTACTTGAAACAATGTCTCCATGCCAAAGGATCAAAGCTGAAAGGGTCAAGATGCCTGGAAAACTTCAACCCTTAGATATTCCCCAAATGAAGTGGGAGTGCATTAGTATGGATTTTGTCACAAGTCTCCCCACTCCATTCTAGTAGTAGTGGACTTACTTACCAAAGTAGCTCACCTTATACCAGCAAAGAAGACCTTCAAAGCTTCTGATGTTGCTCGAATATTCATCAAGGAAGTCCTCAAACTTCATGGTCTCCCAAAAAGGATAGTAAGTGATCGGGATTCTGACTTCACCTCAAAATTCTGGCAGTCTTTATTTCAAGCTCTGGGGACTCAACTTTGCTTTAGCACAGCTTATCATCCAGAGACCGATGGCCAGACTGAGAGAGTCAATCAAGTAATTGAAGACATTCTCAGAGCATACTGTGGACGGGAACCCAGAAGGTGGATTCAATACCTTCCTCTGGTAGAATTTGCCTACAATACATCTTATCATCAAAGCATAGGAATGTCACCATTCAAGGTACTCTATGGGCAAGAATGCCTGTCTCCTCTAAATTTCTCTGATCCAACCATAAGAGTTGAGGCATCCAAGAAAATGCTCGAAGAAATGGAGGAACAAACCAAGGCTATCCAAAAGGATATTAAAGCTGCCCAAGATCGACAAAAGCATTATGCTGACAACAAGAGGTCTGAAAGAATCTTCAAGGAAGGAGACAAAGTTCTTCTACGAGTGCGACCCAAACGAAGTTCTCTATCACTTGGGAAATATAAGAAGCTCAGCCCTAGGTATTGTGGTCCTTATACAGTTATCAAGTGTCTAGGTAAAAGTGCCTATAAACTCCAACTCCCAGCCCATATCAAAGTCCATAATGTATTTCATGTAAGTTTGTTAAAACCATATGTCCCCATTCTCGATCATATTCTTGATGATGAACAAGTTGTAATCCCTACTCAAGGAGTCCTTGAATTACAGCCCAGTAGCATCATAGATTCTAGGGAAAGGCAACTCCGAAATAGAACTCAAGTATTCTGTTGGGTTGACCAAAATATAAGAACCCCAGAATAAATTGGATCTTAAGAAAAAGAGTTGTCCTCTACTTTGCGAGATGAGGACATCTCGTATTTTTTTTAAGGGGGGTAGAATGTAAGATTCCTCCCCCAGCCTTTGAGGTATACAGGAGTAAGAATCTCCACACATGCAATGTTATGCAAAGTCATGTGAAATGAGTGAGAGAGAGAGAGAGAGAAATGAGGTGAAAGAGAGACAAGGGGAAAAGGGAGGGAAGAAGAGATTATGCATAGGGAGGGTGGGAAAAGGTGACAGAGAGGGAAGAGGGTGGGAGAGGAAAGAGGAAGAAGATAGAGAGAGTAAGCAAAGAGAAGGATAGAAAGAGTGAGAGGGATAGAGAGAGAGAGAGTGAGAGCCAAGAGAAGGATAGAGAGAGAGAGGAGAGAGAGAGAGAGAGAGAGAGAGAGAGAGTAAAGAGAAGAATAGAGAGAGTGAGAAAAGAGATGGATAGAGAGAGAGAGAGAGAGAGAGAGAGAGAGAGGGTAAGAGATAAGAGAAGGATAGAGAGGGAGAGAGAGAGAGAAGGATAGAGAGAGTGAGCAAAGCGATGGATAGAGAGAGAGAGAGAGAGAGAGAGAGATGAGGATATAGAGAGTGAGAGAGGGAAGGAGGATAAGAGGTAAGAGAAGGATAAAGTGAGAGAGCGAGAGAGAGAGAGAGAGAGAGAGAGAGAGAGAGAGAGAGGAGGGCGGGAGAGTGAAAGGGAGGGAGGGAGGGAGAGGGAAATGAAGGAGAGAGAGAGAGAGAGAGGGGGGGGGGAGGATAGATAGGGTAAAGAGAAGGATAGAGAGAGTGAGAGAGGAGGAGCAAAGAGGGTGGGAAAAGGAGAGAGAGAGGGAAGGTGGGAGAGTGAAAGGGATGTCGAGTGGTAATAGATAGAGAGAGAAAGGAAGGAGCAAAGTTGGTGGTGTGGGGCTGGGCTGGGATGTGTTGACCTGGGTTGGGATGGGCGGTGGTGGTGGCAATAGTTACAGAGATATTGTTCAAGTAGAGAGAGAGGGTAACCAAGAAAAGATCCCTCCACACTCCTAAGTGAGTTTTTAGAGTTAATAGATGGATCCATTGAGATATTCAAGGCCCAATAAAAAGGTTATGCCCAACAAAGAGGGATTTACAATGATGAAACTTTTTCTCCCACTTCTCAAATGACCATCACTATATCCAATTTGTAATTGCTTTGGCAGCCCATCATGGATGGAAAGTGCACCAATTAGAAATCAAAACAAGGAAAAAGTTTATGTGAGTCAACTAGTTGGATTTTCTCGACCTAGTCAATATAATAAAGGTCTATATGGTTTGAAACAAGCTTCTAAAGCTTGGTACTAGAAGATTAATGCCTATTTGATTGGATAACCATTTAAAAACAATCATATGGAAAGCACTTTATATGTGAAAAAGGATAAGTAGGAATTGCTTGTTGTCATTCTCTATGTACTCTATGTAGATGACACGCTAGTGATTTGCACCAATGAGGATTTCATTATAGCTTTCAAGGTTGACCTTGCCTCAAACTTTGAGATTTTAGATCTTGGTCTTTTGCATTACTACTTGTGTATGCAATTTATAAAGCACGATGATCGTATAGTCATTAAGCAATTAAAGTACAACAAGGCACTGCTCATCACAACAGCTTCAATATGGAAAGTTGAAAACCAATCTCTACACCAATGGAGCATGGTGTAAAGCTTAGTCTATAGGATGCTGGTGAGCCATTTGACATAACCACTTATGATCAAGCTACTCTTGATGCCTAATCTATCTGTGCAACTCACGACCAAACATCTAGTATGGTGTGTCACAACTTTTAAAGTTCATGCACCGGCCACTAAGCATTGGCACAAGTAGTTAAATGTATCTTCAGATATTTGTAAGTCACTCAAGATCTTGGATTGTTCTGTGCCAAACAGGGGGTGATTTAGAACTACGGGCCTTCAGTGATTTTGATTGGGTAGGAAATTACGATACATGACAATCCACATCTAGACATTGCTTCTTTCTAGGCAATTCGTGCATATCTTGGCTAATCAAGAAGCAACCAATTATGGTAACATCATCCTGTGAAGCTGAATATAGAGCATCATTCACTGTGATAGTTAAACGTATATGGTTGAGAAGATTGATGAAGGATCTTTATGTCCCTTTAGACACCTCTTCTCATATTCTTACTGATAGTCGAAGTGCAATAGCAATTTGAAGGAATCTTATCTTCATGACCAAGTATATTGAAGTGCATTACCACTATGTCAGAGAGAGGCTCCATGAAGGAGAGATCAATCTTTTCTATTATAGTACACATGACAATATGGTAGATCTTTTCACTAAAACCTTCTATTAGTAGCTATCATCAATAGCTATTGGTAGCTATCAACATCTACTAGTAGTAGTTAATAGCTATAGGTAGCCATCAGCATCTATTAATTGCTATCAGTAGCTATTAACAGCTACCAGGCAACTACAAACATCTAATAATACAACTATTGGCCCAATGACTTGAGAACTAGCTACTATTAGCACAATTATTTGGGACATACCTGGTGGGCCAAGTTCTTGGAGCAAACATAATCTTTACAACATGAGGAATCTGTCGGCTATAGTTTGTTGCCAAGCAACAATCCTTACTCTACGAAGGTTAAATATGGCAAAGCAGAAGATGTGGTGTGGATAATTGCATGGTAGCATGCAAACACCCATAACCATCTCATCTTCTAACCCTAAGCCGCATACACTTTAAAGATATTTTTAGAGTTTACAATTTATCTTTTTTGTGTTCGAAGCTTACTTCATACTCCAAAGATAAATATTAATGAGTAAATTTTATTCTATTCTTCGCATGAAGTGGGATGCCTTAATATTGCATGCCCATGAACGTAAGAGTCATTAATTAGGAGCATAGGAGTTATTATCACAAGGGGCCCATGGTAACCTAGGGTATCCCATGTCTTAGCATCACCCTCTTCAGCGGTACCTTTGATTTTAGTGATGGTGCCGAAAGTTGAGAGTCAGAGTCATCCGATGAAGAAGAGACAAGTGGTAGCTCCAAGGATTCCATCTCAAAAGGAGAGGTGGAGAGAGTTGCATTTGGTCTTTCCCTGGGAAAAGGGATCGAGGGGATGCTGAAGACAATGGAGCCTTGGAAGGGGAAGCTTCTTCAACCATGTGCAAGAAAAGAGATGTGGACCTCACTAGTCTTCACCAACAGAATGAACTTCTTCTTGATGAGTCCATAGCAGGTGTACTGAAAGGGATAATTACTTAAAAATGTTGGATGAATTTCCTAACCTTTTTGCAAACAGCTACTCACAAGTACGCCAAGTTACCCTAGTAGAGCACAAGATTGATCTCAAGTCCCAAAGTAAGCCAGTGGTACAGCGGCTAAGGCGTTTGGGAGTAGTGCAAGCAGAGGTGCTTAAGAAGAAGGTAACTAATTTGCTTGAAGCTGGATTTATTTTTCCAATAGAAGGAAAACCTCATTTATCACCCCTTGGGAGTGTATGCCTATAGGGTGATGCCATTTGGCTTGACCAATGCACCAGCAACTTTTCAACGCTTCATGAGTCAGGTAATTGCACCTTACTTGGGAAAGTTTATAAGGGTCTTTTTGGATGATTTTTGCATTTATTCAAGCCGCATGGATCACTTGGAAAAGTTGAGGTTGGCCTTGCAAAGTATTGATGATGCCATTTGGCTTGCAAGGCCAACCTATAAGAGTGTATGCCTATAGGGTGATGCCACTTGGCTTGACCAATGCACCAGCAACTTTTCAACGCTTCATGAGTCAGGTATTTGCACCTTACTTGGGAAAGTTTATAAGGGTCTTTCTGGATGATTTTTGCATTTATTCAAGCCACATGGATCACTTGGAAAAGTTGAGGTTGGCCTTGCAAAGTATTGATGATGCAAAAGGGTGTCTTAATCTTGGAAAATGTCGCTTGGCACGAAGGAAGGTGGTTCTCTTGGTACATGTTATCTTAGAAGAAGGCATAGAGATGGATCCTGAGAAGGTGCAGGCAATTGTGGCCCTCCCACCACCTACCAATGTAAGGGAGGTAAGGAGGATTTGGGTAAAACAAAGTATTACCAACGCTTTGTTGACATGTTCTCTGAGAAGATGTATCCTATAAATCTGTTGACAAAGAAGAATGTTTCTTTTCAATGGGGGCCCGATCAAATTCAATCTTTTTGTTTGCTCAAGGAATGCATGAGTCAAAGTCCAATTGTGCAGCCTCCTAGGTGGGGGGAGGACTTTTATGTGAACCCAAGTGTCTCATCACATTCAGTGGGTGCTATACTCTTGCAAAAGGGAGAGCAAGGGCGTATGCAACCAATGTATTATGCAAGCCGACAACTCACTTATGCCGAGGAGAGATATGGTGAAATGGAGAAAGGTGGTTTGTCTCTTGTTTTTGCAATAAAGAAGTTCAGGTCATACTTGTTACCTCGCCCTTTTTTCTTCCTCACATCTCAACCTTATTTACAATTCTTGGTCAGCAAGCCCAATCCTACAGGAGGGAAGTTTGCAAAGTGGATTTGCGAGCTTCAAGAATTCTCTTTCACTTTTACTACAGAAAACACCACTAGGGCCTCTCTTGCAGATTTACTTACAAGGAAGGAAGAGGAAGAAGGAACAGGAACAAAGAAAGAAGTATATGAAGATTTGGAAACGCCACCAACTGCTTTCACTATGCATTTTGATGGAGCCTTTAGCCCTTCTATGCAATGTGGGGCTAGGGGGATAGTTTTATTTGATCCAGGAGGAAAAGAGGTATAATGGCCGTGTGGAGAAACGGCTGGATAAGAAGCTTCTTCGACGCTGGGAAGACCCCTTCAGGATAAAGCAAAAGTTCAAAAATAACACATCTTCTAGAAGATGATGCAAGTAGCCAGGAGGTTCCCAGACGTGCCAATGAGTACCAGCGGGCTAAAGATATTTTACCCTCAAGCACCATGGCCAGCAGATCCCCAAGGCAAGCATGGAGGATCTGTTGGGGGGGAAAAGATGTGACGTGAAAAATTGATATCTTTCATTGTTCAATTTTGTGCATATTTTGATGGTTTCTCAATGGTAATAAGGTGGAAGCTTATCCAAGAAGATTGCGGCGCCCACAATGGAATAACGGCGTGGTGATGCGGCGGCTTGGCGGCTAACCCGATAACAGCATTCTATCTTCAAATATAATGGTTTTACTTGATTTAGGGTGCACACATTGTTGCCACAAGTATGCTTGATAAATACTTTGGTATGGTAGATAGGCTAATGATGTGGAAAATAAAAGTGGGCCTTCATGCTCACATGGATTTTTATTGTATTATTAATATGGTATTCACCATAAGGCTACAAGTTGGGGAGTGTGGAAGGCATGTGGAGGAGTGTGTGTAGGTGCATAATTGGGAAAGATTCTTCTAGAATGCCTACATGGAAGAGGAGAATTCCGCCATGTGTAAATGGGATCTCCACCTACATGCCACTTAGACTTGGCTATTATCTCATCACACTTTTAAAGTAGAAAAGTCTTCAATTTAATAATCAATAGAAGACTGAGCCTAAGAGGACAATTGATGGTGATATCTACCCTTATATCACTGAAGGGTTGAAGATTTTTATGTTGTAATTTGTAACAACGGAAGAGAGGGTGATTCTCCACCTATAAAAGGAGCCCTCCTCTCCCTTTCAAATCAAGGAATGAGCCTCCTCAATTGAGCATTTTGCGTCATTGCCATTCTCTTATCTTTCAAACCCCTATTCAAACACTCTCTTTACATGTGAATGTCTCATTTAGCATTAGCTCCTCATGCTTAACCCAATTTTGGACCTCTTTGATGATTCATGATAAGTGGGATAAGGAGTTATTATCTTGGTGGGCCTGTGACTTCTCAAGGTAGCCCTTGCCTTATTGCCACCCTCCTTTGGAGGTACCAATGGTTTTAGCAGTAATAAGCATGCGGAAAGACTTTGGGGACCATAGGTAAATCTTTACGATTGTCCGCTAAGCAATGTTAACCCTTACCCTCTAGCTTGAATCATGAAGGAGATGAAAGGCAAGAGGCTATGTAAAAATTGAGGTTTCATGCAAAGAGAGGGAAGTGCAGTTTTTGTGGTCCAATACCCAATTTTCAACCGGTAATTACTCATCACTCGGGTGTTGGTTTCTTAAATTGATTATATGGCTAGGAAGCTCTTTATATGCTCTTTCCACTCATGTAACTAATTTCTTAATCCCTCACTTCATTGATGATCAGAATTTCTCCCAAAGTTGCTAACTTTTAGGCGAATTTTGACAGTTTTATAGTCTTGTAGTAAAATGCTCATAACTTTTCGCTCGGTTGTCCGTTTTTGAAAGTTTTTATATAGACGCGAAGCTCTCTTCAAGCTTTACGCATCTATATAATCCTCTCTTGCACAGCCTTTATGGATTTAAAACTGCAATTCCCTGTGTATCTCTGTTTTTATAGACTTTTGGCCATTCTTTCTTCTTAATCATGATTAATTTCTCCTAATCTCTTATCAAAAGGCAAACCCCATGTGTCTTATCCTCTTGTAAGTGATTGCTATATTCATTTTCTTTAATATGTTCCGTCCAAATCGCCCAATTCGAACGGATGAACCTTAACAATATTCCCCGTATGTTTCCGTTCACGTAATCCTGAGTCGGAAGATTTTCTTCCAACAAAGAATCGCCCTCTTGTTTGGAGCTGCAAGACTAGCAGAGATTCTTGCTTCTCCGGAGCCTTTCATCTTTCCTTCCATGAATTATGATCTCACCTTTGATGTGTATATCTTTATCTTAACCTAGGGAAAGAGGGAGGTGAGGAGGCTGTGAGGTTTCATACAAGTGTGTTTTGATTCTAAGAAGTGACCGAAGTCCAAACCCCAACTTCGTGTCACAGTACCCAAACATGCTCAGATGGTGATGACCAAACTTTGCGAGCATGTGGGGGCGGGTTCCCCCCATATGCTCGCAGTGTTTGGTCACCATCAGAGCATGTTTGGATTAGCAATTAGCGCCCACTGTGGATTTTTCAAGTCTCTTAGTGCTTGAGAGGCCATGGAAAATCTCGCTCTTCCCAATGCCATACCCAAACAACATGCTCCGATGGTGGTGACCAAACTTTGTGAGCATGTGAAGGGGACCTTCCCCACATGCTCACAAAGTTCAGTCAGCATTAGAGCATGTTTGGATTAGTAATTAGTGCCCAGTGTGGATTTTTCAAGTCTCTTAGTGCTTGAGAGGTCATGGAAAATCTCTCTTCTCCATGCCATCGTACGCAAACATCCTCCGATGGTGAGCATGTTTGGATTAGCAATTAGTGCCTAGTGTGGATTTAGTGTGGATTTTTCAAGTCTCTTAGTCTTAAGAGACCATGGAAAATCTTGCTCTTCCCCATGCCATCGTACCCAAACATACCCCAATGGTGACTAAACTTTGCAAACATTTGGGGGGAGACCCGCCCCCACATGCACGCAAAGTTTGGTCAACATTGAAGCATGTTTGGATTATTAATTAGCGACTAGTGCGGATTTTTCAAGTCTCTTAGTGCTTGAGAGGCCATGAAAAATCTATCTTCCCCATGCCATCGTACCCAAACATGCTCCGATGGTGACCAAACTAGCATGTGGGGAAGGCATAATGCGATTACTCCTGCAAACAACATAGACAGAAGAGGGAGAAATAAGGATGCATAAAACACAATCAAAAGAGGAAGAAATAAGGACGCATAAAATACAGCCTCATACGTTTTTAGATGAACCCTAGCTTTGTTGAAAGAATGGTAGAGGGGGAGGAGACACACACACAGGAGCAAACCCTACTCTGAAAAAACAGCAGTATGCACAGAAAAATAGCAATCTTCTTGAACTCATATCTTTTCTTTGACCTCTTTTTCTCTACCTATACCGACTTGCTCGTTCTCAAGGCTTGCTTTGATACCACTGTCAAAACCGCAAGGGATCACCTCATAGAACACTCCTGGTGCAAAACAAACCAAGCAACATGAAGGGGTGCAGGCTTGACTCACCTCCCAACCTTGACAGCCGATGGCAAGCCCACATGTCTTGGTTGTCTTTACCGAGCCCACAAGCTGAGCTAAAACTAGTTGGACATGCCAACAAATCTCTACCTCATGACGTCCCATACCGCTACGAAGCTACCCTCACAGGCCTCGAGACTGCCATCCGCCTTGGCTGCATAAAGCAAGTGCACGTCTGTACTAGATTCAAGCTCCTGACCATAGAGCTCTCACAAAGACACGCGAGACTCTATGAACAATTAACTAATCTTGGCCACCCTTTTATAGGCTCTTGGCCGGTCACCGAGGCGCCCACACTTGGATGCATGTCCGTCCATACTTGGGTGCCGGCCCGTTAGTCTATCCCTAGCCCAGCTCCTCGCCAATCAGCCTGCCTAACTCCAAGCTTCCCCAAACCTCGTAGCTAGTCTTATGTGCGTGTAGCACACGACGATAGATACACACTGTGCACATGACACCTTCAAAGATTTGTTTTCCTATTGCTTTTTTGAGGTTAGTAGCACATATTATTTTCAAATTGTAAGGGCCCACAAACTCCTAAGATCTTGATGATAATGGTGTAGTAAAGAAACAGGTTGGACATGCACAAACAAAAAAAGGGAGGAGAAGGAAAAAACGTGTCATAAAGACCTAATGACCAACCACAAAGAGCGGTCTCTTTTTTCCTTGGAGGATTGAGAATGAGACATTCACACTCCTGTTTGCGAAAAACTAAGACAAAATGACAAACTATTTGCACAGTAAACACAAACTTATGTATTTGCACAGTGATCACCAAATCTGTCTACCACAATCTTTTACACTAGTTTCACCAAGGATTTACACAACATAAGCAGGAATATATTATCATTTGTCCAAACCTATTTCCATGTAACCAGTCATAGGGCAAAGAGCAACACTTTCATGATACAGCCTAAGCTGAAACTTGGCAGATTTCATAGCTGTTGTAATCCCTATAGGATGTATTACGTTAAATAGTAAAAAATGTCAATTACAAGAAGATGGCATACTGCACATGCCTTGTGATGGAAAAACCTTCCAAAAACTTGCATACTACATAGCCTTCTGATGGGGTAAAATATCTTAATGATAGATTGTGATGTAGAAAGAAATGAAAGGAAAGAGATGTCGCTGTACATCTCCTGTAGAAGTCTGTGAACAGTTAGTGGGTCTAAGCTTGTGAACAGTTATCCTACATACTACAAAAATTGGCTCCTCCTCAGTTTGTCACACTGAATTACTCTTGCAACAACACACACAAAAGAGGTAGAAATAAGGACGCATAAAACACAGCCAGAAGAGAGAGAAATAAGTCTCATACGTTTTTCTTAAGATGAAGCTCATCTTTCTAAGGAAAACGCATACCAACTCCCTGCGTGATGAGCTCATTGACCTCATCTGTGCTCTCTTTTGCTATTTCAAGGCTCGCATCAGCCTGCGCAAGGCCTTTCTTTGCAATCGATTCCATCTTCACGAGTCCTTTGTCTGCAAAATCGAGTCAATCTTTGGAAGCCCTTCTCTGCAATCGAATCTGCATCAACAAGTTTTGAGTGCTTTTTCTACCGAGCATGCTCCTGTAGTAGAGCAGACTCATCTTGTAGTAGAGCAGTCATATTTCCGTTGGAGGAATGCGCTTCTCCGCAGGTTTGTAGAGGAGACGAGAGTGCAAGATGCCAAGCTCAAGAAACAACTGAAGCCCGCAACCTTCTGGATGGCTCGCGTGCTGCTAAAAGTTGCCCCAACCTGTGTTCTGGCGTATGTTATTACGCGTGATTGCAGAGAAAGGGCTTACAAAGATGGACTCGATAGCACCTCTTCACATGCATCACATCACACCGACAGAGAGCAAGAAAACCAAGGAAGAAAGCAAGGAGCACAGACAAGGGGGGGGGGGGAGAGAGAGAGAGAGAGAGAGAGAGAGAGAGAGAGAGAGAGAGAGAGAGAGAGCTCATGCGGGCCTTGAAATGACGAAAAAGAGCGCGGATGAGGTCAATGAGCTCATCAAGCAAGGTGTTGGTCTACATTTTTCTTGGAAAGATGGGCTTCATCTTAAGAAAAACGTATGAGGTTGTGTTTTTATGCACCCTTATTTCTCCCTCTTCTGGCTGTGTTTTATGCGTCCTTATTTCTCTCCTTCTGCCTGCGTTGTTGTAGGAGTAATTCAGTGACAAATCGAGGAGGAGCCAATTTTTGTAGTATGTAGGATAACTGTTCACAAGCTTAGACCCACTAACTGTTCACAGGCTTCTACAGGAGATGTACACCGACATCTCTTTCCTTTCATTGCTTTCTACATCACAATCTATCATTAAGATATTTTACCCCATCAAAAGGCTATGCAGTATGCAAGTTTTTGGAAGGTTTTTCAATCACAAGGCATGTGCAGTATGCCATCTTCTTGTAATTGACATTTATCACTATTTAACGTAATACATCCTACATGGATTACAACAGCTTATATGAAATCTGCCGAGTTTCAGCTTAGGCTGCATCACGAAGGTGTTGCTCTTTGCCCTATGACTGGTTACATGGAAATAGGTTTGGACAAATGATAATATATTTCTGCTTATGTTGTGTAAATCCTTGGTGAAACTAGTGTAAAAGATTGTGATAGACAGATTTGGTGATCACTATGCAAATACATAAGTTTGTGTTTACTGTGCAAATAAATAATTTGTCATTTTGTCTTAGTTTTTCACAAACAGGAATGTGAATGTCTCATTCTCAATCCTCCAAGGAAAAAAGAGACCGCTCTTTGTGGTTGGTCATTAGGTCTTTATGACATGTTTTTTCCTTCTCCTCCCTTTTTTTGTTTGTGCATGTCCAACCTGTTTCTTTACTTCACCGTTATCATCAAGATCTTAGGAGTTTGCGGGCCCTCACAATTTGAAAATAATATGTTAATCTTGTGCTACTAACCTCAAAAAAGCAGTAGGAAAACAAATCTTTGAAGGTGTCATGTGCACAGTGTGTATCTACCGTCGTGTGCTACACGCACATAAGACTAGCTACGAGGTTTAGGGAAGCTTGGAGTTAGACAGGCTGATTGGCGAGCTGGGCTAGGGATAGACTAACGCGCGGACACCCAAGTATGGACGAACATGCGTCTAAGTGTAGGCGCCCCGGTGATCGGCCAAGAGCCTATAAAAGGGTGGCCAGGATTAGTCAATTGTTCATAGAGTCTCGCGTGTCTTTGTGAGAGCTCTATGGTCAAGAGCTTGGATCTAGTACAGACGTGCACTTGCTTTATGCAGCCAAGGCGGATGGCAGTCTCGAGGCCTGCGAGGGTAGCTTCGTGGCGGTATGGGACGTCATGAGGTAGAGATTAGTCGGCATGTCCACCAACTAGTTTTAGCTCAACTTGTGGGCTCGGTAAAGACAACCAAGACATGTGGGCTTGCCATCGGTTGTCAAGGTTGGGAGGTGAGTCAGGCCTGCACCCCTTCACGTTGCTTGGTTTTGCAGGTTTTGAGTCTTGTACCAGGAGCGTTCTATGAGGTGATCCCTTGCGGTTTTGACAGTGGTATCAAAGCAAGCCTTGAGAACAAGCAAGTCGGTATAGGTAGAGAAAAAGAGGTCAAAGAAAAGGTATGAGTTCAAGAAGATTGCTATTTTTCTGTGCATACTGCTGTTTTTTCATATTCAGTATGTTTTTTTGGCATCGTAAGAACCCGTGATGGGGATTATGGTCTTGTAAGGGTTTTTTCGCTTAGCTAGAAGAAGGGCTATGTTTTTTGAACAAGAGAAAGAAAGAGAAACGAAGTTTATCGGCTGTAATTGAGAGAGAGAGAGAGAGAGAGAGAGAGGTATCGTCAACTGTTACCTCTGGAGACTGGTCAACGCCTGTGTGGCTGTAGCATTTTATGGGTGTGTGGTGGCGATTGAGAGCTGTGTGGCGCTTGAGTGGCTATGCAGCCCACACGAGTGAAGAAGCCAGCGGCAAGAGCCTTGCACCAGTCACGCAGGCAGGCGGGCTGGTACACGTAGGTAGGCGGCCTGGTATACACACGCAGGTGGGCAAGTATGCGCACACAGGCGGCACTCCAGTTGGTGCACGTAGGCGAGTGGTACACGCATGCACGCGGGTTGGTACATGTGGGCAGGCAGACAGGGGGCGCTAAGGTTGCAGGAAATCGCGAAAAGCACAGTTGCTGGCTGAAGGGTTTTTCTGATAAATTTAGCTTTTGTTAAAAAAAAAACCTCCACGCCTTCCTTTCGTTTTTTTTAACCTTAGAAAAAAGGGTTTAAAAAATCCGTGCCTTGCTTTATGGGTGTTAAAAAAAAGAATATATATATATATATATATATAGCACAAAAGCAAAAGATACATATGCTTTTGGGGAAGCCTATAAATTCCCATCAAGAAGGCTTCTTGCCACACATCTCTCAAGCTCTCTAGCACTCTTCTTTACAAGGCCAATCTTTTCTCCCATCTTGCCCTCTTTAAGATGTGGACCCAAGAATCGGAGATGGAACCCATTCTCGAATGTGAAGACCTGCTCGCTCTACGGAAGCCATCAAGGTGATCTTTTCGATGATTTTGTTTCAAAATTTGATTTCCAAGAGTTTAAAGTTGCTCTCGAAGCTTCTTTCTCTCGGAACGTCAAGCATAAGTCACCGCGCAGATGAAGGCTTTAGAGAACTCCATCTCTTTATTGACCACTACCCTATCTACTCTTTTGGGTATGGATACTTTGGCATCTGCTTTAGGCCCCAACATTACTTCGGAACAGTTTGGGGACGAGCAAAAGCAACGTCCAACGAGATAGTGGACATATGGCTACATAAGTAGCAGGTCCATTTCCAGTTTCATCCATATGACGATGGCAACTTAAACCTAAACCAACAACTTGGGCACAATTTGAAAAAGTCTCCAAGAAAGAATTCCTCAAAAAGGAGGATGATTACGATATCGTTGCTCAGTTTGCCAGTTTGACCATGACCTCGCAAAACCTCACTTATGAGGTCTACCTCCAAAAATTTAAAGACATACAGATGAAAGCTACGAAGATGGATTCCACCACTCTTTTGGGTTTCTTTGTAGACGGTTTACTCGACTCGTATCGTTTAACAGGTTAATAACAACAAATGCAAAACTTTGGACGAGGCCATTCATTCCGCTCGTATTTATGACGATACAATCGTCTCTTCCAAATCTAAACCCGTGACCGAGCAGGGGAACAAGCACAAAAGGAAGTTCTCCTCACCAATGGCTAGCACAACTGAAAAAAAGTCTTCAGACCAACCTTTAAAGAATTCTACTTCGACACCAGTAAAGAAAAACTGTCTCCTCAAGGCTTTGAATCTCAAGAAGGAGGGACGGTGTTTCATCGCAAAGAAAAAGGACATATGCATAACGAGTGCCCAAAGAAGAAGGGTGCAAAGACCAACGTAGGACCCACCAAGCCAAAGGCAGCCAACTAGTTGTCTTTGACATGTACTTTAGTTACTGTACTTTCTCGTCCTAGTTCATGTTCTGATTATCTGTTCAACTCCAAAGTTTTTGGTTTGCATGTTCTTCTCCAAGTTTATGGAGAAGTGAATGTCCATAGAATCCACATTCTTCTGGACCCTGGCAGCTCACACAACTTTGTTAATTACAAACTTGTGTAGAAATTGGGTCTTGACACAACACCTAGCGATCATACCTATGAGATACACCTACTTACGGGTCGGTAAGTATGGGATCGAAAGGTGGAGAAGCTATCGATCCGGATTCATGACTACAAAGATACTCTGGAGTGCTATATTATGCATCTAGAGCATATCGACTTGTTATTAGGGATTGAGTGGTTTAAGACTCTTCAAGTCCAGCTAGATTGGTCTAGTCATACTTTTTCTTTTGAACATAAGAACACCCAGTATAGTATCTTAGGTGATTGTATACATCCCTCTCAGGCATCTCTTATAAATACAATTGATTTTGAAAATATAATGGATTCTTCTTTGTATAATGCTTTGCATTGTGTCTTGATCCACTTTCTTTATTTCTCATACCTACTATAGATGTTAATGAATTAAGTGTGTTTGAAAGCAACGAATAAAAGAAGATACTTGATTTGTTTCAAGATGTATTTCCTAAGGAACTGCCATCAAGCTTACCACCTGAAAAGGCAATAGATCATCGTATTGACCTGGTCCTTGATGCTCAACCTGTTAGTTTAAGATTCCTCCCTCTAGCTTTTTGAGGTGTGCAAGTGTAAGAACCTCGCCTTCTGATCTTATAATTATTCTCCTTTGAAATAAAAGAAAGATTTTGTTTTACCCTGTTTTGACCTAGATAGAGAATGTCTAGAGAGAGAGTCCAAAATTGAGATATTTTTAGATATAAAAATCCTCCTAGTATCTAAAATGAGATTCCCTAAAACAAAAATTCAAAAAAAACTTTCCAATGTGCAATTAGAATTAATTGAAAATGAGTATAAAGGACCTTAGCCTAAGGATCTAGATTTTTAAAAAATTTTGGATTATGAATTAAGGTTCCTATGGACCAATAAGATGAATCCATGTGTGGGAAGGAGATAAATCCAATTTGTAAAAAAAAAATACCCAAAAATGAGTAAATTCTCACATAAGATGAAGAGTTGACTATGTACAAGGGTTATTAGTAAAAAAACTATGAGTATTACTAAAAAAATGAGATATTTTAGGTATAATGATTTCATTTTGACACTTGTGTAAGGAAGGAGAGTCCCTTCAAGGAGGCGCCTACTTCACATGCTTAAATGAGTTTTAAACTAAAAAATAATGTGATATTTTTATCTCTCCTCTCTCCTAGATCAAACCGAATCAAAAAGTAACCAAACTAGGTCCAAATCTGATCTAAATTCAACCAAACTGAAATTTAAAAAATTTTAAAAATCAGTTGGTCTTGGTTAGAGCCTCCCTCTCTTATAAATAGAACCTGAATCCTTTGTAAAAAAAAATAAGTGAATTTTACTGAAATAATGATAATTTTTACTATTCTCTAAACTTCTCTCCAAATTGAAGAAACTAGAGCTTCCCTCTTTCTTCAATCTCCATTGGTGGCTCTATCAACATACCAAACCAATTGATTGGTTGGGGACCTCTACCGTGATCAAAGAATCAAGCAATTTGTAAGATAAAGTACGAATTTTGATCTTTTTTCATAATTTTTCAATGTTTCTCTCTTCTCAACCCCTCTCAAGCTTGAGAAACCTAATTAGAATGGCTTTTTAATGCTATTGAAGTTAATTGATGAATGATAGTAAGGAAATACATAAATTTTTATTTATGCTTAATCTTAATTATTTTTATGTAATTTCTCTCACTCAAAGAATGGTCATTCCCATGACCTATTCTCAATCCAAGTGAAGCTTCTCATAAAGCTTTTTCTTAATCTAAATTTTTATTTATGCTTAATCTTAATTATTTTTATGTAATTTCTCTCACTCAAAGAATGGTCATTCCCATGACCTATTCTCAATCCAAGTGAAGCTTCTCATAAAGCTTTTTCTTAATCTAAGAATAAATTCTATGCTTGTTTAATTAGAGACCAAATTAATGATTTTTTTATGCTTTTAAGTTCGTTATTTTATGAAAATTTATGATTCAGTCCATAATGGATTAATGATCCAATTAGGGATCATTCTAATCATATCTATAATGTTAAAGTTCATTCTTTTGAAATAAACTGAGATTTATCAATAATAGCAGTGGAGCTATGACAAAATTTCTGTAAAATTTACACAAAATATTTTCATTCAAAGTATGAAAAGAGAACTTCCTATCATATTCTAGGAATTATCAACTTAGATTAATTGAAAAATTTTCATTGTAATCATGAAAAAATTAATTTTTATATTGATACATAATTATTGAATTAAGAAAAAGAGCAATTTTTAGTGATTAAATTTTATATTAAAAGAGTAACCCCTTGACCTTGGGAATCCATGTATTCCATTGATGTAGATAAAAGAATTGGAATGCTAAGATTATGTATAATTTATCTAAAAATTTAAAGAAAGATTTTAGTTAAATTTATCTTTTTGTATAGATAAATTCTTATGATGAAAGAGAAATTTTCATTACATTTGAAATTCCATGATTGGATGAGAAAAGAGAATTTCTTATCATATTAGAATTATGGAATAATTCATTCAATTTCAAAGATGAAATTTTTAGATAAATTTATTTATTTATGAGAAATATTTAAATGTCAAAAGAGGAATTCTTATAATATTGAAATTCCCTCGTTTAGTTGAACAAAGAGAAATTTCTAACATATTGAAATAATAGGTATTTTAATTTAGATTTATTTATTATATAAAAAATACTTGATAAAAAAAGAGAAATTCTTAGGACATTGGTATTAATTAATTAAATGCAAAAAAGAAGAATTCCCATGGTAATTGGAATCCTGGAAATTAAATGGGAAGAAGAAGAATTTTTAGTATAAATTCGATTTATGGTTATGAAGAAATATGGATAGAATTCATTTCTATAAATCCCATGAATTCTTTTATTCAAAAGAAGAATATGAAATAAAATTCAATTGAGAAATTGAGAAGTAATATGAAAATAGTCGTAAAAAAAAGAATCTTTAATTTAAACCAACCAAGTAGCTGAAGTTTAAAAAAAGTCCTATTATCGATATTAATCTAGGAAGCTATTAAATAGTAATAACGTGTAAAAGAGATGTGATAAGATGTGTATGGGATGTGATAAGATGTGATAAAATGTGCACTTGTGTTACTCAAGAGAAAGAAGAACAACACCTGAAAAATGTGTATAGATTACAAGAGATTGAACAAGCTGACAACAATCAAGGATCGTTATCCTCTTCTTAGATCAGATGACCTGATTGACCAATTAGCTAGAGCAAAGTATTTCACAAAGATAGATTTACGTATCTGGCTATCACCAGATACGTATTCATGAAAGGCATGTCGAAAGAACCGCCTTTAGAACTAGGTAATAGCCATTACGAGTTTCTCGTATCACCTTTTGGGTTAACCAATGCTCCAGCCACTTTCCAGCAAATGATAAACAATCTTTTTCGTGAACATTTGAAAAAATTTGTGGTTGTGTTCCTGGATGATATTTTAATATATATAGTCGTATTCTTAAGGATTACGTTAGACACCTCACGATTGTCTTAACTATTTTAAGACTGAATTGACTATATGTTAAATTAAGTAAATGTGAGTTTTTCAGACGACAGAAATCATTTACTTGGGACACAAGATCACTAGAGACGGGTTGAGCATTGACTATGATCGAGTTCAGAAGGTTCTGGCTTGGCCTATATCGTAGACTGTGAAACAACTTCGTTCTTTTCTCGTTTTTGTTGTTTTTCTTCAAAATCTGTGTGGGAGTACTCTCAGCTCACACTACCAATGACCAACTTATTGAAAGGTCGTGGATGTAATTCAAATCAACCTATTACTTGAAATAACGATCTAGATATGACCTTCAGACTTTTAAAAGATAAAGTCAAGGAAGCACCTATCTTAACACTA
Organism: Cibotium barometz; assembly: GCF_041138505.1. Lineage (NCBI taxonomy): Eukaryota > Viridiplantae > Streptophyta > Polypodiopsida > Cyatheales > Cibotiaceae > Cibotium > Cibotium barometz. The sequence continues at coordinate 47,693,431 of NC_141072.1, forward strand.
CCCGATTCTAGTAGGCCTTATGTTCTTGAGACTGATGCTAGTGACTATGCAATCGGGGCTGCCCTATTTCAAGATGATAGGCCTGTTGCTTTTGAGAGTAGAAAGCTAGACGACACTCAATCTCGTTGGCCAACCCTTGAGAAGGACATTTATGCTGTCATTCAAATTTCACGCTCTCAAGGTTTGGAGACATTATTTATATGGCTCCAAGTTTATCGTATTGACTGATCATCAATCAATCAAGTATGTGTGATGCAGATGATTTGAGAGCAAGGAAAGCTCGATGGACTAAGTTAATGCAAGATTTTGATTTTGAGATTCGTTATCAAAAAGGGTCCATGAATAGTGTTGCAGATGCGCTGAGTCGAATAAGAGAGGTGAATACTTTGCCGTTCATCGAGATTTATACCGACTTATTTCAGTCATTAAGAGGGCTTTGTAGGACTGATAGTTATTTTGGTCCATATTGGTAAAAGATGTAGGACGGGAGCTCATTGATTGACCAAGACTGAGTGACTGAGCAGCCTACCATTCAGGCGATGTAGGAGGTCAGTGGATGATTCGGAATGGTTTACTATTCTGTAATGATAAAATTTGTGTACCACAGATCCCGGACATTAGGTCCAAGATTCTTAAGGAGTGTCACAGCGCCCCTTCTGCTGGACACCCTGGGGTACACATGACATTAGCTTTAGTGAAACACACTTTTTATTGGCCAAAGATGATGAAAGGATATGTAGAAGATTATGTCCTCAAGTGTCAAGTTTGTCGAGAAAATAAAGCTGAGCGCTTTAGACAAGCTGGGCTGTTGCATCCTTTGCAGATCCCAGGTAATAAATGGGAAAGTATTTCCATGGATTTTATTACTGGATTGTCAAGAACACGTCAAGGCTACGATTCTATTTAGGTTGTGGTGAATTGATTGACAAAAATGGCTAGATTTTTACCGACACGGAAGACCATTACATCTACGCAATTAGCAAGTCAGTTCATCGAGCAATTGTTTAGATTGTATAGGTTACTGCAGGACATAGTCAGTGATAAGGACTCTAAGTGTACCAATGATTTTTAGAGACTTTTTTTTGAGAAGTTGAAAACATTTTTGAATTTGAGTTTCTCAGATCATCCTCAATCTGATGGCCAGACTGAAAGAGTTAATCAGATTTTGGACGATATGCTTCGTGCATGTCTCCAAAAGATAGAGTTCATGGGAGGATTATCTTGCTATGTTAAAATTTGCATATAATAGACCAGTTAGTTACTCCTCAAGAAATCATAGATGTTGAGGACATGACATTTGTTCCACACGAACGGGAAAAGATACTTGGATTTCGTGAAAGACGATTGCGTAATACACTTCTCATCACGGAATACAAGATCAAGTGGAAGGATCATGTTGAGGAGAACGCTACATGGGAGACATTGACTACCCTTTTGTGAGATCCCTGTTTCCACCGAGCAACGGATTCGAGGTACTAGCAGCGGAAGTAGCACTTCTCACGTGGAACAGGGGTCCCACACTCGGGGCCTCGCCCACGGATTGACAAGAGACTAATCCGTCGATTTATCCAAAATCGAACCCAGAAAAACTTCTTTTACCCGGAAAGCACGGGCAATTAAACCAAGATAATTTTTACTCTAACGTAGTCAAACCATTTCTGATCAAGCTGATCCGACTGCATCTATAAAGATACTTGGTCAGATCAAGTAAGAAACTTGCACTTGGATCATTGGAATCAACGCTTTTTTTCCCATCAAGAGGCACAGCCGTTGATTCCTATCCATAGAACAATTACTATCCGGGATTTTCTTTATCTATCGTAGTAACAGAATTTGAGTCTCGATTTACGGATCCATCAGTCCAGCCTAACCCCATCCGATCCCATGGGTTAGCCAACCGCCCAACCACTGTAGTGATGGGATCCAATTTAGAATTTGATTTTTGTCTCGGGTACCAGGGAAAAGAGTTCTCAGGTCCCCTAGCCGGATGTTCATGCAAAAATAAAACTAGTCACACCACTCACACCCAATATGAAATTGTCTTTTTCTCAACATCAGCTAACTTTAAAACAATCTTTTAATGAAACCATAGTATCACTGATCACAATCTTCCAATTTATCCGGTTGATTCAATTTTCCATCATTCCTTCATCAGAGTATCTATGGCATCATTGGCAACTAGAACGCTCACCACCTGTCCACACAAGGACCTTTTCAATAGTTCCTAGCCCATAATACTCGGCAATATAATCACTTATCAAGATGGACTCTCGTTGAAGATCAACAAGATCAACCAACAGATCCATATAAAGAGCCATGGACTCATCCATTGAAGACCAGCAAGGTCAATCAACCAGATCCATGCCCGGTTTCAGAAAACAACTTACTCCTTGTTCCAATATCTTCCTCGACGCACGCGTGGGTATCCTGGGCGACCCAGAGCCCGAGCACCGTATGGTCAGCACCCTCTAGGATCCTTCGCGTAGGTGACCTAGCGCTTCACTCATAGGCCGCTTCCTTGGCTCCTCATCCACCGTACCGAAAGCTCACCATTTTAATCGAACCGAGGCTGGTCAAAACCTCGGCCGACCTTGCTACGCAAGACGTCATCCATTGACTCTCCGTCAGCAGTTGCAACTTTATCAGTTAGGTCACCATGACCTTAATCCATAAGACGGTCAAAATGCTTCCCCAACATTCTTGACATAAAACAGTCATTTACAAACAGTCACAAAATACAGTTTCTATATCGAATTCCGTCTTTCCACATTATCCCTCTTCAATCCACATTACTTATTCCACATTCCCTTCATAAGTACTCATTCTCATCCATTCATTCATATCAACGACACATTATTTCCCATACACATTCACCTTCATTATTCTTCATACACATCCATGCATACATCCATTTTCACATTCTTTATTCATACATCCACATCCACATACATCCATCCATACATACACATCCACATGCATACATACCAATCCACATGCATACATCCACATCTACATGCATACATCCCTACATACACATCCATATGCCTACATCCACATCCTTTTTCGTACATCTACATCTATATGCACATTCATGCATCTTCATCCATACATCCACATTTACATGCATATTCACATCGATACTCCACATACATACATCTATTTTTTTCCTTCCCATTCATATAGCCCCATACACCTTCACATCTATTCTTTTACATCACATCCATTCTCGCCTTATGACAACCCATATACATCTTATCTCATCATACACTTCTTATCTTATCCCTTACACATCTTATCACATCTTAACTCATCTTATCACATCCTAACTCATCTCATATACATCTTATCTCATCTTATCACATCTCATACACCTCTTATCACATCTTAACTCATCTTATCACATCTCATATACTCTTATCACATCTCATACACTTCTTATCACATCTTAACTCATTTTATCACATCCTAACTCATCTCATATACATCTTATCCCATCACATACACTTCTTACCTCATCCCATACACATCTTAACTCATCTTTTATGCATACCTCTATGCAAGAATTTTAATTGTGATAAAAGTAACACTTTTATAATAAAATAATCAATTTTTTTTTAAAATATTTTTATAATAAAATAATAATTTATTTATTTTTTTCATTTCTATGCACAAAATTCAATATGATGAAAATAATATTTTTATAATAAAATAATCATTTTTTTTACAGTTTTACAATAAAATAATCATTTTTTTCATACCTCTATGCATGAAATTCAATATGCTAAAAGTAACACTTTTATAATAAAATATTCATCTTTTATGCATATCTCTATGCATGAAATTCAATTATGTTAAACGTAATACTTTTATAATAAAATATTCATCTTTTATGCATACCTCTATGCATGAAATTCAATTATGCTAAAAGTAATACTTTTATAATAAAATATTCATCTTTTATGCATGCCTCTATGTATAAAATTCAATTATGCTAAAAGTAACACTTTTATAATAAAATATTCATCTTTTATGTATACCTCTTATGCATAAAATTCAATTATGCTAAAAGTAACACTTTTATAATAAAATATTCATCTTTTATGCATGCCTCTGTATAAAATTTAATTATGCTAAAAGTAACACTTTTATATTAAAATATTCATCTTTTATGTATACCTCTTATGCATAAAATTCAATTATGCTAAAAGTAAAACTTTTATAATAAAATATTTATCTTTTATGTATACCTCTTATGCATAAAATTCAATTATATTAAAAGTAACACTTTTATAATAAAATATTTATCAGTTATGCATACCTCTGCATAAAATTCAATTATGCTAAAAGTAACACTTTTGATATAAAAATTTATCCATTATGCATACTTCTATGCATGAAAATAAAAACGATAAAAGTAACACTTTTGATATAAAAATTTATCCTTTATGCGTATATAATAATTTAATTTCTCCATGATTATAATGAAATTCTTTCAATTAATCTAGGATGATAATTCCTAGAATGTGGTAGGAAGTCCTCTTTGAATGCTTTGAATGAAATTATTTTGTGTAAATTTTTATAAAATTTTGCTATAGCTCCGCTACTATGACTGATAAATCTCAATTATTTTAAAAAAATAAGGCTTATCTTTAAAGAAATGATTAGAATAATCTCTAATTGGATCATTAATCCTTAATAGATTGAATCAAAAATAATCATGAAATACATAAACTAAAAGCATAGATTAAAAAAAAACCCATTAATTTGTTCTCTAGCATAGATTAATCTTGGATTAAGGAAAAGCTTTACGAAAAGCTTCATTTAGATAGAAAATGAGTCATGAGTATGACCATTTCTTAAGTGAGAGAAAAACCATTAGAATTAAACATAAATAGAAATTTATATAATTCTTTACTATCATTAATCAATTAACTTCAATAGTATTCAAAAACCATACCAATTAAGCCTCTCAAGCTTGAGAGGGGTTGAGAAGAGAGAAACATTGAGAAATCATAGAAAAGATCAAAATTCACCATACTTACCTTACAATTTGCTTGATTCTTTGTTCACGGTAGAGGCTCCCAACCAATCAATTAGTTTAGTATGTTGATGGAGCCACCAATGGAGATTGAAGAAAGAAGGAAGTGTCAAAAACTAGTGAATTATTAATGAATTCACAGTTCTTCGCTTAGGTGGAGTAGAGTAACAATGCACTAAACACTATATTTTTTTCAACAAGGAGAGGCTTCTATTTATAGAAAAATTTGAGTTTCTAACAAAACAAACTGATTCTAAAATTTTTCAAGTCAGTTTGATCACTTTTTGACCATTTTTAGATCAGTTAAGCTAACTTTTTAGAACTAGACTTGAATGAGGAGAGAGGAGAGATGAAATATCTCAATTTTTATGAGTTTAAAACTCATTCAAGCATGTGAAATATGCACCTCCTTTAAAGAACTCCCTTTCCTTACATATGTGTCAAAATAGAATCATTATACCCAAAATATCTCATATTTTTAATATTGCTCATAGTTTTTTACTAATAAACCTTGTACATTTTCAACTCTTCATCTTGTGTGAGCATTTACTCATTTTTAGATACCCAAAATATCTCATATTTTTAATATTGCTCATAGTTTTTTACTAATAAACCTTGTACATTTTCAACTCTTCATCTTATGTGAGCATTTACTCATTTTTAGATACCCGAAATATCTCATATTTTTAATATTGCTCATAGTTTTTTACTAATAAACCTTGTACATTTTCAACTCTTCATCTTATGTGAGCATTTACTCATTTTTGGATATCTTCTTTTACAAATTGGATTTATCTCCTCCCTACACATGGATTGATGCTATTGACCCATAGGAACCTTAATTGGACCATAATCCAAAATTTTCTGAAAATCTAGACTCTTAGACTAAGATTCTTTATACCTATTTCCAATTAATTCCAATTGCACATTGAAAAATTCTTTCTGAATTTCTGTTTCAGGGAAATTCATTTTAATAAGATGAGATTTTTCTATCCAAAAATATTCAAAATCTGAATACTCTAGAATATTTTCTCTCTAGGTTAAAACAGTTAAAAACAAGGTCTTTATATTTATGAAGAGGGATTGATTACAGGGGAAGATACTAGACATCAAAAAGAGGTTGGGGGAGGAATCTTACACCTTCAAAGGGAGTACCTTGGGTTTTTAATGAGCTCAGAAGTCAGGTCTTAGAGAAAGAGAAGTATGTCATATGCACATTGTGTTGTTGAAATATACAAGTGAATAGAGTGTGCGGGAACAAGCCCTTGATTAGAGGCTGTAAAAGAGAATGAGCAAATGTGAGAGAACCTGTGAAAAGGTGAGAAGAATCTACTGGGAGAGAATAAAGAGTAGCATGAGAAGATTTAGGAAGTGTGGAGATATTTTAAGAAGTGTGGAGATATTCTAGAAGATATTCTGGGAAAAGTGAAGAGGTGGAGAGAATCTGGAAAAAGAGGTGAAGTGAATCAAGGAGAAACCAGTGGGATTTGATGCTTGGAGGTAAACTCTATAAATTAAGGCATTGGCCTAATGAGAACTTGCTGGTTTTTTAGTATCCATGCTTACATTAATCTATTTGTTAATTACCCACTAATTACGTCTTAATTATTTACTAATCACTTTGTTAATGATGTTGATTCTAGTGTTTGATCCACCTAGCTCATCACATTGCTCAAATTTCAACATGGTATCAGAGCCATGCCTAGAATCCATCAGGTTTATGAGCTCATTATCTAATTAATTAAGATAAGTAGATAATTAAAAAATAATCAAGAAAACCATTAAAGTTGATCATATGGTGAAGCTTTTTCTTGCTAACATCTTCAAGCATCATGGTATGCCTAAGTCCATTGTTGGGGATAGAGATCCCAAGACTACGAGTCTCTTCTGGAGGACTTTATTTGATAACATGGACACTAAACTTGAGTTTTCATCAGCTTACCATCCCCAAACGGATGGCCAAGGTGAAGCTGCAAATTCAGCCATGTTGGATTTGTTGAAGTGTTATGTGGCAGATCAAAAGACTGCATGGGAGAAGTATCTTCCACTTGTAGAGTTTGCCTACAACAACACAGTTAATGCCTCCATGGGAAAGGCCCCGTTTGAGATTATTTATGGCAGAGTGATCTTGCCACCCATCCTTCGTACAAAGGATGAGATTTTTGCAGCTGATGAGTATGTGCGTGACTTGCATGTAACCTTTGCTCAGGTACGGACAGCCATTGCAAGGTCACAAGATAAGCATAAAAGGGCTGCTAACAAGCATAGAAGAGACATGCAAGTCGAGGAAGGTGATTGGGTATTGCTAAAATTTGAGAAAGCTAGTCTTCGGAAGAGGCCAGAACGAGAGGGATCATATCCAAAGCTTTCTACTCGATATTATGGACCCTTCAAAGTGACTGACAAGATCAATGAAGTGTCCTTCAAGCTTGCTTTACCCAGCCATTGGAAGATTCACAATGCTTTTCATGTGAGTCTTTTGCGGAAGTATGTGGGGCCAAATCCATAAGAGCCTGTCACAGAAGATCCGCCAGAAAATGATGAGCTTGAGATCCTTTAGCCAGAGCAGATTGTAATTCACAAGAAGAGAAAGTTACCACATGGAAAGCTTTCCAAGAGATACCTTGTGAAATTTAAAATTATTTACCAACTGATGCAAAGTGGGTAGATGAGGATTATTTTGCTGACTACCCTCAACGTCTATAGGCATGTCTTGAGGCTTTTCAGTTGAGGTCAACTGTTCAGAAGCCCGAGGGGATGTCACCATTTGGTCCATCTCCAATTCTGGAGTCACTTCTATGGGACTGTCACTCCATAGAGCGGCCAAATTTGTCCCATGTTCACATGGGGCCAGGCCAGTGTCCCATGTGAAAGGGCCTATTTTATGGTGACACATGGACGGGAGCCAGATCAGTGCCACCCGTGTGCGACCAATGCTGCGTCACATGGACGGGAACCACTTTCGTTGTGATACGCGAAAGCTGTGGGAGTCTTCTTTCAGCCCTAAACACTCTTGAAAACCTTTTGATGCAAAAACGCACCATCTGATGCAAAAACGCAGGTAGAGAGAGTAGAGAGAGAGTGAGAAGTGCTGGAAATTTAGTATATACTATGGTACAAAAAAGGTACATATCTTTCAGCCCCTTGGCTGCCTTCTTGAAAAGGTGGTTAACCCTAAAATCTGTCCCTTATGGAACCTCTAATGATCCAATCTCCTAGTGGGAGAGAATGCTTACAATGATGAGCACTTATGCTATTTATAAGAATCTTGGACATATTTTATGCTGACCGACTGCTGGTTGGCCAGTCATAAATGCATAAAATTGTTTTAATGCTACCGACTGGTCCTGATGCATGCGCTTCTCAGCTACCTTGTCTTCTGGTACAGCCGACCACTCCAATGTGCAGCCGACAGCCTTGTGTGCAGCCAGCAACACCTTTTCCTGCAGCCGACAACCATCTGGTCTTCAGTTTGCTCTCCATGCCTGTCTCCAGTCTTCACTGCCCAAGGTGATCTGTGCTCTATCATCCTGATTCTACTCTTTATCTGGCTGCCTCTTCTGGTTCTAGTCCTGAGAATGTCCATGGCATCTATGATGCACATGACATTCCCCTCTGCTAAACTTGATGACGGGAATCCAACCTGCTCTTGGATGACTGTCATCATCCCAATCCTGTCCCGAAGTCCCTCTGTCATCATCCATCCCTGGCAAAACCTTTTTCTCTGAAAATCCGGCCTGTTCTCCAAACCACTCTGTCTCTGATGAAGATCTATGCATCTGGTCTTTCCTCTAGTCCACAATCCATTCCTGCCCTGACTCTGAACACCGTCTTGGTCTTCGTTCCTGGAACTGAGTCTGGCACTCTCACATCACCCTTGGAGGATCAACCTCCCTTGGGACCGTTACCTGAGAACCTATCTGGCTCACGGAACTGCCATCCCCATCTGGCACTGTGGAACACCACCAACTAACCTCCTGGGAGTTCTTCCCGATCTGTGTTCTTGCCTTGGGCTTTGAATCTGTGTACTTTCCTGTACCTTGGACCTGTACACCATCATCTGGGACTGAATCAATGTTTAGCTTTGCTGAGCCTGATGCTCTGATACCAATGTAACACGCGGAAGCTCTGGGAGTATTCTTTCAGCCCTAAACACTCTTGAAAACCTTCTGATGCAAAAACGCACCATCTGATGCACAAACGCAGGTAGAGAGAGAGTAGAGAGAGTGAAGTGCTGGAAATTCAGTATATACTATGGTACAAAAAAGGTACATATCTTTCAGCCCCTTGGTTGCCTTCTTGAAAAGGTGGTTAACCCTAAAATCTGTCCCCTATGGGACCTCTAATGATCCAATCCCCTAGTGGGAGAGAATGCTTACAATGATGAGCACTTATGCTATTTATAGGAATCTTGGACATATTTTATGCTGGCCGACTGCTGGTCGGCCAGTCATAAAAGCATAAAATTGTTTTAATGCTACCGACTGGTCCTGATGCATGCGCTTCTCAGCTACCTTGTCTTCTGGTACAGCCGACCACTCCAATGTGCAGCCGACAGTCTTGTGTGCAACCAGCACCACCTTTTCCTACAGCCGACAACCATCTGGTCTTCAATTTGCTCTCCATGCCTGTCTCCAGTCTTCACTGCCCAAGGTGATCTGTGCTCTATCATCCTGATTCTACTCTTTATTTGGCTGCCTCTTCTGGTTCTAGCCCTGAGAATGTCCATGGCATCTATGATGCACATGACATTCGTGTCACCCGTGTGTGATTTGCTTCGTGCTGTATGGACAGGAGCCTGTTGGTGCCACCCGTGTATGGCCAAGATGGTGTCTTACCTATGGGACTGTCACTCCATAGGAAGACCCAAGACATATTTATTTATATTTGTCGCGCCAGTTTTGTGCCCGACAAAAACCTCTTGTACAAGTTTCATGGAAGGGAGATTTCATCCATTATTTGTATACATGCATTTATGCCTGCATGCTTAAATTTGTTTTTGCATGACTTGTTTCCATGTGTCTGCTTGTTATGTCGTGCCAGTACACTGGACAGGGACACCCCCAGAGTACCGTGGAATGTTGTTTGCTGACTTGGTGGTGTGACGTGTGAACAGGTGGTAAGTATTTTCATTTTGACCTTTTTAAAAGGTAAAATCCATAAACTATGGTTAACTTTAATGTTTATAAGCTAATGTGTTCACACACATTTTAAAAAGGGGGCTCGACATTTTCTTTTGATGGTGTCCATAGTATTAAATTGATTTTTTTAAGGCTTTATAACCTTCAAAAAAAGTATTGCATGAAATATTAATATTTTATGCACCACGTGGGTACTGGCTAAATTTTCTCTCCATCGTGTCTGCTCTGCTCTCTCCATCGCCTCGTATTCTACTCCATTTTTGTACTCACCTACTGCTACCCACCTGAATGGAACAAGCTGCATGTGTGTTGTACTGCTGAAGTACTTGCTATACCTACCTCCCACTTGCACACGTGTGCTGTAAGGCTACTGAAAACTGTACCTGCCTGCTCTCTGTACTTGCTGTCCATGTAATGAATTTGCAAGTACAGCACCTGATATACCTACTACAAAATCTGAATAGCACTTGGTTGGTTGTACCTACACACGTGTGGAGCATCTAATATACCTACTGTACCTGCATAGTACCTGGCTGGTTGTACCTGCACACGTGTGAAGCATTTAATATATCTACTGTAACTACTGCAAGTACAGTACCTGCATAGTACTTGACTAGTTGTACCTACACACGTGTGAAGCATTTAATGTACCTGCTATACCTACAAGTACAGAACTTGAAGACTATCTGATTGTACTTGATGTGCCTGATTGTACCCGTTATAAATTGTACCTATTGTACCTGGATTGTACTCACCATACCATGTGCCCTCATGTTTTCTCATTTGTGTAATTCTAAAATTTGTTAATTTAAATTCAGAGAATTCTTTAAATTGTGTAGTGCAGAAGCAAAGCATGTATATGCTGACCATGCTCAGGAATGTTCTTCCTGGTGTGGTTAGTATATTTCCCTGTGTGGTGTTGTTAACCGCGCTCTCAAAGCTTCTGAGAGTCAGTGAAGGTTTGACTCACCAAGGAATTTGGGAGCAAAGCTCATTGGGGAGAACCAGGTAATGCTCCCTCCGCGGTATACCCCTTGGCCTGCCTTAGTACGGGCGTGTCTGTTGGTGCATGGTCCCGGAAGACCAATGAAAGGCAGGTGTCCACCCAATGAAGGTGGGAATGAGCCTGTGATTTGGGACTACTCCGTTAACACCGACTTGTGTTGGATATGATAATTCAACTATGAAGATTGATCAAAACATACTCAAGGTGGATCAAAGCTTGTACAAAATATCATGAATATGAGGGACAAAAACTGATATATGTAAAAAATTGCTTTGAGATTAACACAAGACACTAATTATGATTAAGCATGAACCAAACTTACATAATCACTTAATCACGACTTGTACCTTATTTAGAGACTCCTCTACTCTATTTTTAGTTACATGAGTTGCATGAACCATATGCACCAACCATTTGTAGGCTTTACACCAACCACTGGCCACTAGCCTAACTACCACACATTAAATTGGACTAAGGAGTTGGGATTACATTTATCCAACAATCTCCCCTTAAGACCAACTTCTTACAAGAACATGAACAAGTCTAACATACCTCCTTGACATAATGAGTAAGAGTCCCCCCTTAACAACAACATAGGGTGGTGTACTCTCCTCTACAACTCGTCAAGTTGGAACAACATAAGTCTTGACTCAACCACATACATGACATAATTTAAAAAAGCATAATCATCATCTACATCTTTTATACTAAGACTAGAACAAAGATTTGTTTCTTCCTGTTGGTTGACTTCTTCAACCACATGTGTCTTTGCTAACTTTTGATCTTTTTGGTAGCACTTTGAGGATGGATGATTCGTCTTTCCACAATACTCACAAGGATATTTAGAAAAACAATCCTTAGTAAGATGATTTGTACGACCACAAATAGTACACTTCTTCTTTGCCGATGTTGAAGTAATAGCATATGCATAAGGATCTATCACATCCTTTGTAATCTTCTTGTCTTCTTCCTGCAAAGAATTTATGATACTTTCCAAGGAAGGGACTCGCTCCTTCTCTTTAAGTACCGTCACAATTTGCCTAAAGCTTGAAGGTAGGCTTTTAAGAAAGATAGCAATAGCATCCTCTTCAGGAACAAGAGACTTAACATAAACCAATTGTGTCATTAAACTCTTCAACCTGTTAATCACAGCTGTTAAATTTTCATTACTCTCCATGGTTAGATCAAAGAGTTGCATCTTCAAACTGATCTTAGAATGCTTTGCCTTTGCACCAAAAGTACGTTCTAATAATTCCCAAGTTTCCATGATATGGGAGTACTAGCAGAGATGCTTTGGGGAACATTACCCTCTGAGTCAGTCTCATAGGCAGAGTACGATCTTCAAGAGGTGACTCAGAGATCATACACATCACTATTGGGGTGAAGTAGGGTTGCCCCTTGTCTCCTAATCTATTTGGTCTATACATTAATGAGATCTCGGATTACATAGACATATAGGGAGGACCAGGGACACAATTAACAGGAGTCCTAATACTAATCTCTTGTATGCAGATGACATTGTTCTTATTTCTAATTCACCAAAGGGGGTGCAGAGGCATTTGGAGCCTCAAAACAATTAAAGCATAGATTTAGCTTTCTCGTATTGTTTCTTCTTAGTCAATTTAGATTGGTTTTTCTCTCGAAAAAATATATGAAAAGTGCCTACAAAAAATAGCATTTTCAACGTGTCATGGGCACAGATAAATAGGCCCTTCACCTTGATTTGCCAGGTATGAAACCCAATTCCGTTGAATTTGTCGGAGAATTTGGAGCTCATGATGATGCAATATGCTGCTTGATGTTGATAACTTGCTCATATAGATGATTTAAGTCCAAGTAATAATAATGTCATCAATATAGATCAAAATAATAATCACCATGTTGTTGGAGCAAGAGAAGCAGAAAACAAGCGACTGAAAAAACGATGCGTACAACAGCTCCGGTAAACCAAATACTACAAGATTTGGTATGTTGAATCCTTACATGATAGACTTGAAGCACCTGAGAGAAATTAAACTAATTCGTAGAGACGACGTCGAATGAACCGAATTAGCAAAAAACGGCCTGTTTTTATGGCGATGAGAAATTCGTAACGAATCGATCAAATCAATCTACGATCTCCGTTTTAGGACTTGCGTGGAAGCAAAGCAAGAGGCCTATATCAAAAGTTTGAGGTATAACCTCCTCAGATGCAAGCATAGAGGCAATCTACAGCATGCTATCCAAACAAGAAAAACAGACTATGGTGATTAAGAGATAGATTAAGATTTTTGCTAATAAACTAAACCTAATTGGATCATGCTCTGATACCAAATATTGAATATAATAATTCAACTATGAAGATTGATCAAAACATACTCAAGGTGGATCAAAGCTTGTACAAAACATCATGAACATGAGGGACAAAAATTGGTATATGCAGAAAATTGCTTTGAGATTAACACAAGAAGACACTAATTATGATTAGACATGAACCAAACTTACATAATCACTTGATCACGACTTGTACCTTATTTAGAGACTCCTCTGCTCTATTTTTAGTTGCATGAGTTGCATGAACCATATGTACCTACCATTTGTAGGCTTTACACCAACCACTGACCACTAGCCTAACCACCACAGGACTAAGAGGTTGGAATTACATTTATCCAACAACTTGAACCAGTTTTATTTGGTTGTTTTCACTCCCTTGTAGAGAAATCTGGCCTGTCAGGCCCATGACACTTGTACAAATATAAATACTCCAAGAAATACAAAAAGTATTGAGGGAGGGGCCGGCCCTTTCCAACCCCAGTGCTGGTGTCATTTGTATTTTCAATATTTTCAGTATTTGTGTTGCTGATATTGTTTCCATTGTTTAATAACAGTTAAATTAAGTATTCTAAATATGTGTAGTCTTCCGATCTGTAGATTTCCTGTAGGGAGCGGTCACACATGACAATCCTTAAACAAGAGAATCATTACTTGTGCATTACATATTGATATATATTTGAATTTCTTTGACTTTGTGTGTTGTTTTTGATGTGCGGACAATGCTTAGATTTATGGCATGATATAGTCCACTGGGCTCTAAACTACCTAACCAATACCTAGAATACCCAATAGACGCAAATGATACATACTTGTTTACTAACTAGCTTGTGTCTAGTTTCTACATAAGATAAGTATGCATTCATTTTATCTAACATATGTGACAGGCGATGAAGAAGTACCTTCAAGAACAAAGCTACCGGTCAAAGAAAAAGGCATTGAAATTTGAGATGTTGCCAGATGAGCAGATGATACGACAGATATGCAAAAAGACCAAATGCACAAGCCACCAGATGGAGCTAGTACCTTGAAACATATGGAGGTACATGATGTACTTGGAACACATGGTTATACATGGAACATATGGATGTGCTTGAAACACTTACAGTCCGCACAGTTGAGGATAACTGCAATATAAGAGGGAGGAAATGTAACTATTTCGTCCTCCTAGCTCTATTTCACATGATAAAACCCATGCCCAGATACCAAACAAGTGAAAGAAGACATGGAGACACGACCCATAAGATTTAATTAAGAAAAAGCACTAGTTTTGGGTAAAAAAGCAAGAAAAAGAAAAAAGTCAAACTAGGTTGACCGTGAGCCAAGGGCACCACTGGCAAGAGGAGACTGAGCCAAACCAAAAAGCTAAAAGTTGCTTTTTCAAAAATCAGCTCCATGGCCAAAAAGCAAGGCCCTGAAGTTAGAAAAGAAAAAGCTAAATAACTTTGACAAAAGTAGAGTATTATTTTATTGCTGAAAAGCAAAAAGAAAATAACAAAGAGTAAAAAGACAAAAGCAAAGCATAGATAAGCTTTTGGTAAAAAGCAAGACCCTCTTCAAGTATAAAAGAAGCATGAGCCTCTCTTGAGCGTCAAGTTGGAGAATAACCTCTTCATCTTTAAGGTGTCGCCATCTCTGATGAAGCTTGGAAATCATCTCCTTGCTCATGAACCGAACCATGGAGTTTTTCATCATTGCCCGCGCTGATTCAAAGTGTCTTCATCAACTATAGTGCCACACCATCATCTGTCTATACAACTGTTCGGATCCGTACAGCCGTATAAAACTAAATGGACATGTACGGGTTGTGCAGACCTGTATGCACTAAAACTTTTAAAAACCCTAAAATTACTCCAAAAATCCTAAAAACTGCTTTTTGGAGAATTTTATCACCCGAAAACCATTAAAACAAGTTTTATATCAGTTTTCTTGCCAGAAAGTGCTTTTCCATGGTTTCCTTCATCGACAAGACTGTAGAAGTTGTGCAAATTACTCATGGGATAAGCGAGTGATTCTTGGATTGAAACTTGGATTTGGATCTCGATTTGGACTAGAACTTGGATTCAAACTTGGTCTTGGATTTGGATTGGAACTAGAACTTGGATTGAAACTTGGACTTGGATTTGGATTGAAACTAGAACTTGGATTTGGATCTAGACTTGGACTAGAACTTGGATTGGAACTTGGGCTTGGATTTGGATTGGAACTAGAACTTGGATTGGGACTAGGACTTAGATTTGCACTGGAACTAGAACTTGGATTGAAACTTGGATTTTGATTTGGACTTGGACTAGAACTTGGATTGGAACTTGGATTTGAATCTGGCCTTGAACTAGAACATGAACTTGGGCTTGGATATGAACTTGGATTTGGATTCATTGGACTTGGATTTGGATTCATTAAACTTGGTTGGATTCATTGAACTTGGATTCATTGGATTTGGATATTGGATCTAGTACTAGCCCAAATGAGAGATACTTGTGGGCCATCCCCAGGGTACGCTCGACATCAGAGATCTTCGACTTGGATATTCTACATCAGCATATCTGTTTGTTTTGTATTCATTGATTGTATTGATCCTGGCCAACGTGCCCCTGGATTGTTCTTGAATAAATTCTTGATCAATACAATCAATGAATACAAATGACAAGGCAACAAGGCACAAAAAGAAACCCTGCTTATACATCCCCTCATATTGCTAATGCTGACATTTGTCCTTTCTAAAGCCTATTGTTAATTGTTTGAAGTTCTCGACCAAGACATAGTTCACGCCTAGTTCAATTGCAGCTTTCATTCACAAAAATATAAGATACCCTTGGAGAGAAAGAGAGAGAAAAACCTCTACTTTGGTTAAATTTCAGAGAAAAACCTCTACTTTGGTTAAATTTCAGCTCGACCCAAGCTTGCTACATTTATGCTACTTATTTGATGTAGAGTCATGTGATCTTGACAATCTTGTGTAGAATGATGAAATCCAAAGAAACTACACAATTCCACTTGCTATGGAATGGATGTACACTTCCCCTTTGCCATTGAAGCAAGAGATTCTGGTACTACATCTATTGGCAGGTAGTGAAGCAAGAACAAGACTCGATTGCACAATGAGAGAGTGTGGTATTGTGAGAGAAAATTGACTTATATACAAGGCCATAAGTATTCACATGCACTTAAACAGTGGTCGATCAGGCGTTCAAGGATCCTTATTGCATATACAATGCTTAATCTCATAATAATTGCATAAATACATTCACAGGAGATTCATCCTAGCTTGCTACCACATGCTCTTAATCATAGTTGTCTACGAAACTAGTCCCACTCATGAGATACGTAAAATATGGTACGGTACAAAACTATACAAACGAAACTTTTTTTTGAATGGTCGTTTTTTTTGTTGACTTTTTTTATGTCCATTTTTTTTCTTCGTGTTTTGTTTTACTATTTTTTACGATAGTTTTTTTCCTTCATGTTTTGTTTTTCTTATTTTTATGGCCGTTTGGGAAATGGGGGCTTTCTACCTTGCCACCTTCACTCAACTTTGCATCTCTAAATGTGTACAAATATCAATTTTTCAAGTGTTTTTTAAGTCGACCTTACCTCTATCGAACTTATTTTTTCGAAATAAAAAGTCTCGTACCGGTACCGTTTTTTCGTACTGACAACTATGCTCTTAATGTTAGGATTGTGCATCTCAGTGTTATGGGACTCTGCCTATTTTATGGGCTTTTATGCTATTATAAAAGGTGATCTTGTCCACAAGCTCTCTCTCCTTTGCTCCCTCCCTCTCTGTTGTTTTATCTACGCTTCCGCCTGTGCATACTCCAACATGATTAAGTATTCCATCAGACCATTACATGCGCATATCCAAGTTGTAGATTTGGACACTGTCACTTCATAGCTTGATTGTATATCGTATTGGTGTGTCCGTCTTTTCCCTTTGATGTAGAATACTAGTGGTGGCAATTGTTAATAATCATTTGTTGTCTGTCTCATAACCTAACTCATGTTTTCTAGACAAGGTAGTCACTCAGCTCAACAAAGAGATTCCACTTATGCTAGTTCTACAATTGGTTGGGCTTCCCCTCATAGGAAGAGGTCTCAAGATTGAAGGCCTTGGTTAGCAAATGGAAAAAACACCTACAATAAGATAACACAAGAACCATTGATGTTTTCAAATTGCATCTTCTAAATTATCTACGACTGAATAAAGTGTATCAGCTTGATGGGCACCAAATACAGAGCACCTATAAGGATTCAATGATCGCATCTTTATTGACAAAAACCTACTAATAGTGTGTACCTAAAGCAAAGAACAATTAAGACTTTGTTTCGAAAAATTAAGATGAGATCTGCTAAATCGTTATGCGCATCTGTATATCATTAAAGAGAGACTAACCTTTTGATGAGATAAGCAATGACCCACTTTTGGAGACCTGCACATGACACGCTCACTTAATACAAAAAAAATAAGTGAGTTTGCACAGCATGATTGTTCCATGTAATAACAATAATAAACACAAAACAAAACAAAAGCGAAAAAAAAACACACACACATCGACTACTAATTTACCCATAGCTCCGTCAGCCCAATGTATGTATACAAAGCCCCTGATAGCAAGTTGATTTGTTCTGGAGCTCTGTAAAGACCATTGTCTCTTGTTCACAATTTGCCATAGAAATGCCAGCTTATAATTTATAAACTATTCTGATAGTATTGACTGTTATCACTTCCTTATTTGGATGGTTGTGTCTCTTGCTATTTCCTTGAAATACTCCTAGGCAAACCCATATGTTTTTCTCTCAACAAGAAACTTGATTTTACTGCAAAGTTGAGTGAGTAATTCTTATGTATTGACAAACAACTACAACCTGGTCAAACCCTCTCAGGGCTCCTTTTGCTCTTCAATTTTACTGCCTTACCAAGGGTGTCTAGTGCGTTATTTTTGGGCTGAAGCAATAGCATCCGAAAATTATATTATGAACATAACCCCCACTGCACAGTTCATGGCATGAAACCCACAAGTGTGTGGTTTCAACAACTAAACAAAATGCACCATGAAGACTCTCCCTCCCTGCAAAACAATTCAGGGGGGAAGAGAGAGTAGTTAATAGCTCACCAGATTGGCTCCCCGGCCTCTTGAACGCTCGTGAGGAGTCACGGGAGTTGACATGTTCTTGCTGGCCGTAGCAGAACTCTTCAATTTGAAGCAGACAAACTCTGTTTTTTCACATGCGATGAGTTACAAGCAGCTGAGCAATGGCTCTTTTACCTTCTGCAGCTTCTCGCTCCCTTTCTCACAAGTGCTTCATGTGTGTGGTTTCTTCCTGTTAACTTAGGGCCAATCATCTGTCTGCGAAGCAATGACTCCTCTCATTGAACTTACCATTTTTTTGAGCATTCGCGACCAGGCTAGTTCTGATGTGTGCCAGTTCTTTAGAAGAAATAATGGCTTCCCAAGAAGAATGTCCGTCTGAGCTTCTTGAAAGCATCAATTGCACTGGATGCAAACTCTGGTGATGGGGTAGAAACATCGAGAATCCAAAATTATTTAAGGTCGGCCTGATCTTGGACCAGCATTGCAGTTAGATCACAGGGATAAACCGGAGCTGGGGGGAGTAAAGCAGAGGTGAAATGCACACTAGAAAATGGCAAGGAAGCCCGGGCTTTAGAAATATGAGAAAGAAGTGGCCAAATGAAGCTACTACAGCCAAAAATCAGACAGCACTAGATCGAAAAATCAAATGAAGCCAGGGTAGAAAGATCGGAGAAAGCTAGGGCGAAACTTTCGAAGGGACTAGGGCACAAAATAGGTCACATGGTAGAGCAAAAATCAGAGAATGCTGGGGCAAAAATCAGAGAAAATTCCAGGTCGAAATTCAGAGAAAACTGGGGAAACTTTTTGAGGCAAAAACCAGAACAAGGTAGGGTAGAAAAGTTAAACAAAATGAAGGTGGAGCTCAGGGGTCCGGAAAAGAGAATGTGGTAGAGGGGGCAGAATGAAACGTGAAGGGAAAGGGGGATGATTGGCCAGAAGCCCCTGTTGCTGTTGTTGATGATGGTTGCTGTGAGCGACGGGCGAAGCATTTGCCTTATCTCTGCAATTAGCGGTGCGCGGAGTGCTTGTGCCTGCTCCAACAATGGAGTTTCGCGGCAATGCTTTCATGCCGTCCTGTTTACTCTCTCTCTCTCTCTGCGAGACTGCGTGTGTTTTTTGCTGCTGCTAAAGTGGGGGTTCCACCATAGCCAGAAAGCTTTGAGGTTTCATGGGAGGAGAGCTTAGTGCCTAGAAAGTGCTGTCACACATAAAAGCACCACCGCCTTCACACGCCACCTTCCAAATTAAGACAAGCACGTGCTGCCCCCTACGCCAAGCCCACTAGTCTGTCTGTCCTCTAGCCCTTTCTAACGTGTCACCTCGAGGCTTGTCCACATCATCCGCGCTGGAGCCTGCCATGTCACCCCGCTCTTTCTCCACGTCCTCCCCCGCTCCACGTCAGTGCAATTTTTAAATAATTTACTTTGAAAAACGTCACTGTATCTAAAGACGCTTTCTGGAAATTAACTGCCGTCATGCGTTTTTGTGTTGGGAATCTAGCTCGGTTTTTTATTTTTTTTCCTTTTTTTTTGGTTTTTTGAATTCTAAATGCATTTGCAATTCGAAACACGCACTATCATGCTTCCTTACAAGTATGTCGTTCTGAGGCACGTAGTAGTCGGTAGTGTGTGTAAGATTCCTCCCCAGCCTCTCAAGATGTCCAGCATCTTCCCTTTTAATCAAATCCTTCTTCAGAAATATAAAAGATCTTGTTTCTACTTATTTTGGCCTAGAGAGAGAAAATATTCTAGAGAGAAAAAATTCAGTTTTTAAATATTTTTGGATGAAAAAATATCTCTTCTTATTAAAATAAGTTCCCCTGAAACAAAAGTTCAAAAAGATTTCCAGAAGATGCATTAGAAATTAAGTATAATCTGTTCAAGAAGCCTTATCCTAGGGGTCCAGATTTTTAAAAATTTTTAAATTATGGTTTCTATGGACCAATAAGATTTATCCAAATGTAGGGAGGAGATAAATGAAAGAATAAAAGGAAAATCCCCAAAAATGAGTAAATACTCACATAAGATGTGAAGAGTTGACTAAGGACAAGGTTAATAGTTAAAAGAGAGAGATATTTAGAAGAAATGATGCATTTTTGACACCTCAGTATGGGGGAATTCCCCTCATGAAGGAGGGGCCTATTTCACATGTGTGGGAGAGTTTTAAACTCCCAAATAATGAGATATTCTTATCTCTCCTCTCTCCTGTTGTTGCAACTAGATCCAAAAAGTAGACTAAACTGACCCAAAAATGGTCAAAAATTGACCAAACTGATTTGGAAAATTCTAGAATCAGTTGGCTTGGTTAGAAGCTCACTTTTTCCTATAAATAGAAGCCTTTCCCTTTGTTGAAGCTTAATAGTGTTTTTGCACTGTTACCCTACTTCTCCCAAGAGCCAAAAACTGTGAATTTTCTCATAATTTATTAGTTTTTGACCTTCCCTCTTCTAAAAGATTGGTGGCCACTCTTGTTTCAAACAAGAGTAGAACCCTCAAACCATCAAGCCAAAGGAAAGCTCTCCATGTAAGTTGGAGATTCTTCTCTTTTCTATTCATTTTATGGTTTTTTTTATGATTTTTGTCTTCTCTAAAATGAAATGATGTTATGCCTCATTGAAAAAAGGCATTCCCCTCTCTTCTTTAGTAAATCCAACCCTTCTTTATCCTAGACGAATGATTAATGGATAAAATCAAGTTTTTCATAATGTTTTCCTTTGATAAGTAGAAAATGTTTACATTAGAATGATTTAAATACTCTTGGTGAACTTCTAATTAATTTTAGAGAGTTAAAAATTGAAAAATGGTCAGCCATACAAAGGAGGTTATGGCGAAATTTTTTAAAAAATTAGAAATAAGTATTATCTTTTATTATTCTAAAAGAGTAATCCTTACGGTTTCTATATTCTAAAAGTGTCATTTTCATGCATAGAAGATGCATTTTGATTATTTGCATAAAAGAATAATTTATATTATGAAAGTGTTACTTTCATCAAAATAGATTTTGATGCATAAAAGAAATTTATTTTTATTATAAAAGTGTTACTCATATTGATTTTTATGCATAAAAGGATGCATAAAAGAAATTTATTTTTATTATAAAAGTGTTACTTTTATCATATTGATTTTTATGCATAAAAGGATGCATAAAAGAAATTTATTTTATTATAAAAGTGTTACTTTTATCATATTGATTTTTATGCATAAAAGGATGCATAAAGAAATTTATTTTTATTATAAAAGTGTTACTTTTATCATATTGATTTTATGCATAAAAGAAATTTATTTTTATTATAAAAGTGTTAGTTTTATTATATTGATTTTTATGCATAAAAGGATGCATAAAAGGAATTTATTTTTATTATAAAAGTGTTACTTTTATCATATTGATTTTTATGCATAAAAGAAATTTATAAAAGTGTTACTTTCATCCTAAGTGATTTTTATGCATAAATGGATGTATAAAAGAAATTCTTAAAAGAGTGATTTTCATCACAAATGAATTGTATGCATAAATATATGCATAAAAGATAATTTTTTTATATTAAAAGCATAAATGATTTTTATGCATAAATGGATGCATAAAAGAAATTCTTAATATTAAAAGATTGATTTTTATCATAAATGATTTTTATGATGATAAAAGTGTGACTTTCATCAAAATTGGATTTTATGCATAAATAGATACATATAGATTTTTTTTATTTAAATAAGGGTTCTCTTTAATCCTCTATTTGATTTTCGCAAAAATTGAAAAAATGAATAAGTAGATAATTTGTGAGAGGAAATTCTACCATTTCATATTCATTAAGATGGTAATGAGAAAATTCAAATAAACTATCGAAGTCGGAGATCGAGATAAATGATTATTTTATTCCTCATAGGAATTCATGTTTAGTTTAGAAATCTATAAGCAAATATTCAACGAATGAAATTTAGAAAAAGAGAAATTGAAATATTACCTTTCGAGAAAGATAGTTTAGGAAGAATCTTTCGAGACTCAAACTCTGATTCAGACTATTGATCAAGGCCTAATTCCTTCGTCAGTTTCAATCAATGATGATGTGCCCAATTCAGGGAAAAGGCACTCAAATCACCCATCGAATCTAAAACTAAGTTAAGACTTTTGATTTTGATTTGAGGATCAAGTTAACAGAATTCGAGGAATTCTGTTTGGAATTCAGACCTGGATCTAAAAGTATTGGGATACAGATTTAAGATTTATTCATAGTATTCAATCAAAATCAGAACTGAAAACTTGCATAGAAACCCTGTTTTCTTAAAAGACTGTCTTACGCCAGAATGCTGGAGGGAGCATGTGGCATACGTGTTTATCTAAGGGAAGTTCGGTTGCAATAGCTGGCGGGGAGTGTTCAAACTCATGCGGCAAAGCCTGCCAAGGTCTTGACCAGCCTTGGTATGGTTAAAATGGTGCACTTCCGGTATGATGGACGAGGGCCGACAAAGCAGTCCGTGAGTGAAGTGCCAAGACACCTAAAGAGGATCCTGGAGGGTTCTGACCAGGAGATGCACGGGCTCGCGGTGCCAAGGACACCCATGCGTATGTCGTGGAAGATATATATGTATGATGATGAGAAATTTATTGTAATCTATTACTGGATCTCAATGTTGACCTGCTGGTCTCAATGGAGAGTCCGGAGTGATACTGTGTTGTGAGAAACAAGGATTGAATGGAAATTTTGAGTTGTGATATCTGTCAATGGATTGTTTTATAAATTAAAGTTTAAAGAGGAGTGTGTATCTGTTTTCTAAAGCAAAAGTTAAGAAAGGCATTCAATTATGGGTGGGTGAGTACTTGTTTAGTTCTACGGATTCCAGTGGTAGGGTGGTGGCTAACCCATGGGCCGGATGGGGTTAGGCTGGAATCAGTGGAGTTTTAATAATCAAACTGAAAAATCTTAGGATTACGCTAGGATTCGAGTAGTTAGTTAATTCCCTGATAAATTTCTCAATTGAGTGGATCAACGGCTGTGCCTGATCTTGATTAGGAAAAAAGCGTTGAATTTGCTTAGATGATCAAATTATATCAGTGATAGTTTCCTTCTATCTGGGTTATTCAGGTGGAGGATAGTTTAGATTTTGATCTCGTTAGAAAACTCGTTAAGAAAAATTCAAAAAGGTGGAATCATCCCGGCTTTCCGAGCATGGAAAATTTTATCGGTTTCGGTTTTCGGACAGCTGGTATCAGAGCGCTGTTGTAAATTTAAGTAACATTAGCAAAAATTACCTAAATTTTTAATAGAAATCTGGGAAAGAAATGTCGAACCTATCTGGAATTCCTGGACTCTCTCAGAGTTAGGATATGATAGCTTTTGCATTTGATCACCTCATCAACTCTGCTACGACTCGAATGAGCAGAGTGAGACTCGCTCGCCATTTTGAGTCTTTACTTTCTTGATCCTCTTGAGCGACATCGGTATATGTGGTTCTATGGAGGACGGTGTATTAATATCAGTACCAGTCAGCGCCAGAGGCTCAGGTAAAATATTTCCTTGGCCATGATTCTGATAAGACTAGGGCTTGTTCAGCATGTTCAACTCTTTGATCATTCACCCAGGAACTTCAGAACTTCATGCCAATTTTTTAGACTTCTTAGCGGCTTTATCCCTAGAAATAGAATTACAGGACCTCTTTGTGTAAAGAATCGTGTGTACCATGGTATGTCTTCTTCACAGTTTCGCTTCTTTATACGATTACGGCTGAGGCAGTGATTCTGGAGCCGAGCTCCTCTATGTACATATTGCAACTTTTATATAAATATAGAAATGTTTTCTGGAGAAAAATTCCCTGTTGTATAAGTGATTGTTTACGGACGATCTGATAAAGAAAAATCTGTTATTGGACATATGTCATAGATCTCCAATAAGATCATTGTCTTGTTTAAGAAATTGTTTTTCCGAACCTCTTAAGTCTTAGAATCTTGTGAATGATATCAAAATAAAAATTTAATAATATATAAATTTTTGGCAGAATCATGAGACGAAGAAACCGTGGTCGTCAGCCAAACCCTCTCGCTGAAGATGACGAGCTTGACCCTGATGTTCGCAAGGCTCTTCATAGGACTCAGCCAGGACCCTTCAAAGGAGAAGGGGAGAACCTGGGCGAGGATGTGGAGAAATGGATGGAAGCCATGGAAGAATATTTTGACGTCACAGGCTACAATGAGCGGAGAAAAATGGCTCTTGCCAGGTTGAAAATAGTGGAAACAGCCAGAGTAGCATGGAGGAACCACTATGACACCAACCGTCTGGACATAAATACTCTGTCCTGGAACGACCTAAAAACCTATTTAAGAAAGAGATTTTGTCCCCCTGGATTTTTGGAAATCAAAATGAACAAATTCTTAGAGCTAAAGCAGGGGAGCAAAACCATTGAAGAATATCACCAGGCCTTTGCTCTTCTACTCAAATATTCACCACCTCTAGATGAAGAACAACTCATGGCCAGGTTCATTCGGGGAATGAACGAACCCTTGGACACACTGGTCAAAAATGCCAAGCCAGTGTCCATGGCTGAAGCTGTAAGAATGGCAAAGGATTTTGCCAAAGCCTTTGTAGTAAAGGTCCCGTCGAAGCCTGCACCCTCTAACTTTGAAAGATTCCAAGCCCAGGGAAGTACTTCAAACTTTCCACCCCCAAAGAGGCAACAAGGTCCCAATCAGAATCAGGATGCAAGAAGATTCCGAAGTGAAGGAAGACCCTTCCCCCAAAATAGTTTCTCAGGAGCCCCACCTCTTTCAAGAAATCAGAGGGATGAGCTCAGAAGTGAAAAC
Organism: Cibotium barometz; assembly: GCF_041138505.1. Classification (NCBI taxonomy): domain Eukaryota; kingdom Viridiplantae; phylum Streptophyta; class Polypodiopsida; order Cyatheales; family Cibotiaceae; genus Cibotium; species Cibotium barometz. The sequence continues at coordinate 47,718,808 of NC_141072.1, forward strand.
CGATGTTTTGGATGTCCTAGGTTTTGGTCACCAGTTGAAAGACTGCCCGACTCCTACCATGTCAAGGGGACAGGGAAGTCAAGGACCCCGAGTTCAGAGACCAACCCCTTCGTACCAGTTTAATCAGGGTCCGTCTCACCCAAGCCAGGGAAACCCCAGAAGAACTCCAGCTCAGCCATCTGCCTCTGTCCAAAGTAACCTCAAAACTCCTTCCCAGAACTGGGGCAACCAAAGAGAAAGAGTTCCGCCTCAGACAGCAACAGCCAGAGCAGTCACAATTTTAGATGTAGTAGAAGAGGAAAGAGGGCAGATCTATGCTGCAAATTAAAACCAAGGGCCTAACCGACAGTTCTCAGTCATCCATACTCCAGCAGAGTATCAAGGTAAGCCTTTTAAGCTTTTGATTGATTTAGGCAGTTCTCATTCATTCATTTCTCCTAGATGCTGGCGTAAGCTAGTCTTAGAACAGAAATCAGGGAAACCTATGCAAGTTGAAGTCACCTCAGACAGCAGCAGCCAGAGCAGTCACAATTTTAGATGTAGTAGAAGAGGAAAGAGGGCAGATCTATGCTGCAAATTAAAACCAAGGGCCTAACCGAAAGTTCTCAGTCATCCATACTCCAGCAGAGTATCAAGGTAAGCCTTTTAAGCTTTTGATTGATTCAGGCAGTTCTCATTCATTCATTTCTCCTAGATGCTTGCGTAAGCTAGTCTTAGAACAGAAATCAGGGAAACCTATGCAAGTTGAAGTCGCCAGTGGGAAGATTCTTTTCACTCACCATGAGACAGATCTTATCCAGTTTAATCTAGATGGTAATGTGACCGACTATCAATTCAAAGTCTTACCTCTAGGAGTTTTTGACGGGATCCTTGGAATGGATTGGCTCCACAAAAATCAAGCTGACATACACTTCCACAATGGAACCATTTCCTTCCATGACCTTCACGGGAACAAAGTTCAAGGAACTGGAGTTTCCGGATCCCCAAACCTTGAGTTAGTAAAAGCTTCTAGATTGCTGAAAGGACTGAGAAAGAAGCAGCAAATTTATCTTGTCAAAATGAATTTGGTAGACTCTAAGTTAAAAGCTAAAGAACCTGAAATGCCTCCAATTCGGGAAGTAGATCATGTGATAGAATTGACCCCTGGAGCTCAGCCAGTAGCCCTGCGCACGTATAAAATGCCAGTTCTTGAAGCCATCGAACTCAAGGAATAGATTAGGCAGTTGTTAGAACAAGGGTTTGTTAGACCCAGTGTTTCACCTTGGGGTGCGCCAGTTCTCTTTCAGAAAAAGAAAGATGGAACACTTAGACTCTGTGTGGACTACAGAGGTCTAAATTAGCTGACAGTTAAGAATAAGTATCCTATTTTTAGAATTGATGAGCTTTTGGACAGGCTAAGTGGAGCCCAGATCTTCACAAAGATAGATCTTAAATCAGGGTATTACCAGATAAGGATTAATGAGCAAGATATCCCGAAGACAGCCATCAATACTTGGTATGGGCATTATGAATTCACTGTCATGTCGTTTGGATTAACAAATGCCCCAGCTACATTCAATCGCTTAATGCAGGACATTCTCAGAGAATACTTGGATGATTTTGTTCCTGTTTTCTTTGATGATATTCTGATTTACTCAAAGAATGCAGCTGACCATGAAGCTCATGTCAGAAAAGTTCTTGAGATTCTAAGGAAGCACTAACTCTGCAAAAAAGAGTAAATGCACTTTCTCTGTCGACCATGTTGAATACTTGGGCTTTCTAGTATCAAAAGATGGAATTTCCCCAGATTTCGCAAAAGTCCAAGCAAACATAGAATGGCCTGAACCAAAGACAGTGAAAGAAGTCAGAGGATTCTTGGGATTGACTGGTTGGTATAGAATTTTTATACCAAAGTATGCTCTCATAGCTTCCCCCTGACTAATCTTCTCAAGAAGAATATTCCGTTTCAATGGTCTGCCAGGTGCCAGAGTGCTCTTGATAAGTTGAAAACCGCCTTGGTAACCAATCCCATTTTGAAGCTGCCAGATTTCTCTCTACCCTTTGAGGTAGTAAACTGATGCAAGTGGTTTTGCCCTGGGAGGTGCACTCATGCAAGAAGGTCATGCAATGGCCTATGAATCCCGAAAACTCAGAACGCATGAGAGGAATTATGCTGTCCACGCCCTGGAACTACTTTCAGTAGTATATGCCCTGAAGTTGCAGAGACATTACCTACTGGGTCAAAGATTCACTTTGATGATAGATCATCAGAGCTTAAAGTGGATCTTCACTCAGAAGGATCTCAACATGTGCCAAAGAAGGTGGATGCAGACCCTGTAGGAATTTGATTTTGAAATCAAGTACCACCCAGGCAAAGAAAATGTGGTAGCAGTTGCCCTCAACAGCAAAAAAGCCTCCTTGCTTGCAATTACTATAGTATCAAATCTCTTGATTTTTGAAGCAAGAGAGAAGATCACGCAGGTTAGATTCTTTGGCCCTATTGCTACCCTACTTATGCAGGAAAACAAAACTCCACAGGAGTTGAACAGAGTTCAAGGGTAGAGCCTGGATGATGGCATTATGTATTATAATCATAGGCTATGCATTCCCAATGATGAGGGAACCAAGGGTTAAATTCTGAATGAAGCCCATGACAGCCTTATAGCAGGACATCCAGGTTTCATCAAAACCTACATGTCTGTAAAGAATTGTTTCTTTTGGCCTGGTCTGAAAAAAGATGTACTGAATCATGTACGTCAATGTCTGACACGCCAAAAAGTCGAAGCTGAAAGAGTAAAAATGCCTGGGAAGTTACATCCATTGGGACATCCCCCAGATGAAGTGGGAATGTATCAGTATGGATTTTATTACTGGATTACCTTCAGTACAATCAGGTTACAACTCCATTGGACAGATGAAGTGGGAATGTATCAGTATGGATTTTTTATTACTGGATTACCTTCAGTGCAATCAGGTTACAACTCCATCTTCGTGGTAGTTGATAGACTAACCAAAGTTGCCCATCTAATCCCAGTAAAAGAAACCTACACTGCAGTGGATGTGGCCAGAGTGTTCCTCAAAGAAATCTTCAGATTGCATGGCCTACCCAGGAGAATAGTAAGTGATCGAGATCCCAAGTTTACTTCAAGGTTCTGGACTGCATTTTTCGAAGTAGTGGGAACTTTCTTGGATCTCAGCACAACTTATCACCCTGAGACCGATGGTCAAACTGAAAGGGTAAACCAAGTAATCGAAGATATACTCTGGTCATGTTGTGGTGGCAGCATGGAACCCAAGAACTGGCTAAGCTATCTACACCTAGTCAAGTTCGCCTACAATGCTTCGTATCACCGAAGTATCGGGATGAGCCCTTTTAAAGCTCTGTATGGACAAGATTGCTTAACTCCATTAACTTGGTCCGACCCATTGATTAGGGTTGAGATGTCCAGACAGATGCTTGATGACATGGAGCAGCAGATGCAGGCAATTCGTAAAGATATAAAAGTTGAAGCAGTATGCAGATAAGAAGAGGACAGACAGAGAATTCAAAGAAGCAGATATGGTCTTCATTCGAGTACGTCCCAAAAGAAGTTCTCTATCTCTTGGGAAGTACAAGAAGTTATCCCCCAGATATTGTGGGCCATATCTGATTACAAAGAAAGTAGGTGACTTAGCCTACGAGCCTTTTCTGCCTTCTCATCTCAAAGTTCATAATGTATTTCATGTAAGCCTTCTAAAGAAATATTTGCCAAGCCCAAATCATGTGCTTGATGATAAAATCCTAACCTCTTCAACCCAAGGGCAGATGGAACTCCAACCTGAAGAAATTCTTGATGTTCGAGAAAAGATTCTCAGAAACTCAGAGAATTATTGGTGAAATGGAAGTTCTAGACTTTTGAAGATACCACCTCGGAGAAAGAAGCCGAACTGTTGCGGGACTACCCCCAGTTTGCGAGATGAGGACATCTCGCGTTCTTCAAGTGGGAGAGAATGTAAGATTCCTCCCAGCCTCTCAAGATGTCCAGCATCTTCCCCTGTAATCAAATCCCTCTTCAGAAATATAAAAGATCTTGTTTCTACCTGTTTTGGTCTAGAGAGAGAAAATTTAATTTTTAAATATTTTTGGATGGAAAAATATCTCTTCTTATTAAAATAAGTTCCCCTAAAACAAAAATTCAAAAAGATTTCTAGAAGATGCATTAGAAATTAAGTATAATCTGTTCAAGAGGCCTTATCCTAGGGGTCCAGATTTTTAAAAAATTTTAAATTAAGGTTCCTATGGACCAATAAGATTTATCCAAATGTAGGGAGGAGATAAATGGAATAATAAAAGGAAAATCCCCCAAAAATGAGTAAATACTCACATAAGATAGAGTTGACTAAGGACAAGGTTAATAGTTAAAAAAGAGAGAGATTTAGAAGAAATGATGCATTTTTTACTCCTCATTATGGGGGAATTCCCCTCATGAAGGAGGCTCCACAAAAAAAAAAAAACCAATGCTGTTAGTGAGGTTTGAACTTGAGACCTGATGCAAACGCCCTAACTAATTAGGCTAGCACTTGTTGACTAGGCTTGATTTTCTGTCCTTGCTATACCTACGATCAACTTTGCAAGCACGCTTACTAACGATATGGCTCTTCACAAGGATGAAGGTTACACGTGAAAATGCACATCTTCCTCATCCAAAAATAAGGGTACTGAAAGAAAGGCACATTCATAGGCTAGGCGCCTCAAAACTATTAGCATAAGATGACTTTCCAAACATGCCTAGCCTAGCCCCAATGTGTAAAAGGGAGGAGGACACCCATTAGTTGTTACCAAACTAGCCCCTCCTAAGGCTCTTCTACATCACCTTTGAATGGGTGCGATTAAGTGCTTGAGTACACAAGACAAGGTTAGTGAGAGCATGTTCTAGAGTATCTCCTCTAAGGCATTCATTTTTAATCATGATTATTCAAGGCCTATGTTTATCACTTACATGGTTGCTTTCTTAACCTTACAATTATCTTCAAATTCAATGTAACTTAAGGCTTTGCCTATAACCCCTTCGTGGTTGCTTTACACTTATCTTCAAATTCAATGTGACTAAAGGCTTTACCTATAACCAACTAGGTCTACATGATTAAACAACCACAATGAACCCCTGCTTTCTCAACCTTACGCTTATCTTCTAAGTCAATGTGAGTTAAGGCTAACCAACTAGGTCTATATGATTAGTTAACCAATGAGCCCCTTGTTGGTCAATTTCTTAACCTTACATTTCTCTTCTACTTCAATATGAGTTAAAGCTAACCCACTATGTCTATATAATTAGTTAACCAATGAGCCCCTTGTTGGTTGCTTTCTTAACCAACCATGTCTATATAATTAATTAACCAATGAGCCCCTTGTTGGTTGCTTTCTAACCAACTATGTTTATATAA